>NC_089855.1:43773525-44128525 GCF_036373705.1 Amia ocellicauda | reverse complement strand
GATTCCAAGACCGGTGGAAATGCAAGCCGGTTCACAAAAAGATCAGCTGGATCCCAGGCCGAGCAGCGGCTCTGGCTCCAGCACCGGCACCATGTCGGTGGAAAAGTGATAAGTGAGCTCACACTGAGTGAGCTCGTGAGTTCACGTCTTTACTGGGTAGTCCTTGACAACTTAATTGACTCAATTTTTGGGCTTAATTGGTCAAAATTAAAAAAATTTGAAGTTACTCAGGGACTGATGTGTAGAGAGACTTATTAAACCTGCAGGATTGTGGTTTTCCCAGAACAGAATTTACCAGCTCACCACAAAGGAACATGGTAGGTGCTATTGCAACATGGATTACACAAAAACATTGAAATCCAAGTTTGCAGTGGTCCTTCGGCCATTGCGTGGTAATCCAGATCACTTCAGCACGAATTTTGCAGTGGTCTGGACTACAACTCCAGGGACTACTGTGCAGTGGTCCAGACCTCAGAAACAGTGTGCATATGAACACTGAAGTAGGCATCATAACTGTAGCCAATACTTTTTTCCAAACCAATGTATAGCCCACTTTTCTTTTAAATTATGTTTAAAACAAAATTGAGGAAGCAGTGGTTAGTTCTGAATCAAACATATTGACCCCCTCACTCAATCTGTAAGTCCTGCAGCAAACATTGGAATATGCATAGATATTTGCTCAGACTGGTATAAATGTCCCTAATAAATAACCAAATGCCATTTCTATTGTTTCAAATGTGCCCAACATCTTACCAGTATGTCCTTTTAGTATGTCACAAAGGTTCCCTAAGCATGATACGAATGTTCCCTAGTTTATGTTACAGATGTGCCCTAGTACTCTCTCTCTCTCTCTCTCTCTCTCTCTCTCTCTCTCTCTCTCTCTCTCTCGCTCTCTCTCTCTCTCTCTGTCTCTCAATTTAGTGCATTTGGATTGTCAAAGCAATTGGACATGCAATCATACATACATACATACATACATACATACATACATACATACATATGGAAAATAAACAATAAAATTATAAATCACAATAAGATGTAATAAAGTACAGAAAAACAAAATGTAATAAAATGTGATCTTTAATACACACAAATATGTATGGCTGGTCAGAAGCGTTTTGGACTCGGGTTCTTCTTCTTTACTTATAACGCTGTTGCCTTTTGCTAAAGCTTTCCATGGAGGGGAGCGTGGATGAGTTTGTACCATTCTTGGGAGGCTCTGCCTTGTTGGGGCGGAGCTGTGATCTAGGTGAACAGCAGATCGAGCATAGGTGGGCATGTGGGCGGAGGAGGAGGAAGGCCGGTCAAGCAAACAAGCTTCCTAAGGTACATAGCAGCAGCAAACAGCCCCCCCATCCAGCCAGCCAGGCAGTCTGGCTGGCAGTGACTGAGTGGTTGATAGATGGCAAGCAACGGAATGCACGTGCTCTGTGATGTCATAGCAGTCAGCTCAGAGAGAGGTTCGTGATTTCATCGCTGAGCTGGCTGGCTCTGTGTGTCTTGCTGGCTTTGTCTATGTGTGTCTGTGTGTGTGAGAGAGAGAGAGAGATTTTTTTATTTTTAACACCTTTATTTTACAAAAGAAAAACTAACAAAACATTAAAAACAAACTAGAAACACATAAAAGACATGAAAAAAACTCCTGACATAAAGACACAGCCTATTCCAAAAACCACTACACACGTGCTACCAATAAAAGATTCAAATGAATTAAACCAGTTGGTTTAAATGTCCAAAGTGAATGGCACAGATGGCCGCCCCGATCGCCCACATCTGCAGAAAAGCGTCCAGGTCTCCCGTCAGACTGTAGAAATTGTAATCCAGTCGCACTCTGGAGCTTACGAGAGACCTGAAGAGGGAGAGTGCGCACTGTTGCTGCACGCAGTCAGTCTGACTTCTCCTACTGCTCAGGATTAGCCAGCTTAGCCTGCCCCACTAGAAAGTTTGCTAACTGACAAACATGTCTGTGGCGCTGCTTGTACTGGACTCCCAAAATAAACACAGTGCGTGAGAAAAGGAGGCCCAGCTGCTTAAACAGGCTCTCCAGTGCAGTGAACAGCAGCTCTAATCTAGGGCAGTGGCAGAAACAGTGAAAAAGTGTCTCTCTCTCCCCACAGTGGGGACAGGTGTCGCTCACTCGGGGGTCCAGTGTATGTGCAAAAGAGTTTGTTGCGATGACGCCATGCAGAAGCCATGCAGAAGCGGGGGCTTGTTCAGGCTCCTCCAGGCCGGGCAGGCATCTTCCCCCAGAGCCAGGTGCTCCCTCCAGGGGGTGTCAGGGAAGGGCTGCAGCTGCTGATGGTGCAGCTCCCTCACACTGAGTTGATAGAGCTGCTGACGCTGACCTGTGGAGACAGACACACTACAGAGACTGTGATGCGACAGATGCGGCCTGATGAGCTAGGGGGGACTGAGAGACACAGACAAACAAGGGGAAAGACGGTGTCAGGGTCCTTGGGCCAGCAGTGCTGCGTGAGAGCCTGGAAAAGCCGCTCCACAGCGCCTATGGGAAGGGCGATCTGTACTGCCCAGAGAAATCTGGTTACGACTCTCAATGACCGCATACCCAGCCTGGCAGCCAGACTGTCGGCACCAACCCACTGTCCCCTTTTAAAATCCAACAAATCCCTCAGCCGGATCACGTCGACCTTAAGCAGGACTGATCTGAGGCTGCTGGAGAGCAGGAGTGGACAGCTAAAACCGGGGTTCCACAGCAGTAGCTCCTCTAACAGCCAATACAGACTGCTGCCCCCCAGTTCCCTACCAAGGGAGAAGCGCTGCCATACCTCGAAAACTGTATGATAAAAAACAGGCAGTGAAGGAAGTATATGGGGAGGTGTCTTAAGTAAAAACATGTGTCTGTCATAACAAGTGTCCAGGGCGGGAGACACTGGGGATCTTGAGGGTACAGGAGCCTCTAAGCTGCCTGCAGCCGAAAGGCAGGTACAGCACTGTTTTGCGCACCCAGTGCAGCCTGTCCCAGAAGAAATCCAGGAGCAGGGTCTGTATCTGGGACACCAGGGCCGCTGGGGGGTCCAGACAGGCATAAATGTGACAGAGCATGGAGGCCACCAAGATATTAATAACAATTGCTCTCCCCCTAAAGGAGAGCTGGGGCAGCAGCCAGTGCCATGCCCTCAACCTGCCCTGTACCCTCTCCAGCAGGCCAGCCCAGTTCTCCTGCGTCTCCCCCAAAGTCACACCCAGCACCCGAGGTCCTGAGTGAGACCAATGCAGCCCCGCAGAGAGGGCAGGGTTGGCAGAAACCTCCAACACCCCAACCAGATGAGCGCTGCTCTTGCCCCAGTTGACCCTGGCTGAGGTGGCCCTGCTGAACTAGTCCAGACACTCCCACAATGACCTGGAAGTCTCGCTGGCCAGACTGTGTGTCTCAGCAGCATAGGCCGACACCCTGACCGCCTGCTCTGGGTGACAAGAGATGGACAGGCCACCATTAATCTTCAGCACACTAAACACACGACAGTACAGCAGCTGAATAAATTCTACGAACCGCGGGCCGACACCAACTGCTCTCAGCTCTCGGCATGATGTCTCTGAGCCGCTTAGCCAGAGCCTTAGACAGGATCTTATAGACCTGACACAGCAGCGCCACTGCCCTCAAGTTCACAATGGAGGACAGATTCCCCTTCTTGGGCAGCAGGGTCAGAATAGCTCTACGGCAGCTAATGGGCAGCAGCCCAGCTCACAGGCCCTCCTGCAGCGCTGAGAGCAGGTCCGGGCCCAGCTCAGCCCAAAACTCGGAGAAAAACTCTGCAGTGAGCCCATCTAGTCCCGGTGCCCAGCCCTTATTGAGCTCTTGCATTGCGCAGGTCAGCTCTGCTAGGGTTAGTGGGGCCTCCAGCCCCTTGACCCCATCCTGTGGGACCTTAGTCAGACCCTGCTGAAACTGCTGCTGCTGCTCCAGGCAGCCCGGCTCTGTGGAGTACAGCTCCCTATAGAATTGGGCGGCATGAGTACACATCTCCTGCCCATCCTGCAGCACACGGCCCTCAGCCGTCCTCAGGCTGAGCATCACCCTGCTCTGCTGCTGCCTGCATTCCAGCCCAAAAAAGAACTTGATGGGCGCATCCATCTGTGTCAGGCTCTGGAACTGCGAGCGCACCATTGCCCCTCGAGCCCACGTCCCCAGCAGCTCTGTCAATGCCTGCTGCATAGCTTTAAGGTCCTCTAATGCCCCCGAATCTCCAGCGTCCAAGGCTCGGTGGAGCACCTGAATCTCTCCTTCTAACTCCTTCATACATTAATTCAAGCTGTCAGTCCTATGCTCAGTGTACTTCTAGCAGAAGAGCCTGGTCTGAACCTTGCCAATGTCCCACCACTGTCTCAGGGAGGCAAACCTAGGGCGCTCTGATCTCTGCCAAAAGAAAATAAAAGAATTACAAAAAATCCTGTCCTGCAGCAAGCTATTATTGAAAAGCCAGTAGGCACTGCGCAGCCGGACAGGAGGCAGGGTGACACTCACAGTGATGAGACAGTGATCAGTGGTCAGGTGGGGGTGATATGGCAGCCACCGATCAGATTGACATGATGTGTAAAGGTATAAAATCTATCCAGCCTGGCTAGCGACATAATGCTAGAACCCGGCCTCACCCAGGTGTACTGTTTCACCTTTGGGTTGGCATTCCTCCAGACATCGACCAGATTGTGCAACTGTGTAATACCTTCCAGCTGTTTTGTCGACTGTGGACTGGGCTCCAAATGATTCCTATCTAATCTATAGTCCACAGTACAGTTCCAAACACCCCCCCAAAACCAGGATCTCCTCAGCCCCACAGTCTGCCAGCGCTTTGCTGAGCACCGGAAACACTGACAGTCTGTCTCTCACAGCATTGGGGGCATAGATATTAATAAACACTGTAGCATTATGTTGGGTGTATTTTTATAAGAGCATTTTAGCTCTGAGCTGAAGCACTGACCTTTCCCCCCCACAGTTATCAGATTTTCTTAACTCATCAGCTTGGAGCTGGTTTACATCAAAGTGATAGTTTTGGGGAGGATGGCACCAAGAATAGGCCAAATAGTTTGGAATCCTGCTGTGGGATGTCTGGAGAAGTGGGCCTGTAGGTAATATAACTCTTTGAACTGGAAATCCAATCTCACAAACTCAAGAACCAATCACCTATTGATCTGACAGGTGTATACAGAACAGCACACGGTCTCTCTCTCTCTCTCTCTCTCTCTGTCTCTCTCTCACCTGAACCAGAAACCAACTAAGTCTTTGCCGGCAACAGAAGAGTTAAACTGGGAGAAGGAGATTGAGCCGTGCGAAGAATTCTATTAAAGGACTTTATCAAATAAAGAATTTTACAGACTGCGCTGCCCGCCTGTGCCCACCTGATCAGTGGAGTTTTTACAGCTGGACAATTGACTAAGTCGACTGTATACGAAAGTGTCAGTCATTTAAATAGCTACTGAGTCTTAAGAAACTCGATCCTTGGAACGAACAGGGCCCTGCTTTCCTCAAAGACTTTGTCTTCAAGTAACTATGATGAAAACCCTGCATACAAAGAAGATTTTGTGCACAACCTTGGAGCCTTCAAACCACTGGAAAATCGGTTTGGAAAAGACTCTACATTCGAGAAACCCCGACTTCCAGGTGCATCGACTGAGTGGAAGTTCTTGGACAAAGCCGAACCGGACTGCCTTTGTTCCAAACCACACGGACCTCGTGCCGTGTGCTGTTATCTGAGCCCGAAGCCAGAGAGGCCTCTCTGCGACGAAGTTCAGATAAGTTTAACAGTTTGGAGTTCATGATTCATGACATTTGAGAAATCAATTAGAAATGTTAATCTGTGATTCATAACTCTAGAATGTGTAATATCATTTAGTTTTCTTCAATATAAATGTATGTTGCATTAAACTGTTTTGTTGATAATTTTAGAAATAAAATCTGTCAACGCCGAGAAATATCTTCTCATTCCTGTTTAACTGTTTAGTCTGAAATTGACACAAGTTAATAGACACCAGATTATAGGTGGCCCTGCCTATCCTTAATCATTGAATAATAATCAGTTAAGGGAAATTGTGGTAACAAGTAATGATAGGATCTTTCTCGGCACCTACGTAAATGAGACTGATATATATATAACGAGAAGTTACCTGACATAAATACTATCCTGCGTAGTTATTTAATGTCTGACTAACAATACTAATGAGAGACTCACCTTCGTCTTACTAACCGGTATTGTGGTCAATGTGTTTATAACCTTTTTTGTTTAACCATTTGTGTGATATCATATGCGATCACATGGTCTTTGATTTGGTCAAGGAAGTGATTTGTCTTTGAGTTGTTGATCTATTACTGAAAATAATTAATAATAAGCTTCTGCTGGATTACAGATAATACCCATTTTCTTCTTTCTCCTCACAGTACAGCTTATAGGCCAGTCTGGTCAGGCAGGAAGCAATGTGTCTCTCTCTGTCTCCCTCCAGCTCTCTCTTGTGTCTCGTTGCAGGATGAAGAAGTTAAGAGAACTCAAATTCTCTTTGTTTTCCCTTTTATAAGGTTTCCTTCCAACCAATAGCATTTTGCCACCACCATGACTTGGGTGCTTTATGATAATGTAATTATAAAGTGGGGGTCCCTTCGAATTTGGCTAGGAACCGATAAGAGGACAGGTCCCTTTTGGTCTTCTGGACATACAGACAAGGTTACCAGGGGCTACCAGAGGCTACCAGTGGCTACAAAGGAACTGTCCATTGCTTATATTTAAATAAATCCTGTTATCCAATCAAAAAACATAACAGCCATTACTGTTATCCGTCAGTCTGGTGTACTGTACGCTCCTTTACTGTACTATCAAGAGTATGCACTGCACACATTCATATCGGTTTCCTCTTTAAGTAAAGATGACATTTAAAAACCTTTACATTAAATCTTCTATTTAACATTTACCAAATTTTATAATTGATAATTATATATATATATATAGAGTATGTAATTACATAATTATTAAAAAAGCTATAATTCTTCTAAATAGTTATTTCTGTTCTAATTTTTGTAAATAAGCAATTATTTTTAAAAGAGAAGAGTCTGGAATAAGAAATTATGCAGGTTTTCCATTATGTAGAGAGGGAAAAAAAAACACAGAAACTGCATACAACTTCCATAACGCACCATTTTGGGCAACACAAATGTTCCCATGTAAATTAGACTGAGTTGACTATCTAATTTACATAGAGGAAATTTAGCACCCCCTGGATGTGCCCTGGATGTGCATCCCACAAATCTCCATCAACTGCAAGATGCTATCCTATCAATATGGGCCAACATTTCTAAAGAATGCTTTCAGCACCTTGTTGAATCAATGCCACGTAGAATTAAGGCAGTTCTGAAGGCGAAAGGGGGTCAAACACAGTATTAGTATGGTGTTCCTAATAATCCTTTAGGTGAGTGTAGATTGGACAGATATGTTGTTTGTTAATGAAATGGTCATTATCTGGTCCGGTGTCACGCTGAATCCAGTGCCCCTACGAGTCATGTGTCCCGGGTTGGTTTGTGCATGAATAAATTCATTTTCTTAGCACAGTATTTGTTAGCAGACGCTCTTATCCAGGGTGACTTTCAAAACATAGGAGCATTGCTGTGTGTCTGGCAACAGGGACAATGCAACAGTGATTTTAGACCTTAATCACAGACTTCATCAATAAGCACAATATCCCATCAAAGCATTAACATCACCTGAGATGGTCCAACAGTTTATTGATCTGCCCACAATTGTGCCGCAAAAACCAACAAAACAGTCGCATCCATAATCAATAGGCTAGCCAATTGTTTTTTAAATAAGAATAAAAGTAAAGATACGCCACAAAATGAATGAAAATGTGAACTGTGTGCTTGGTGACGAATGCATGTGAACTAATCCTGTATTTTAGTAAATACAGTGAAAGTGTCTGAAATAGCAAATCGGTGTAAATCCCTTAATGCATCAATACAAATAAATACAAATAAAAGGCTGATCTTAGCATATTCGTATACTTGTATGTTCGTTTCTGGTTTTCTAAATGTGATTTCGTGTTTTTTGTTTGGTTTTTACAATGTATCTGTGCTGTGTGTAGACGCGGAATGAGTTTGATTGTGATGTTAAATAGGGTTTAGAAACGTAGTCGCCTCGGGGCTGATTATTATTGCTGTGTTTCTTCACTTCTACTCATATACAAAATTGAGGAATCAGTGGTTAGTTCTGAATCAAACATATTGACCCCCTCACTCAATCTGTAAGTCCTGCAGCAAACATTGGAATATGCATAGATATTTGCACACATTTCTCTCTCTCTCTCATTCTCTCTCTCTCTCTCTCTCTCTCTCTCTCTCTCAATTCAGTGCATTTGTATTGTGAAAGCAATTGGACATGCAAACATACATACATACATACATATATATGGAAAATAAACAATACAATTATAAATCACAATAAGATGTAATAAAGTACAGAAAAACAAAATGTAATAAAATGTGATCTTTAATACACACATATGTATGGCTGGTAGGAAGCGTCGTGGACTCGGGTTCCTCTTCATTACTTTTAATGCTTTTGCCTTTTGTTAAAGCTTTCCATGGAGGAGAACGTGAATGAGTTTGTACCATTCTTGGGAGGCTCTGCCTTGTTGGGGCGGAGCTGTGATCCAGGTGAACAGCAGATCGGGCATAGGCAGGCAGTGACTGAGTGGTTGACAGACGGCAAGCAACGGAATGCACGTGCTCTGTGATGTCATAGCAGTCAGCTCAGAGAGAGGTTCGTGATGTCATCGCTGAGCTGGCTGGCTCTGTGTGTCTTGCTGGCTTTGTGTGTATGTGTGTGTGTGTGTCTGTGTGTGGGTGGGTGGGTGGCCTTGTTAGTGTCTGTCTGTCTCTCTCTGTCTCCCTCTCTCTCTCTCTCTCTGTCTCTCGCTGGGCTCTGAGCTGGCTGGCTCTGTGTGTCTTGCTGGCTGTGTGTGTGTGTGTGTGTGAGAGAGAGAGAGATTTTTTGATTTTTAACACCTTTATTTTACAAAAAAAAAACAATTAAAACAAACTAGAAACACATAAAAGACATGAAAAAACTCCCGACATAAAAACCTATTCTAAAAACGCTCAATAAAAACCACTACACACGTGCTAGCTATAAAATATAGTGAA
Source organism: Amia ocellicauda (assembly GCF_036373705.1). Classification (NCBI taxonomy): domain Eukaryota; kingdom Metazoa; phylum Chordata; class Actinopteri; order Amiiformes; family Amiidae; genus Amia; species Amia ocellicauda. The sequence continues at coordinate 44,119,386 of NC_089855.1, read as the reverse complement.
TTAACCAGTTGGTTTAAATGTCCAAAGTCAATGGCACAGAGGGCAGCCCCGACCCCCCACATCTGCAGAAAAGTGTCCAGGTCTCCCGTCAGGCTGTAGAAATTGTAATCCAGTCGCACTCTGGAGTTTACGAGAGACCTGAAGAGGGAGAGTGCACACTGTTGCTGCACCCGCTAAGTCTGACTTCTCCTACTGCTCAGGATAGCCAGCTTAGCCTGCCCCACTAGAAAGTATGCTAACTGACAAACATGTCTGTGGCGCTGCTTGTACTGGACTCCCAAAATAAACACAGAGCGTGAGAAAAGGAGGCCCAGCTGCTTGAACAGGCTCTGCAGTGCAGTGAACAGCAGCTCTAATCTAGGGCAGTGGCAGAAACAGTGAAAAAGTGTCTCTCTCTCCCCGCAGTAGGGGCAGGTGTCGCTCACTCTGGGGTCCAGTGTATGTGCAAAAGAGTTTGTTGCGATGACGCCATGCAGAAGCCATGCAGAAGCGGGGGCTTGTTCAGGCTCCTCCAGGCCGGGCAGGCATCTTCCCCCAGAGCCAGGTGCTCCCTCCAGGGGGTGTCAGGGAGGGGCTGCAGCTGCTGATGGTGCAGCTCCCTCACACTGAGCTGATAGAGCTGCTGACGCTGAAATGTGGAGACAGACACACTACACAGTCTGTGAGGCGACAGAAGGCGGCCTGATGAGCTAGGGGGGACTGAGAGACACAGACAAACAAGGGGAAAGACGGTGTCAGGGTCCTTGGGCCAGCAGTGCTGTGTGAGAACCTGGAACAGCCGCTCCACAGCGCCTATGGGAAGGGCGTTCTGTACTGCCCAGAGAAATCTGGTTACGACTCTCAGTGACCTCATACCCAGCCTGGCAGCCAGGCTGTCGGCACCAACGCACTGTCCCCTGATAAAATCCAACAAATCCCTCAGCCGGATCACGTCGACCTTAAGCAGGACTGACCTGAGGCTGCTGGAGTGCAGGAGTGGACAGCTAAAACCGGGGTTCGACAGCAGTGGCTCCTCTAACAGCCAATACAGACTGCTGCGCCCCAGCTCCCTACCCAGGGAGAAGCGCTGCCACACCTTTTAAACAGTACTATAAAAAACAGGCAGGGAAGGAAATATATTGGGACATGTCTTAACTAAAAACATGTGTCTGTCATAACAAATGTCCAGGGCGGGAGACACAGGGGATCTGGAGGGTACAGGAGCCTCTGAGCTGCCTGCAGCCGAAAGGCACTAAGCCTGCTTAACAGATCTACCAACCACTGTCCCCCCTCCTGGACCGGCAGGTACAGCACTGCTTTGCGCACCCAGTGCAGCCCATCCAGAAATCCAGGAGCAGGGTCTGTATCTGGGACACCAGGGCCGGTGGGGGGTCCAGACATGCATAAGTGTGCCAGAGCATGGAGGCCACCAAGATATTAATAACAATTGCTCTCCCCCTAAAGGAGAGCTGGGGCAGCAGCCACTGCCATGCTCTCAACCGGCTCTGTACCCTCTCCAGCAGGCCCGCCCAGTTCTCTTGCGTCTCCCCCAAAGTCACACCCAGCACCCGAGGGCCTGAGAGAGACCACAGCAGCCCCGCAGGGAGGGCAGGGGGTGCAGAAACCTCCCACACCCCAACCAGACGAGCGCTGCTCTTGCCCCAGTTGACCCTGGCTGAGGAGGCCCAGCTGAACTCCTCCAGACATTCCCACAATGACCTGGACGTCTCGCTGGCCAGACTGTGTGTCTCAGCAGCATAGGCCGACACCCTTGGGTGACAAGGGATGGACAGCCCGGCTAGCAGCCTGTGCAGCAGGGGCTCGATAGAAATTGAGTATAGCATCCCTGACAGACTGCAGCCCTGTCTGATGTCTCATTGGAAGGGGATAGGCTCACTCAGGCCACCATTGATCTTCAGCACAATTAACACATGACAGTACAGCAGCTGAATAAATTCTACGAACCGCGGGCCGACACCAACTGCTCTCAGCACCTGAAACAGGCACTGCGGCCGGCATGATGTCTCTGAGCCGCTTAGCCAGAGCCTTATACAGGATCTTATAGTCCTGACACAGCAGCGCCACTGGCCTCATGTTCACAATGGAGGACAGATTCCCCTTCTTGGGCAGCAGGGTCAGAATAGCTCTACGACAGCTAATGGGCAGCAGCCCAGCTCACAGTCCCTCCTGCAGCACTGAGAGCAGGTCCGGGCCCAGCTCAGCCCAAAACTCTAAGAAAAACTCCACAGTGAGCCCATTCAGCCCCGGTGCCCAGCCCTTATTGAGCTCTTGCATTGCGCAGGTCATCTCTGCCAGATTTAGAAGGGCCTCCAGCCCCTTGACCCCATCCTGTGGGAACTTAGGCAGACCCTGCAGAAACTGCTGCTGCTGCTCCAGGCTGCCCGGCTCTGCGGAGTACAGCTCCCTATAGAACTGGGCGGCATGACTACACATCTCTTGCCCATCCTGCAGCACGCGGCCCTCAGCCGTCCTCAGGCAGAGCATCACCCTGCTCTGCTGCCGCCTGCATTCCAACCAAAAGAAGAACTTGATGGGCGCATCCATCTGTGTCAGGCTCTGTAACTGCGAGCGCACCATTGCTCCTCGAGCCCGCGTCCTTAGCAGCTCTGACAATGCCTGCTGCATAGCTTTGAGGTCCTCTAATGTCCCTGAATCTCCAGAGTCCAAGGCTCGGTGGAGCACCTGAATCTCTCCTTCTAACTCCTTCTTAGATTCATTCAAGCTGTCAGTCCTATGCTCAGTGTACTTCTGGCAGAAGAGCCTGGTCTGAACCTTGCCAATGTCCCACCACTGTCTCAGGGAGGCAAACCTAGGGCGCTCTGATCTCTGCCAAAAGAAAAAAGAAGAATTACAAAAAATCCTGTCCTGCAGCAAGCTATTATTGAAAAGCCAGTAGGCACTGCGCAGCCGGACAGGAGGCAGGGTGACACTCACAGTGATGAGACAGTGGTCAGTGGTCAGGTGGGGGTGAAATGGAAGCCACCGATCAAATTGACATGATGTCTAAAGGTATAAAATCTATCCAGCCTGGCTAGCGACATAATGCTAGAACCCGGCCTCACCCAGGTGTACTGTTTCACCTTTGGGTTGGCATTCCTCCAGACATCGACCAGATTGTGCAACTGTGTATTACCTTCCAGCTGTTTTGCCGACTGTGGACTGGGCTCCAAATGATTCCTATCTAATCTATAGTCCACAGTACAGTTCCAATCACCCCCCCAAAACCAGGATCTCCTCAGCCCCACAGTCTGCTAGCGCTTTGCTGAGCACCGAAAACACTGACAGTCTGTCTCTCACAGCATTGGGGGCATGGATATTAATAAACACAAAGGTCCTTCCCCCGCTCTCAGCCTTTACCATCAACAATCTTCCACCAACAAACTCTGTTTTCTTAAAATAATCAATTTTAAAAGTGTGTGAAAATAAAATCCCCACTCCCCCACTCACACTAGACCCTTTGGCTAAACACACTCTCTCCTTTCCACTCCCGCTGCCACTCACACTCATTCACACTGTCTGCGTGTGTCTCTTGTACAAATAAAAACATACTATTAACCATCACCATTAGATTGCAAAGCAGTCCTGACAACACTCTTTCCACTTCTTTTACCTGTAGCACTCCGGCTCACTAAACTCCGCGAGTGCCACATCCTGCAAGATCACTTGTGCAGATGCCAGGAACTGCTTTGCATCAGGGAAGAAGTTTTCTAAAACTATATTCCTCTTGCCCTTTGTCTCCCTTAAAAAATCCTTAATGCTTTTAGCACTGTATCCCGCAGTGTCATTGGAGGCGGGCTCGCCATGGGAGTCAGCGATGTCCCCCTGAGCAGCGCTGTCCGAGTCTGCGCTCTCCACAGCCGCAGCACTGCACTCAGACTCCCGGCGCCGCAGCCGGTCGGCCACCTTGGGTTGAGACGGCAGGTTCCCCCAGACAGACTCCCCTGACTGTGAGTCCCGCCGCACCACAGCCCCCACACCGCCTCCGGGATCCTCCTCACCAGCCGTCCTCGCAATATTCGCCTTTTAGACAACTGTATCAACGGCCTCAGAAGAGGGTTCCTCTTCATGACTTCATGACGCTTTTGCCTTTTGCTAAAGGTTTCCATGGAGGGGAATGTGGATGAGTTTGTACCATTCTTGGGAGGCTCTGCCTTGTTGGGGCGGAGCTGTGATCCAGGTGATTAGCAGATCGGGCATAGGTGGGCATGTGGGCGGAGGAGGAGGAAGGCCGGTCAAGCAAATAAGCTTGCTAAGGTACGCAGCAGCAGCAAACAGCCCCCCCATCCAGCCAGCCAGGCAGTCTGGCTGGCAGTGACTGAATGGTTGACAGGTGGCAAGCAATGGAATGCACGTGCTCTGTGATGTCATAGCAGTCAGCTCAGAGAGAGGTTCGTGATGTCATCGCTGAGCTTGATGGCTCTGTGTGTCTTGCAGGCTGTGTGTATGTGTGTGTGTGTGAGAGAGAGAGAGAGAGATAGAGTGTGTGTGTGTGTGTGTGTGAGTGGGTGGGTGGGTGGCTGTGTTAGTGTCTGTCTGTCTGTCTGTCTGTCTGTCTCTCTCTGTCTCTCTCTCTCTCTGTAGATGCATCATAGGGAACATATGTAACAATCTCTCTTTTTGTTTACCAAAAATGTGAATGAACGTATATCAAATGGGTTTTGCCTTGGTTGGAAACGTTTTAAGATGATTTATGAAGTGTAAATTGGATAAGTCTCAATTCTCCGTAGTTTTCAATGTATGTGCCATTCAGTAGCGTTCATGTTACAGATGTGTCCTATGCAGTGGTAGTGTCAGTAAAATGTCAGTAAAACTTTATTTAACAATAATACAGGGGAACAAATACAAATAGAGGGTCCTCACTTTTTATCTAATTTACCAACAACGTTTAAAATTAGGTCTTGCGAAGCTGCAACAAATGCTGTATATTCGTATGTGTGTTCATTCACCACGTGCTAAAGTCTGATAGCTTTGATTATATATATTTTTCTCATGAACAACAAATGCTATTTGCTTGATTTTTACAGAGTATGTCATAAATTCAATTTTTATGACGCCTGACAAATTGTATGCTGTAATATTGAATATTTTCAGTTACATCATTTGTTTGCTTTTCCTATCATGTTACAAATGTTCCCTATGTGAAAGATGAATTATATCTTAATAACGCCAAAACAATAAAAGATATACAGATTATTATTTGCGGTAAAGTTATTACACATTGCCATTAACTATGTGTGTCAGTAAAAGTTTAAAAAATCCTGACAGTTTTTTATTGATCCTGCAAAATAAGTGTTTAGGGAACATTTGTAACTTAAAGTTAGGGTTAGTGTTAGGGTTAGGGTTATGAATATAATTGATACATAGAATTGTTAAGAAGTGTAAATGTTTACATTCCATTTTTCATGGTTTGACTGAAAGTTTCAGTTCTATATTCAGTTTGGAACCTGTTTTTTTTCTATTTGTGTATATGAAAGATATACATCTCTACTATATCTTCACTATTAAAGATAAACCCATTTTTATTTTTGGCATTGTTAAAGCACATTGGTATTACCTATGTGTATCTTTAAAAGTTAAAAAAAAAGGTTTTTTATTGATCTTGCAAAATAAGTGTTTAGGGAAAAATTGTAACATAGAGTTAGGGTTAGCCACTTGGTAAGGGTTTCATCTTCAACAGTAAATTAATTCATGTGAATTATTCTCATCAATGTTAAAGAACAATAAGGTCTATTATGTGAGTCGATAAAATGCTGATATTCCATAACGTTTGCTGGGGGATTCTGCAAAATACATATTTAGGGAACATTTGTAACATATGGGTTACGATTTGCCATAGACGCGGAATGAGTTTGATTGTGATGTTAAAGACGCAGTCGCCTCGGTGCTGATTATTATTGCTGTGTTTCTCCACTTCTACTCCACGCTTGGGAACGCCCACATACAGTGACGTCAGAATTCGATTCCAAAACCGGTGGAAAAGCGAGCCGGTTCACAAGAAGATCAGCTGGATCCCAGGCCGAGCATCGGCTCTGGCTCCAGTATCGACACCATGTCGGTGGAAAAGCGCTAAGTGAGCTCACACTGAGCTCAGTGTAATGTCTGCTCTGGAGAGCTCACAGTGTGACCTAGTCGTGAGTTCACGTCTTTACTGGGTAGTCCTTGACAGCTTAATCGACTCAATTCTTGGGCTTAATTGGTCAAAATGACCATTGGTTGAAGGTACTCAGGGCCTGATGTGTAGAGAGACTTATTAAACCTGCAGGATTGTGGTTTTCCCAGATCAGAATTAACCAGCTCACCACAAAGGAACATGGTAGGTGCTATTGCAACATGGATTAGACAAAAACATTGAAATCCAAGTTTGCAGTGGTCCTTGGGCCATTGCGTGGTGATCCAGATCACTTCAGCATGAATTTTGCAGTGGTCTGGACTACAACTCCAGGGACTACTGTGCAGTGGTCCAGACCTCAGAAACTGTATGCATATGAACAGTGAAGTAGGCATCATAACTGTAGCCAATACTTTGTGGTTAAAATACTTAATTTAATCCGTGTAATGTACGGAATAATAAAAACAACTGTAAAACATAAGAGAAGGGCCTGATATTAAATACAATACACAATAGACTAAGTAGAACCGTCTGGGAAATAAGTGGAGAAGTCACGGAGATAAAGCAAACAGAACTTTAAACGGGCCGCTCGGAAGCTCCACTGTCAGAAATAATTCCTTCATTGAGACTTAATGTTTACAAACATAAGTACAACTTTATAGGAAAAATGACGTAACATATGATTGCCATTCATCCAATCAGAAGATACAGGCCCGGGTCCGTTTTACGATCTGTCCTCCCTTGAAGAGGTGATAGATCCAAAGCAGATGTCCGTCTTTGATGTGCACTAGGAAGATGAGATCCCACGGTCTTCATTTACCTAGTGTCAATCGCTCTTTAACAAAAACAATTCCTGCCTATTTGGAGAAACGATTACGTCATTAACAAATTCACTGCAGACATCTGTAGGCTATTTCGGCACTGTGTAATCTTTCATTACTGACAGGAGTTTCTAACAAATCGACCTTGTTGACCCTTTACTTGTCCTGCTAAATCTAATCTGCTCAGCATGTATACAAAACCACTTCTAATGCTAGTATTAATATAAAACATTATATAATTATCACAAAACAGTCTTCAAAAGCTATCAGACTTTAGCAGCTGGTGTATGAACACACATACGATTATACAGCTTTTTTTGCAGCTTCGCAAGACCTAATTTTAAACGTTGTTGGTGAATTAGATAATTAGTGAGGACCCTCTATTTGCATTTGTTCCCCTTGTGGAAGGAAAGTTAGAATTCATTCCCTCATATCAATTCTACTCTCTTGTATACTTAAGAAAGATAAGGTCAAGCCAGAAGGACAGGCCAGAAGGTAGCTTGATTTCTGTTTGTTATTTACGATGAGAATCTTGGAGACAATGTCAAACAGTATGATTGAAGTGCCTGCTCCCTAATCCATGTGTTGACCTATGAACTCTGTTTTATGATGATATATATTCTGCTTCGCTAACTCTCTATGATAATATAGTAATGACATTGTGATTGTAACCAGACCTTTGTTTTTTATGTATAAAAGCCTCTTACTTTTAAATGAAGACAGAGCGACTTTGGGATCTTCTTGATTCACTGTTCCTCTCCACGCTGCGTGTATTAAAGGCATTGAAACTAACGTTCCAACCTGATTGAAGATGTTTTTTCTTGCACACCCTCTATAATTGCTAAAATAAAGTTTTACTGACATCTGTAACATGAACGCTACTGAATGGCACATACATTGAAAACTACAGAGAATTAAGACAAATCCAATTTACACTTCATAAATAATCTTAAAACGTTTCCAACCAAGGCATAACCCACTTGAAATACGTTCATTCACATTTTTGGTAACAAAAAGAGAGATTGTTACATATGTTCCCTATGATGCATCTACAGAGCGAGAGACAGAGTGAGAGAGTCAGAGAGACACAGATAGACAGACAGACACTAACACAGCCACCCACTCACCCACTCACACACACACACACTCTCTCTCTCTCTCTCTCTCTCAAAATTCAAATTCAAATTCAACGTGCTTTAGTGGCATGAACAAAAAGAAGTATTGCCAAAGCAATGGTGACAAACAACAGTTTTGAACATTTATATGTACATTTGCATACATAAATACACAATATGTATGTTAAAAACAGGTAACTGATTAATTTCAATTAATAAAATTCAATCATAGTTCAGAGAGACATAAAACTGATTTTGATAGTAATAATTGGGTGTAGCATAGGTGTCATTGCCTGTGTCCAGGGGTGTCCCCTGTGTGAGTGGACTGAGTGTCCACTGTGTCCCTCAGGCTGTGGCAGGCAGCTGTATACTGGGCTGCCAGTAATATGCAGCTGGTCTCCTCTCCCAGAAGGACTGGCACTTTCTCCGAGTCTGAAAGGTCTGGAAATCTCTTATAGAGATCTGCTATTTTGGGGAAAAATTTTGCTCATAAATGTTTATATTTTTCACATTTTAGAATAAAGTGCAGCTCTGTCTCGACCTCTCGGCGTTGGCAGTGGGGACACAGCCTGTCCTCTCTGGGCAGCCAGGTCTTCCTGTGTCGGCCCGTCTCGATGGCCAGGCTGTGCTCACTGAGCCTGTATTTGGTCAGGATCCTTTAGTGTTTTTCGTTCGTTATTAATTTAAGGTTTTCTGACAATGTGTAGTGTCTTTTTAGGGCCCGATAGCACTGCAGTTTACTTTGTGCTTGTGTGTGTGTTTCCCAATGGGTGATGTAGTTTTCTTTGTGCTGTGTGATAATTTGGTTGACTCTGATTGTGTGCATGTGTGTGTTGCTGTCCTGAGGCTGGCCGGTGTCGGTGTGTGTCTGCGCAGTGAGCCTTCGGACCAGCTGGCTGAGGGGGCTCCTCTCTGGGTTCAGCTCTTGGCATTGCAGGGCCTTGTGGTGGTAGGAGTGTGTGTCGCTGTTTATTAGATGGAGCCAGAATTTAATTGCTCTTTTGTGTATGTTGATTAATAATGTGTATTGGCCTAATTCTGCCCTGCATGCGTTGTTCGGTGTTTTCCTTTGCACCTGTAGGATATTTTTGCAGAACTCTGCATGCAAGGTTGCTATTGGGTGTGTGTCCCATTGAGCAAACTCCTGCCCTGTGAGGGGACCCCACACCTCACTGCCATAGAGAGCAATGGGCTGGATTATGGATTCAAATATTTTTAGCCAGATTTGTACAGGTATTTTTATGCAAATGTGTCTCTTTATGGCATAGAAGGCCCTGCGTGCTTTCTCTCTCAGTGTCTTCACCGCTGTGTTAAAGCTTCCTGTTGAGCTGAGTTTGAGGCCTAGGTATGTGTAGTGGGTGCAGTGTTCGATGGTGCTGTTTGCTAAAGTGACGTGGTACCTAGTTCCCTGAGGCCTGGCCTTTTTCTGGAATATCATGGTATTTGTCTTTTTCATGTTTACTGCCAGGGCCCAGGTCTGACAGTACTGCTCCAGCAGTGCCAGGTTCTGCTGCAGCCCCTGCTCTGTGGGCGACAGCAGCACCAGGTCATCTGCTTTGAGCAGGAACTTGACTTCTGTGTCATGTAGGGTGAGGCCGGGGGCTGCAGATTGCTCCAGCATTGTGGCTAATTCATTGATGTAAATATAGAATAGCGTTGGGCACAGACTGCAGCCCTGCCTCACCCCACGCCTCTGAGTGAAGAACTCTGTTCATGTATCTTCGTGCCAGAATGAATCAAATGCTTTAATTAAATCTATGAAACAAGCAACTATTTTATTTTTATTTTGGTTGACGTGTTTGTCAATGAGGGTGTGTAGGGTGTAAATATGATCGGTTGTGCGGTGTTTTGGGAGGAAGCCAATCTGACTCTTACTCAGGACACTGTGCTCGGTAAGGAAGGCCAGTATCCGGGCGTTAATGATACTGCAGAACACCTTCCCCAGGTTGCTGCTTACACAGATGCCCCGGTAGTTATTAGGGTCCAATTTGTCTCCACTCTTATGAATCGCGGTGATCTGTCCTTTATGCCAGCTGTCAGGGAAGCACCACACTGAAGCCACGCTGAGCACCAGGTTGAACAGCCGTAGCAGGGCCTGCTGTAGCTCAGGGATACTGTGTTTCAGCATCTCGTTGGAGATGCCATCAGGCCCGCAGACTTTCCTGGGCAGCAGGGCGCGCAGCTTCTCCTGCAACTCCTGCTCAGTAATAGTTGAGTCCAGGGGATTCTGGGTGTCTTTAAATGCCAATTCCATTCTTTTTAGTTTCACACTGATGTCATGCTGAGCTGATTTCTCAGTGTGGTGAATGTTTTCATAAAGTTTTTCAAAATGGTTTTTCCAAATATCTCAATTTTGAATGGCCAATTCTTCAGGTTTTAATTTATTACATTTTTTTCCAGTTTTCCCAGAATCTATTTGTGTTAATGGACTCTTCGATTATTGTCAGTTGCTTTCGGGTGTGTTGTTCTTTTTGATCTAAGTGTTCCTTCGTTCCTCAGTTCCTTCCTTATTGTATTGCACTCCTTGTCAAACCAATTCTCCTCTTTGTATTTTGTTGGGATGTTCTTTTTAATTTTCAATTTTGACTGTAAAGCTGCTTTTTCAAATATATGATTTAAGTATTTTATAGCCAGATGTATTCCTTCTTTACTATGTTGATTTGGGGTGATCAGAAAGGTGTGTATTAGTGATTGGATGTCTTGATTGCCAGTTGCTTTCTGGTACTCTTCTGTGCTGTCTGGAGCCCATCTGTAGGAGTGTCCGAGGCTGTACAGCTTGCTGGGCTGTGTGTGAGCGCTGCTGCTGTGCTCTGTCCTCTTCAGGAACACAGTGATTTGGCTGTGGTCTGATAGAGGTGAATGCACTGAGAGAGAAGGGGTCTAGGTCTGTGATGGCATAATCTACCGTGCTGCTGCCAAGAGCTGAGCTGTAGGTGTATCTTCCCAGAGAATCTCCCCGGATCCTGCCATTCACGATATACAGGCCCAGTCCCTGACAGAGCTGCAGTAATTTTTGCCCGTTTTTATTCACTCCCCTGTCGGGGCTGTGTCTGAGCGAGCTGATGGGGGTGTTTAAGGGGGTGTGGCCGAATATCTGGCTGTCTCCCTGTGTGCTGGTGAAGTCAGGCAGGCTGCCTGTCCGGGCGGTCAGGTCCCCACAGATCAACACACTTCCCTGGACCTGGAAGTGGCAGACCTCAGTCTGGAGGTTGGGGAAGATCTCCTCATTGTGATATGGGGATTCTGAGGGGGGAACATACACGGCACACAGGAACACATCGGTTTGTGTAGAAATGATTTCTTTGCTTATTTTAAGCCATATGTGTGACTCTGCTGTTTTGATGGGCTGTATGGAGTCACTGAGCTCTGCTTTGTACCAGATTATTATGCCCCCGGAGTCCCTGCCGTGTCTGACGGAGGGCTTCTTCAGGGAGGTCACTATGACCTCTCTGTAGCCTGAGGGAGAGTGACTGGACACGTCTGCCCGACACCATGTCTCTTGCAGGATGATGACATCCTTGTCTCTCACTCTATCTCTGAACTCCAGGTCTGTGCTCTTCAGCCCGAACACTGAGGAGCCCAGGCCCTGGATGTTCCACATGGTGATAGATAGGGATCGCATTCCTTTCTACTCTAATTAAGCAATTTATATACTCCTTTGGAATGAGATATGTCTGGAAATGTGTGAGGTGGAAAGTAAACAAATAAATAAATAGTAATACTGGTGATATGCAAAAATAGGAAACGAATAAATAAAAAAATAAAAAACTCCTGACTTACACTACTATATACATACCCATACACACATATATCTACATATATACACATATATGTAAGCATCCATATATCTACATAATTTTAAGAAAATATGTCCATATATATCAGTATATAACTACATTTATACAGGGGTGATTTTCAGATGTGGTAATAGCTAGTCACCTCCTGCAGTGGTTTCTTTGTTATGCACAGTTACTTATCTTATAAGTGCAGATGAGGTTGAGCAGGTGTCGGATCTCCTGCAGCTCCCCGGTGTCGGCCACTTTGCTGACCGCTGCTGCGTAGTTGCGCTGGCTGTGCTGCTGGGCTGTTCTGTGCATGTTCTGGATGGGCTCCACTCTGGGTCTGCTGTTCTGTGGTCGGGCGTATACAGGTTGGGGTCTGTGGTGTTCGGGCTGGGGAAGGTGGTGTGCAGGTGGAGGGCGGGGGCTCCCAGGGGCCGCTCTCCTGATTGGCTCGGGGTTGTTCTGGGTGGTGTGGGTGCTGGAGAACCTTCTGTGACCATGTGGGGGCGGGCTGGGTTTCGGCCCAGAGCGATGTCTTTGAGTGTCATTGCGAAGACGCTCACTGCTTGTTAGTGGAGATGGACGTGGTCAAACAAGCTGTGGGCCCCAAGAGTGGGGTGGTGTGCCAGGTGCACATTTGGAATCAGAGCACATCCCCGAGAGATCTCAGCGTTGATCATGTGGATGGTGTTGGGGTGGAAGTCCTTCCTGGGCAGCAGGGTGGAGATGATGATTTTGGCGTGGGGGAAGGTCTGGGTGGCCCTCTCCGCCACTCTTCTGATGGAGCAGGCCACCTTGTCCTGCTGGGTCCTCAGTTCGTTTGTGCCTGTGTGTATAATAATATGGCTGGGGGAGCCGAGGCTCTCCTCGGACAGCTGCTGAATGGCCCTCTCTGTGGTCGGACACCAGACCTTGTAGATCTTGACATCAGGGAAGAGCCGCCTCTCATTTATGAGTTTGCCATTTGAGTCTATCAGCAGGGCTACTTCAGTGTTCTTCTTCATGGTAGTCTTTCTGCGTGAGGGGGTCTCATCTGTGTTTGGTTCAGCCTGTGTGTGTGGTGCGCAGGTTTTGTGAGTGGTTTCGGGCTCAGGGTGTGTGTGAGTGCTGGGTGCAGTGTGTGTGTCTGAGTCAGGGTATGTGTGTGTGTTGGGTGCACTGTGTGTGTCGGGCTCAGGGGTGTGTGTGTGTGCTGGGTGCACTCTGTGTGTTCGGGTCAGGTTGTGTGTGTGTGTTGGGTGCAGTGTGTGAGTGGTGTGTTGTGTGAGAGTCAGTATGTCTGGATGTCATTGGGGTGGGAGGGCTCTGCACATTGTGCACTGCTGGGTTTCTTGAGGGCTAGTTGTTGTGGGCAGTGAATTTGTATAGCTTCTCCTTCAGGCTCTGCACTGTCTTGTCTCTGCGTTGCATTTCCTCTCTCAGGGCCGTCAGCTCCCTCCTCATGGCCTCCCTGTCCTGCTGCAGCTCCCTCACCTCCTCCCTCAGCTCCCTCACTGTGACCTTGTGCTCGTGCTGGACTCTGTTGAGCTGGTCTGTTAGCTGCTCTGTGGTGTTGGAGGTTGTGAGCATGGCCAGCACCAGCTCTTTTAGCTCCATAAGCTCCACCTCCAGCAGGGACATGTTCTCCCTCAGCTGGGACACTGTGTCGGGTGTCTGAGGGGTGTCCTGCGCTGGGCTGCGTGTGGATTCCTTGCTGTTCTCTGGCGCGGCGCTCTCCCCTCCGTTGGCAGGGCAGTGTGGGGCTGGACTCTCCTCCTGTGTGGCTGCGTCTGTGCTCTTTTGGACACGTCTCTCCTTTTTCTCTCTGTCAGCCAGCGTTTTCAGTGAGTGGAACTGATTTTCAAAGGTGCCCAGGCTGCCCTCGCTGCCCTGTATTAAGACTGTTCCAGTGTGGTACAGATTGATTGTCAGCATGGAGGTGTCTGGGTTATCCTCCTCAGTGATTGACACCTGCCTTCCTTTACTGATGCCTCTCTTTTTAATGTGCCTGTACAGTTGACAGATGGCAGCGTGCCAGGCGTCGTGTGCTCGGTGTAGAAGACCAGGTTGCTGGTGACTTGCTGGTCTCCAGTCTGAGAGAAGTCGGCTCTGAGAGTCTCTGGGTTGTCCTTCAGTATGTGTTGTCTGAGACTCTTCCTGGCCTGAGCGTTCTTCAGGTGCTCTGGGTAATGGATCGCACAGCTCCTGCTCCTGCTCATTGTATCTTTTATGAATTGATACTTTCAAATTCAAACCTCTGTCACTTTTCAAATGTCAACAGCTTTTCAGTATAGACACAGTTATGTGTTGATTATACTGTATGCTGTAATTTTGAATATTTTCAAAGTTACATCATTTGTTTGTTTTTCCTATCATGTTACAAATGTTCCCTATGTGAAAGATGCATTATATCTTAACATTGTCAAAACAATTGAATATATACAGATTATTATTTTCCGTAAAATTATATCACATTGCTATTAACTATGTGTGTCAGTAAAAGTTTAAAATATCCTGACAGTTTTTTATTGATCCTGCAAAATAAGTGTTTAGGAAACAATTGTAACTTAAAGTTAGGGTTAGTGATAGGGTTAGGGTTATGAATACAATTCATATATAGAATTGTTAAGAAGTGTAAATGTTTACATTACATTTTCATGGATTGTCTGAAGGTTGCATAAGTTCGGTTCATAAGAGACATAAACAAAAGTGCCAGGAACAATAAATTGTGTCAAGGAGTCCTGATGTAAACTGAACCCCAAACAACATGTCTACCTCCGAAGAGACTCGTTTCACGGTTTACAGACTGGCGGCAGCGAGGGATATTGTTTGCTTTTGTTTTTTCTCTACCGAGGCCGGATGCAGTGAGCTGTGCTTGCGGGTGACTGAGACAAAACCATGTCGGTGGTGAGTGAACTGTACTGTTAAAATCGGAAAATAATAATTAAAAAAACTTACGAAAGTAATAAACAGCTATGTCAAGTCAATTAACCGCAAATAGCTAAGTTACACAAGTATAAAAAAAAAAAACATGGAAAATCCGATAGACAGATTAATTAATGTTGACGCAGCAAATGAAAATGAAGCGATTAATGCAGAAAGACGCACGAATACGACAGAGTAACACATGATCGTGTTGAGCTGCCTCCTTGCTTTCACGGAGATGGGAAGGATAAAGAAAGTTTCTCTCTGTGGAACACGCGTCTGGAATTGGCTGTAAAAGCTGCACAAACAGCACCAGGATCTTGCAACAATTGTACCAACACGTTTAAGTGCTGATGCACTGTCATACTGGGTTTCTTTACCCTCTGAAATGCAAAAAGACTATGCTAAAACAGTAGAGACATTAAAATAAGTCTTTGGAAGAAAAGAATACCTACTGCATTTTCAAACTTTTGTTAATGCAAGACCCCGTCAGCCTAAAGAAGCATTAGAAGTTTATGCAGCCGAAGTAAGCAGACTTGTGCAAGAGGCGTTTCCCAATTACGGACAGCCAGCTATTGAAATGGAGCGTTTTAGACGTTTTGTTGCTGGTTTAGACCCAGTGCTGCAGGCAAAGTGTTATGAGCATGGTGCAAGTAGATTGGAGGAAGCCCTAAAAATGGCTTGCAAGTGGGAGCGGGTCAGGAAGCATTAAGAACTGCCTCTTCACATTTCTAAAGCACAATAAATAAGAAGGTTCTGGAACAACCATCTATATGTAAATCTGGAAATATCCTAACAGCTATGGTGTCAAGCAAGTCCATTTCATCTACGTCAGAGGAATCCCCCAAATTACTACAAGATTTAATAGCAGATGTTAAAGCACTCAGAGTAGAGGTGAGCCAGTTGAAGCAACAGCAAGAAAATCTCAATCATGTGCACAGCCAGTACAAAGAGGGGAAAATGGACCGTCAGCCCTCTCCAGAATGGATGAAACAAGAGAAATATCGTGCATCAAGAAAAGCATCCCCTGATGGGTATAATTCATCCTCTAGATCACAAAGAGATGTTTCTTCGCCTTTATAGAAACATGTCTCCTGGACCAAGACCCGGACATCATTCCCTACATAGGCAAAAATATGAAAGGTGGTCTCCATCACCAAGCAACCGTTACTATTCAAGAACTAACAGTCCTAGCAATCGCTATCACTCATCTCACCCTGATCAGCACTGCAGTTCAAGATATTCTCGTAGTCCATCTGCATCCTACTCACACTCAAGGGACAGGTACACCAGGAGAACACCCAGTCCACATCACCATGAGAGAAGGCCTGATTGCAGATACAGCAAACGTCATCTTTGCTTTGATTCTGAGGATCCCACCAATCAGGGAAACGAGTGGTAGCAGGTGCTGCGGGCCAAGTAGCTGCTACATTGAATATCAGGGACCCAGAGTCTGAAGCTTCAGCTTTAAAAGAGTCTCCAACCTCATATTGTTTTGCTGTTATTGAAGACACTGCTGTTCAAGCCTTCATTGATACTGGTTCACAAATTTCTTTGATCAGTGAAAATTTAAGAGTGTCAATTCCAGCACTGAAGACAAAGTCTCTCAGAAAGACATACGTGTTGGCAAGGTCAGTGACTGGTGAGTGCCTTGATACTCTTGGAACAGTAACCATTAGTATTAGACTTGGAGAGGAGGTTTTTCATCATGATGTTCAAGTGATAAGAAATTCCAATCAAGCTGTCATACTCGGATGGGATTTTCTGCAGAAACACCATGCAGTGATTGATGTACAAGGACAATTACAGTTGTGGAACTGGAAAGTCCCACTGTTGTTCTCTAAGCAAATCACACCTCTTTGTTGCAATGCTGTGACATTTGCGCCAATCAACATTCCTGCAATGACTGAGATGAATATCATGGCAAAGTTGCAGCCATTTACAGAAAATCAAATCTCAACTCCAAATTACTTAGGAATGCAACTACCCAGGTCTGTTTGTGGCCAGAACAATGTCTCCAGCGAAGAAAGGATTAACAACCGTTGGTGTCATGAATCCTACCAATGACGACTGCCATGTCCCAAGTAACACACCACTGGGAAATTTTTACTCTCTGATAAATCAGGGAGGTGAAGAGTTCCAGGTTATTGAGGCTACTGTGCACAATATCAGGCAGACAGAAGGCACAAAGTTACCCACAGTGGACTTCAGTCAGTCTAAATTGAGTGATCCACAAATGGACCAGCTGGAGAACTTACTTTTTAAGTATTGTGATGCGTTTAGTTCACATTAACATGACTATGGCTGCACAGATGCTGTAAAGCACCACATTTGAACTGGAGATGCCCTACCGATCCGTCAACATGCTTTCAGGACTTCTCCAGCTTTGAAGCAGGAAATAGAAAAACAAGTTCAGCAATTGCTGGCCCATGACCTCATTGAGGAGAGCTGCAGCCCTTGGGCTTCACCTGTTGTTTTAGTCAAGAAAAAGGACGGCAGCTACAGATTTTGCATTGCATCAAGAAATTAAACCCTGTCACCATACGGGACTCGCATCCCTTACCACAGATTTCTGAAGCTTTGGACAGCCTGGCAGGGGCATGCTGGTTTAGTACCATGGACCTGTCAAGTGGTTATTGGCAGGTTCAGCTGGCATCAGAAGACCGGGAGAAGACCGCATTTACCACCGGCAGCGGCTTATACCATTTTAAGGTCATGCCAATGGGACTGACCAATGCACCACCTACCTTCCAACGTTTAATGGAGCTTGTGCTTCGTGGTCTACACTGGAAGATCTGCCTCATCTGTTTGGATGATGTTTTGGTTTTTAGCAAAACCTTTCCTGAACATCTGCAGAGTTTGGAAGATGTCTTTCTTCGCTTTTGAAAGGCAGGACTAAAGCTGAAGGCCAGTAAATGTCAGCTTGCACGGGATGAAGTCTCTTTCCTGGGACATGTAATCACCAAGGGTGGTCTCAGACCAGATTCCAGGAAGCTGGACAAAGTGAACGATTGGCCAACACCAAGAACACCTACTGAGGTGAGAGCTTTTGTGGGTCTCTGTTCCTATTACAGACGATTCGTTAAAAACTTGGCCCAAAAAGATGCAAAACAGTTGGTCTTCTGAATTACAGCCTGAACAAGCTGTTCCTGTAAGACAAACCTGTGAAGATTTAGCAATAGACATTGATGAACTGAAGCAGAAACAACAAGCGGATGTCATTCTGAGAACTGTGATGAAATGGAAAGAAATGGATAACCGAAGACCTACTGCACGACGAATCAAAAACTCCCCGTCAGCTCTGAAAAAGCTCTGGTATGAGTTTCCTCGCCTGACTTTGGAAAATGGGATCCTCTGTCAAGAAATTAAAAACTTTCTGCAGAAAGCCTATACTTACCAATTGGTTCTTCCTGAATCCCTCATTCAGACAGCCCTCACTCACCTGCACGGAAATGTCTTCAGTGGACATTTAGGGACTGCACGAACTTTGCAGAGAGCCAGAAAAATCTGCTATTGGCCTTACATGTCACGTGACATTTACAAGTTCTGTACAGAGTGTTTTTACATGTCAGACTCGCAGTGCTCCAACACCAAAAGCTAGAGCTCCTTTACAACCTATTGTGGTGGATCGTCCATTCCAGAAAATTGCTGCTGACCTCACCGAGCTACCAGTCACTTCTCAAGGCAACAGGTATGTTCTTGTTGTAATGGATTATTTTACATGCTATGTGAATCTCTTTCCTTTTAAAGATCAGCGTGCAACAAGTGTTGCTCAATGCTGGTTTGAAGACTTCATCCGTCAACATGGTATACCTGAGACCATCCACACTGACCACACTGCTCATCCAGAAGCGCCTCCACAGCTGTTTAGAGATCCTGATGATGCACCTGTCAGTCCGCCATCAACACTGACGGCTTTGTCTGGAGACGTCCCTTACCCACTTCCAGTTCCAGCGAGCTCCAGTCATCACTCGATGCCGTCTCTCTCTCTTCTTTCTTCTACAGCTCCTGTCCAGAGGGATATGCTACCTGTTCCAGGTGTTGTTCCACAGCCTGCTCTAGCACTTGAGCCATGCCCAGGTGTCACCCATTCTTCCAGCCTTCGGGATGCCCAAGTCACAGTGCACCCAGAGACTGTGTCTCTTACCTCAGCGACCCCAGACTCCTGTGGCATTCCCTGCTGGATGTACCTAGTGGTCGTAAAGTTATAAAACCTGACAAGTTTAAAGATTTAGTTCTTTCTTGGTTTATACCTGTTTTCATGTTACATTACAGTTCAATACAGTAATGGCTCCTAATTTGCCATTCTTAAAAAAAAAAAAAAAAAGTTCCTATTGTACTGACATACATCTATTGTGATTTAATTACTGCAACATCAGTTTATCCCTTATGTTGTTCCCCTAAGAACATATTATTTCAGTTGCATGTTGTAAAGCATTAGACAGGTTAGAGTGACGCACATCTTTGTGTTCTGGATAGAGAGGAGTAGTGGCGCTGCACTGCTGTGCTCGGCATTGTATTTGTAACTGCAACTCGGCCTCCAGCACCGGCACCATGTCAGTGGAAAAGCGCTAAGTGAGCTCACACTGAGCTCAGTGTAATGTCTGCTCTGGAGAGCTCACAGTGTGACCTAGTCGTGAGTTCACGTCTTTACTGGGTAGTCGTTGACAACTTAATCGACTCAATTCTTGGGCTTAATTGGTCAAAATGACCATTAGTTGAAGGTACTCAGGGACTGATGTGTAGACAGACATATTAAACCTGCAGGATTGTGGTTTTCCCAGATCAGAATTAACCAGCTCACCACAAAGGAACATGGTAGTTGCTATTGCAACATGGATTACACAAAAACATTGAAATCCAAGTTTGCAGTGGTCCTTGGGCCATTGTGTGGTGATCCAGGTCACTTCAGCACGAATTTTGCAGTGGTCTGGACTACAACTCCAGGGACTACTGTGCAGTGGTCCAGACCTCAGAAACTGTATGCATATGAACACTGAAGTAGGCATCATAACTGTAGCCAATACTTTGTGGTTAAAATACTTAATTTAATCCCTGTATTGTACGGAATAATAATAACAACTGTAAAACATAAGAGAAGGGCCTGATAATAAATACAATACACAATAGACTAGAACCCTTAGAATATAATAATATGAACATTTTCATTATTAGTATCATTGTAGTTTGGATGATATATTAATGCAAGTTGATAACATATTTTACAGAAAATGGGTTTAAGGAATTGTGTCAAAAAACTAAAAGAATTGCTTTAGGGACCATTGCTGCATTTTTCCAGACCAATGTATAGCCCACTTTTCTTTTAAATTATGTTTAAAACAAAATTGAGGAAGCAGTGGTTAGTTCTGATTCAAACATATTGACCCCCTCACTCAATCTGTAAGTCCTGCAGCAAACATTGGAATATGCATAGATATTTGCTCAGACTGGTATAAATGTCCCTAATAAATAACCAAATGCCATTTTTGTTGTTTCAAATGTGTCCAACATCTTACCAGTATGTCCTTTTAGTATGTCACAAAGGTTCCCTAATTCGTCTTACAAATGTTCCCTGTATGATATGAATGTTCCCTAAGCATGTGACGAATGTTCCCTAGTTTATGTTACAGATGTGCCCAAGCACTTTCTCTCTCTCTCTCTCTCTCTCTCTCTCTCTCTCTCTCTCTCTCTCTCTCTCTCTCTCTCTCTCTCTCTCTCTCTCTCAATTTAGTGCATTTGTATTGTCAAAGCAATAAACAATATCATTATAAATCACAATAAGATGTAATAAAGTACAGAAAAACAAAATGTAATAAAATGTAATCTTTAATACACACAAATATGTATGGCTGGTCGGAAGCGTCTTGGACTCGGGTTCCTCTTCATTACTTATAACGCTTTTGCCTTTTGTTAAAGCTTTCCATGGAGGGGAACGTGGATGAGTTTGTATCATTCTTGGGAGGCTCTGCCTTGTTGGGGCGGAGCTGTGATCCAGGTGAACAGCAGATCGGGCAGAGCTGGGCATGTGGGCGGAGGAGGAGGAAGGCCGGTCAAGCAAATAAGCTTGCTAAGGTAAGCAGCTGCAGCAAACAGCACCCCCATCCAGCCAGCCAGGCAGTCTGGCTGGCAGTGACTGAGTGGTTGACAGACGGCAAGCAACGGAATGCACGTGCTCTGTGATGTCATAACAGTCAGCTCAGAGAGAGGTTCGTGATGTCATCGCTGAGATGGCTGGCTCTGTGTGTCTTGCTGGCTTTGTCTATGTGTGTCTGTGTGTGTGAGAGAGAGAGAGATAGAGAGTGTGTGTGTGTATGTGTGTGTGTGTGAGTGTGAGAGAGACAGAGAGAGAGATTTTTTGAATATTAACACCTTTATTTTACTAAAGAAATACTAACAAAACATTTAAAACAAACTAGAAACACCTAAAAAACATTAAAAAAACACAGCCTATTCTAAAAACCCTCAATAATAACCACTACACACGTGCTACCAGTAGAATATTCAAGTGAATTAAACCAGTTGGTTTAAATGTCCAAAGTCAATGGCACAGAGGGCAGCCCCGACCCCCCACATCTGCAGAAAAGTTTCCAGGTCTCCCGTCAGGCTGTAGAAATTGTAATCCAGTCGCACTCTGGAGCTTACGAGAGACCTGAAGAGGGAGAGTGCACACTGTTGCTGCCACGTTCAGTCTGACTTCTCCCACTGCTCAGGATTAGCCAGCTTAGCCTGCCCCACTAGAAAGTTTGCTAACTGACAAACATGTCTGTGGCGCTGCTTGTACTGGACTCCCAAAATAAACACAGTGCATGAGAAAAGGAGGCCCAGCTGCTTGAACAGGCTCTCCAGTGCAGTGAACAGCAGCTCTAATCTAGGGCAGTGGCAGAAACAGTGAAAAAGTGTCTCTCTCTCCCCGCAGTAGGGGCAGGTGTCGCTCACTCTGGGGTCCAGTGTATGTGCAATAGAGTTTGTTGCGATGACGCCATGCAGAAGCCATGCAGAAGCGGGGGCTTGTTCAGGCTCCTCCAGGCCGGGCAGGCATCTTCCCCCAGAGCCAGGTGCTCCCTCCAGGGGGTGTCAGGGAGGGGCTGCAGCTGCTGATGGTGCAGCTCCCTCACACTGAGCTGATTGAGCTCCTGACGATGAGCTGTGCAGACAGACACACTACACAGACTGTGAGGCGACAGTAGGTGGCCTGATGAGCTAGGGGGGACTGAGAGACACAGACAAACAAGGGGAAAGACAGTGTCAGGGTCCTTGGGCCAGCAGTGCTGCGTGAGAGCCTGGAAAAGCCGCTCCACAGCGCCTATGGGAAGGGCGTTCTGTACTGCCCAGAGAAATCTGGTTACGACTCTCAGTGACCTCATACCCAGCCTGGCAGCCAGGCTGTCGGCACCAACCCACTGTCCCCTGTTAAAATCCAACAAATCCCTCAGCCGGATCACGTCGACCTTAAGCAGGACTGACCTGAGGCTGCTGGAGAGCAGGAGTGGACAGCTAAAACCGGGGTTCCAGTGCAGTGGCTCCTCTTACAGCCAATACAGACTGCTGCCCCCCAGCTCCCTACCCAGGGAGATGCGCTGCCACACCTCTAAAACAGTACTATAAAAAACAGGCAGGGAAGGAAGTATATTGGGACGTGTCTTAAGTAAAAACATGTGTCTGTCATAACAAGTGTCCAGGGCGGCAGACACTGGGGATCTGGAGGGTACAGGAGCCTCTGAGCTGCCTGCAGCCGAAAGGCACTCAGCCTGCTTAACAGATCTACCAACCCCTGTCCCCCCTCCTGGAGCGGCAGGTACAGCACTGCTTTGCGCACCCAGTGTAGCCCGTCCCAGAAGAAATCCAGGAGCAGGGTCTGTATCTGGGACACCAGGGCCGGTGGGGGGTCCAGACAGGCATAAGTGTGCCAGAGCATGGAGGCCACCAAGTTATTAATAACAATTGGTCTCCCCCTAATGGAGAGCTGGGGCAGCAGCCAGTGCCATGCCCTCAACCGGCCCTGTACCCTCTCCAGCAGGACAGCCCAGTTCTCCTGCGTCTCCCCCAAAGTCACACCCAGCACCCGAGGGCCTGAGAGAGACCACTGCAGCCCCGCAGGGAGGGCAGGGGGGGCAGAACCCTCCCACACCCCAACCAGATGAGCGCTGCTCTTGCCCCAGTTGACCCTGGCTGAGGAGGCCCTGCTGAACTCCTCCAGACACTCCCAGAATGACCTGGATGTCTCGCTGGCCAGACTGTGTCTCAGCAGCATAGGCCGACACCCTGACCGCCTGCTCTGGGTGAGAAGGGATGGACAGCCCGGCTAGCAACTGCCTCAGCCTGTGCAGCAGGGGCTCGATAGAAAGGAAGTATAGCATCCCTGACAGACTGCTAGGCTCACTCAGGCCACCATTGATCTTCAGCACACTGAACACACGACAGTACAGCATCTGAATAAATTCTACGAACCGTGGGCCGACACCAACTGCTCTCAGCACCTGAAACAGGCACTGCGGCCGGCATGATGTCTCTGAGCCGCTTAGCCAGAGCCTTAGACAGGATCTTATAGTCCTGACACAGCAGCGCCACTGGCCTCCAGTTCACAATGGAGGACTGATCCCCCTTCTTGGGCAGCAGGGTCAGAACAGCTGTACGACGGCTAATGTGCAGCAGCCCAGCTCACAGGCCCTCCTGCAGCACTAAGAGCAGGTGAGCCCATCCAGCCCCGGTGCCCAGCCCTTATTGAGCTCTTGCATTGCGCAGGTCAGCTCTGCCAGGGTTAGTGGGGCCTCTAACCCCTTGACCCCATCCTGTGGGACCTTAGGCAGACCCTACAGAAACTGCTGCTGCTGCTCCAGGCTGCCCGGCTCTGAGGAGTACAGCTCCCTACAGAACTATGTGGCATGACTACACATCTCTTGCCCATCCTGCAGCACGCGGCCCTCAGCCGTCCTCAGGCAGAGCATCACCCTGCTCTGCTGCCGCCTGCATTCCAGCCCAAAGAAGAACTTGATGGGCGCATCCATCTGTGTCAGGCTCTTGAACTGCGAGCGCACCATTGCCCCTCGAGCCCACGTCCCCAGCAGCTCTGACAATGCCTGATGCATAGCTTTGAGGTCCTCTAATGCCCCCGAATCTCCAGCATCCAAGGCTCGGTGAAGCACCTGAATCTCTCCTTCTAACTCCTTCTTAGATTCATTCAAGCTGTCAGTCCTATGCTCAGTGTTCTTCTGGCAGAAGAGCCTGTTCTGAACCTTGCCAATGTCCCACCACTGTCTCAGGGAGGCAAACCTAGGGCGCTCTGATCTCCATCTCTGCCAAAAGAAAAGAAAAGAATTACAAAAAATCCTGTCCTGCAGCAAGCTATTATTGAAAAGCCAGTAGGCACTGCGCAGCCGGACAGGAGGCAGGGTGACACTCACAGTGATGAGACAGTGGTCAGTGGTCAGGTGGGGGTGAAATGGCAGCCACCGATCAGATTGACATGATGTCTAAAGGTATAAAATCTATCCAGCCTGGCTAGCGACATAATGCTAGAACCCGGCCTCACCCAGGTGTACTGTATCACCTTTGGGTTGGCATTCCTCCAGACATCGACCATTTGTGCAACTGTGTATTACCTTCCAGCTGTTTTGCTGACTGTGGACTGGGCTCCAAATGATTCCTATCTAATCTATAGTCCACAGTACAGTTCCAATCACCCCCCCAAAACCAGGATCTCCTCAGCCCCACAGTCTGCTAGCGCTTTGCTGAGCACCGGAAACACTGACAGTCTGTCTCTCACAGCATTGGGGGCATAGATATTAATAAACACAAAGGTCCTTCCCCCGCTCTCAGCCTTTACCATCAACAATCTTCCACCAACAAACTCTGTTTTCTTAAAATAATCAATTTTAAAAGTGTGTGAAAATAAAATCCCCACTCAACCACTCACACTAGAACCTTGGCTAAACACACTCTCTCCTTTCCACTCCCGCTGCCACTCACACTCATTCACACTGTCTGCGTGCGTCTCTTGTACAAATAAAAATTGAGACATAAAAAAACATACCATTAACCATCATCTTTAGATTGCAAAGCAGTCCTGACAACACTCTTTCCACTTCTTTAACCTGTAGCACTCCGGCTCACTAAACTCCGCGAGTGCCACATCCTGCAGGATCACTTGTGCAGATGCCAGGAACTGCTTTGCATAAGGGAAGAAGTTTTCTAAAACTACGTTCCTCTTCCCCTTGGTCTCTCTTAAAAAATCCTTATTGCTTTTAGCACTGTATCCCACAGTGTCAGTGGAGACGGGCTCGCCCTGGGAGTCAGCGATGTCCCCCTCAGCAGTGCTGTCCGAGTCTGCGCTCTCCACAGCCGCAGCACTGCACTCAGACTCCCGGCGCCGCAGCCGGTCGGCCACCTTGGGTTGAAACGGCAGGTTCCCCCAGACAGACTCCCCTGACTGTGAGTCCCGCCGCCCCACAGTCCCCACACCGTCTCCGGGATCCTCACACCAGCCGTCCTCGCAATATTCGCCTTTTCAGACAACTGTATCAACGGCCTCAGAAGACAGGGCAGACTGCTTCTGCTGTCTTTTCCTGGGCACTTTAAACCCATCATCACTGGCTAAGTGTTCAGTCTTGGTGGCGGCCGCATCAGCAGCAACAGCAGCTCCCTCCTCGGCTAACTGAGCCCGTGGCTGCTCTGCATTCTCACTGCTAGCAGCTTCCCCACTAGGCTCCCCTACTCTGTCCCCACCGAGGCCAGTAGCGTTTGCCACCGCCTCCCCCTCACCGCTCCCCCGGACTGCAGAGCCGACACCAGACGGCCCTGCCTGCTCCTCACCTTCCTCTCGACCGGCCGCCGGAGCCTCTCCCTGAGGGCAAGAGCGACTGATGTGCCCCTGCGCCCCGCACCTCAAACACCTCATGGTATCAGTTGACACGAACACCACGTACACTAACCCCTCGATCTTAAACTTCAGAGACAGGCTTAACTCATCGGCGCCGTCCGCCAGCACCATGAAACCCTGTCTGCGGTAAGAGAGGACGTGTTTCAGCTCCGGGGCGCTGCAGCCCAGCAGCACCCTCCTAATGGCGCAGGTGAGCCGGCCATAGCGACTCAGACCCCCCGCCAGCAGATCGTTGCTCAGGAAGGGGGGCACATTGGAAGTAACCACCTTTACAGCCGGGGTGGCCATAGGGAGCGTGGGCAGGAAGGTCCCCTTCACTGTGATCCCCTCCTCCATCACATCCTTCACCAGCGCATCAGAATTCAGAAAAACCACGATGCCCTTATTCATTCGAGCCACAGAGACGATGTTCTGGAAGCCGACCTTCCTTCCGATCTCCATCGCACAGTCCTCTACCGACACCTACTCCTGGGACACGAGTATAAACCCGTGCTTTCGGGTCAGCGTTTCGTAATTAAATGAAGGGGGGGGTCTCCCTGCCCGCAACGCCATGCTGATCTAAATCGAAAAACAACCCCCTAAACCCGAATCGTTTAAAACCAACAAACGATTAAAAGTATCTATAAAAAAACAAGAAAAGGAAAGAAAAAGAGTAGTAAAAACACACACACACACAAACTCTCTCCAAACAAACCTCCCACCATCACTGACTTCCCCTATAAACTCCCAGCATGCAGAGAGAGAGAGAGAGAGAGAGAGAGAGTGTGTGTGTGTGTGTGTGTGAGAGTGGGTGGGTGGGTGGCTGTCTGTCTTCTGTGTCTGTCTGTCTCTGTCTCTGTCTCTCTCTCTCTCAATTCAGTGCATTCATATTGTCAAAGCAATTGGACATTCAAACATACATTTATACATACATACATACATACATACATACAAACATATATATGGAAAAGAAACAATACAATTATAAATCACAATAAGATGTAATAAAGTACAGGAAAACAAAATGTAATAAAATGTGATCTTTAATACACACAAATATGTTTAGCTGGTCGGTAGCGTCTTGGACTCGGGTTCCTCTTCATGGAGGGGAACGTGGATGAGTTTGTACCATTCTTGGGAGGCTCTGCCTTGTTGGGGTTTTGCTGTGATCCAGGTGAACAGCAGATCGGGCATAGGTGGGCATGTGGGTAGAGGAGGAGGAAGGCCGGTCAAGCAAATAAGCTTGCTAAGGTACACAGCAGCAGCAAACAGCCCCCCCATCCAGCCAGCCAGACAGTCCGGCTGGCAGTGACTGAGAGGTTGACAGACGGCAAGCAACGGAATGCACGTGCTCTGTGATGTCATAGCAGTCAGCTTAAGAGATAGGTTTGTCATGTGATATTAACGCTGAGCTGGATGGCTCTGTGTGTCTTGCTGGCTGTGTGTATGTGTGTGTGTGTGTGAGAGTGAGAGAGAGATAGAGTGTGTGTGTGTGTGTGTATGTGTGTGTGATTGGGTGGCTGTGTTAGTCTCTGTCTCTCTCTCTGTCTCTGTCTCTCGCTCTGTAGATGCATCATAGGGAACATATGTAACAATCTCTCTTTTTGTTTACCAAAAATGTGAATGAACGTATTTCAAGTGGGTTTTGCCTTGATTGGAAACGTTTTAAGATTATTTATGAAGTGTAAATTGGATTTGTCTCAATTCTCTGTAGTTTTCAATATATGTGCCATTCAGTAGCGTTCATGTTACAGATGTGTCCTATGCAGTGGTAAGGTCAATAAAATGTCAGTAAAACTTTATTTTAGCAATTATAGAGGGGATCAAATGCAAATAGAGGGTCCGCACTAATTATCTAATTTACCAACAACATTTAAAATTTGGTCTTGCAAAGCTGCAAAAAATGCTGTATAATCGTATGTGTGTTTATACACCAGCTGCTAAAGTCTGATAGCTTTGATCTCATTTTTTTTTTCTCGTGAACACCAAATGCTGTTTGCTTGATTTTTACAGATTATGTCATAAATTCTGTCATAAAGCCTGACAAATTGTATGCTGTAATATTGAATATTTTCAAAGTTACATCATTTGTTTGTTTTTCCTATCATGTTACAAATGTTCCCTATGTGAAAGATGCATTATATCTTAATAATGTCAAAACAATTAAAGATATACGGATTAAGATTTGTGGTAAAGTTATAACACATTGCTTTTAACTATGTGTGTCAGTAAAAGTTTAAAAAATCCTGACAGTTTTTTATTGATCCTGCAAAATAAGTGTTTAGTGAACATTTTTAACTTAAAGTAAGGGTTAGTGTTAGGGTTAGGGTTATGAATATAATTGATATATAGAATTGCTAAGAACTGTAAATGTTTAAATTCAATTTTTCATGGATTGTGTGAAAGTTTCAGTTCTATATTCGGTTATGAAACTGTTTTTTTTTTTCTATTTGTGTATATGAAAGATATACATCTATACAATATCTTCACTATTATAGATAATCACATTTTTATTTTCGGCATTGTTAAAGCACATTGGTATTACCTATGTGTATCTTTAAAAGTTTAAAATTCCTAAAGGTTTTATTGATCTTGCAAAATAAGTGTTTAGGGAAAATTTGTAACATAGAGTTAGGGTTAGCCACTGGGTAAGGGTTACATCTTCAACAGTAAATGAATTGTTGTTAATTATTCTCATCAATGTTAAAGAACAATAAGATCTATTATGTGTGTCGATAAAATGCTCATATTGCATAACGTTTGCTTGTGTATTCTGCAAAACACATATTTATGGAACATATGTAACATATGGGTTACGATTTGCCATAGACGCGGTATGAGTTTGATTGTGATGTTAAAGACACAGTCGCCTCGGTGCCGATTATTATTGCTGTGTTTCTCCACTTCTACTCCACGCTTGGGAATGCCCACATCCAGTGACGTCAGCATTCGATTCCAAAACCTGTGGAAAAGCGGGCCGGTTCACAAAAGATCAGCTGGATCCCAGGCCGAGCAGCGGCTCTGGCTCCAGCACCGGCACCATGTCGGTGGAAAAGCGCTAAGTGAGCTCACACTGAGCTCAGTGTAATGTCTGCTCTGGAGAGCTCACAGTGTGACCTAGTCGTGAGTTCACGTCTTTACTGGGTAGTCCTAGACAACTTAATTGACTCAATTCTTGGGCTTAATTGGTCAACATTACCATTGGTTGAAGGTATTCAGGGACTGATGTGTAGAGAGACTTATTAAACCTGCAGGATTGTGGTTTTCCCAGAACAGAATTAACCAGCTCACCACAAAGGAACATGGTAGGTGCTATTGCAACATGGATTACACATAAACATTGAAATCCAAGTTTGCAGTGGTCCTTGGGCCATTGCGTGGTGATCCAGATCACTTCAGCACGAATTTTGCAGTGGTCTGGACTACAACTCCAGGGACTACTGTGCAGTGGTCCAGACCTCAGAAACTGTGTGCATATGAACAGTGAAGTAGGCATCATAACTGTAGCCAATACTTTGTGGTTAAAATTCTTAATTTAATCCCTGTTTTGTACTGTAAGATATTATTTGTTAGAATGTATTTTTCTATGGGAAATTCTATACCATCTGGTTTGGTAGAGGAAACAGACCTCCTCCCTTTCATCTGGTAGCCCCTGATATCCCCTGGTAGACCTGGTAACCCTATCTTTGTGACCAGAGACCAAAAGGGACATGTCCTCTGATTGGCTCTTAGCCAAATTCAAAATGACCCCCCACTTCTAGATTACTTTAGCATAAGACACGTCATGGTGGTGGCAAAATGCTATTGGATGGAAGGAAACCTTATAAAACGGAAAACAATGAGAATTTGAGTTCTCTTAACTTCTTCATCCTGCAACGATAAGACTGAGCTGGAGAGGAGAGAGAGAGAGAGACACATTGCTTCCTGTCTGACCAGACTGGCCTATAAGCTGTACTGTGAGGAGAAAGAAGAAAATGGGTATTATCTGTTTCTTACTGTAATCCAGCAGAAGCTTAATATTACTTATTTTCAGTAATATAATTGAATGATATTAGTTTCCTATTTTTGTCAAAATAAATGATTATTGCACATCTGTGACTTGACCACATCTTCCCTCTAAAAAGAATCTTAAAAGAGAAACCAATTGACCTATGAGTTTTCAGTTCAACTATTTATTTAGATTGACTGAAAAAACGAGCATTGCTTATTGTTTATTAACAATTATTATTGCTCGGTTATTTGGCTTCACGGCTGTGCTGTCACCACCGTTGTTATTATTGTCTGTGTCTATTTGTGTTTTTAGTTATTATCTTTGATAGCTAATCCGACTCTGTTCCGTCCGCGCTCCGGGGCTCCGGTGTGCTTCGGTTTCGGCTACAAATTGCACACTTTCAAAATAATAGTTCTGTTTATTGTAGCGTAAGGTACACTTATAAATTTCAATTCAAGAAGTGAATTTATAGTATCACCTTATCACGAATCCTGGAATCTTGTAGAACTCAATTTCTGTAAAAATTGGACGCAGACTCCAATTCCAAAGATATAAATTGTCAAATGTATTCAAAAACAAAGACTTAATGTAGCACTACACTAATTATACAAAAGGGCAAAATTAATTAACATTCATCTCTAGATCAACAACTCAAAGACAAATCACTTCCTTGACCAAATCAAAGACCATGTGATCGCATATGATATCACACAAATGGTTAAACAAAAAAGGTTATAAACACATTGACCACAATACCGGTTAGTAAGACGAAGGCGAGTCTCTCATTAGTATTGTTAGTCAGACATTAAATAACTACACAGGATAGTATTTATGTCAGGTAACTTCTCGTTATATATATATCAGTCTCATTTACGTAGGTGCCGAGAAAGATCCTATCATTACTTGTTACCACAATTTCCCTTAACTGATTATTATTCAATGATTAAGGATAGGCAGGGCCACCTATAATCTGTTGTCTATTAACATGTGTCAATTTCAGACTAAACAGTTAAACAGGAATGAGAAGATATTTCTCGGCGTTGACAGATTTTATTTCTAAAATTATCAACAAAACAGTTTAATGCAACACACATTTATATTGAAGAAAACTAAATGTTATTACACATTCTAGAGTTATGAATCACAGATTAACATTTCTAATTTATTTCTCAAATGTCATGAATCATGAACTCCAAACTGTTAAACTTATCTGAACTTCGTCGCAGAGAGGCCTCTCTGGCTTCGGGCTCAGATAACAGCACACGGCACGAGGTCCGTGTGGTTTGGAACAAAGGCAGTCCGGTTCGGCTTTGTCCAAGAACTTTCACTCAGTCGATGCACCTGGAAGTTGGGGTTTCTCGAATGTAGAGTCTTTTCCAAACCGATTTTCCACTGGTTTGAAGGCTCCAAGGTTGTGCACAAAATCTTCTTTGTATGCAGGGTTTCCACCATAGTTACTTGAAGACAAAGTCTTTGAGGAAAGCAGGGCCCTGTTCGTTCCAAGGATCGAGTTTCTTAAGACTCAGTAGCTATTTAAATGACTGACACTTTCGTATACAGTCGACGTGTCCAGCTGTAAAAACTCCACTGATCAGGTGGGCACAGGCGGGCAGCGCAGTCTGTAAAATTCTTTATTTGATAAAGTCCTTTAAAAGAATTCCTCGTACGACTCAATCTCCTTCTCCCAGTTTAACTCTTCTGTTGCTGGCAAAGACTTAGTTGGTTTCTGGTTCTGGTTCAGGTTGAGCTGTGGCAGCGAGATTCTGGTTCAGTTGAGAGAGAGAGAGAGAGAGAGAGAGAGAGAGAGAGAGAGAGAGAGACCGTGTGCTGTTCTGTATACGCCTGTCAGATCAATAGGTGATTGGTTCTTGAGTTTGTGAGATTGGATTTCCAGTTCAAAGAGTTATATTACCTACAGGCCCACTTCTCCAGACATCCCACAGCAGGATTCCAAACTATTTGGCCTATTTGTGGTGCCATCCTCCCCAAAACTGTCACTTTGATGTAAACCAGTTCCAAGCTGATGAGTTAAGAAAATCTGATAACTTTGGGGGGAGAGGTCAGTGCTTCAGCTCAGAGCTAAAATGCTCTTATAAAAATACACCCAACATAATGCTACAGTGTTTATTAATATCTATGCCCCCAATGCTGTGAGAGACAGACTGTCAGTGTTTTCGGTGCTCAGCAAAGCGCTAGCAGACTGTGGGGCTGAGGAGATCCTGGTTTTGGGGGGGTGATTGGAACTGTACTGTGGACTATAGATTAGATAGGAATCATTTGGAGCCCAGTCCACAGTCGGCAAAACAGCTGGAAGGTAATACACAGTTGCACAATCTGGTCGATGTCTGGAGGAATGCCAACCCAAAGGTGATACAGTACACCTGGGTGAGGCCGGGTTCTAGCATTATGTCGCTAGCCAGGCTGGATAGATTTTATACCTTTAGACATCATGTCAATCTGATCGGTGGCTGCCATATCACCCCCACCTGACCACTGACCACTGTCTCATCACTGTGAGTGTCACCCTGCCTCCTGTCCGGCTGCGCAGTGCCTACTGGCTTTTCAATAATAGCTTGCTGCAGGACAGGATTTTTTGTAATTCTTTTCTTTTCTTTTGGCAGAGATGGAGATCAGAGCGCCCTAGGTTTGCCTCCCTGAGACAGTGGTGGGACATTGGCAAGGTTCAGACCAGGCTCTTCTGCCAGAAGAACACTGAGCATAGGACTGACAGCTTGAATGAATCTAAGAAGGAGTTAGAAGGAGAGATTCAGGTGCTCCACCGAGCCTTGGACTCTGGAGATTCAGGGACATTAGAGGACCTCAAAGCTATGCAGCAGGCATTGTCAGAGCTGCTAAGGACGCGGGCTCGAGGAGCAATGGTGCGCTCGCAGTTCCAGAGCCTGACACAGATGGATGCGCCCATCAAGTTCTTCTTTGGGCTGGAATGCAGGCGGCAGCAGAGCAGGCTGATGCTCTGCCTGAGGACGGCTGAGGGCCGCGTGCTGCAGGATGGGCAAGAGATGTGTAGTCATGCCGCCCAGTTCTATAGGGAGCTGTACTCCGCAGAGCCGGGCAGCCTGGAGCAGCAGCAGCAGTTTCTGCAGGGTCTGCCTAAGTTCCCATAGGATGGGATCAAGGGGCTGGAGGCCCTTCTAAATCTGGCAGAGCTGACCTGCGCAATGCAAGAGCTCAATAAGGGCTGGGCACCGGGGCTGGATGGGCTCACTGTGGAGTTTTTCTCAGAGTTTTGGACTGAGCTGAGCCCGGACCTGCTCTCAGTGCTGCAGGAGGGACTGTGAGCTGGGCTGCTGCCCATTAGCTGTCGTAGAGCTATTCTGACCCTGCTGCCCAAGAAGGGGAATCTGTCCTCCATTGTGAACATGAGGCCGGTGGCGCTGCTGTGTCAGGACTATAAGATCCTGTCTAAGGCTCTGGCTAAGCGGCTCAGAGACATCATGCCGGCCGCAGTGCCTGTTTCAGGTGCTGAGAGCAGTAGGTGTCGGCCCGCGGTTCGTAGAATTTATTCAGCTGCTGTACTGTCATGTGTTTATTGTGCTGAAGATCAATGGTGGCCTGAGTGAGCCTATCCCCATCCATTGAGACATCAGACAGGGCTGCAGTCTGTCAGGGATGCTATACTCCCTTTCTATCGAGCCCCTGCTGCACAGGCTGCTAGCCGGGCTGTCCATCCTTTGTCACCCAAGGGTGTCGGCCTATGCTGCTGAGACACACAGTCTGGCCAGCGAGACGTCCAGGTCATTGTGGGAGTGTCTGGAGGAGTTCAGCAGGGCCTCCTCAGCCAGGGTCAACTGGGGCAAGAGCAGCGCTCATCAGGTTCGGGTGTGGGAGGTTTCTGCACCCCCTGCCCTCCCTGTGGGGCTGCAGTGGTCTCTCTCAGGCCCTCGGGTGCTGGGTGTGACTTTGGGGGAGACGCAGGAGAACTGGGCTGGCCTGCTGGAGAGGGTACAGGGCCGGTTGAGGGCATGGCACTGGCTGCTGCCCCAGCTCTCCTTTAGGGGGAGAGCAATTGTTATTAATATCTTGGTGGCCTCCATGCTCTGGCACACTTATGCATGTCTGGACCCCCCACCGGCCCTGATGTCCCAGATACAGACCCTGCTCCTGGATTTCTTCTGGGACGGGCTGCACTGGGTGTGCAAAGCAGTGCTGTACCTGCCGCTCCAGGAGGGGGGACAGGGGTTGGTAGATCTGTTAAGCAGGCTGAGTGCCTTTCGGCTGCAGGCAGCTCAGAGGCTCCTGTACCCTCCAGATCCCCAGTGTCTCCCGCCCTGGACACTTGTTATGACAGACACATGTTTTTACATAAGACACGTCCCCATATACTTCCTTCCCTGCCTGTTTTTTATTGTGCTGTTTTAGAGGTGTGGCAGCGCTTCTCCCTGGGTAGGGAGCTGGGGGGAAGCAGTCTGTATTGGCTGTTAGAGGAGCCACTGCTGTATAACCCCGGTTTTAGCTGTCCACTCCTGCTCTCCAGTAGCCTCAGGTCAGTCCTGCTTAAGGTCGACGTGATCCGGCTGAGGGATTTGTTGGATTTTAACAGGGGACAGTAGGTTGGTGCCGACAGCCTGGCTGCCAGGCTGGGTATGAGGTCACTGAGAGTCGTAACCAGATTTTTCTGGGCAGTACAGAACGCCTTTCCCATAGGCGCTGTGGAGCGGCTTTTCCAGGCTCTCACGCAGCACTGCTGGCCCAAGGACCCTGACACCGTCTTTCCCCTTGTTTGTCTGTGTCTCTCAGTCCCCCCTAGCTCATCAGGCCGCCTTCTGTCGCCTCACAGTCTCTGTAGTGTGTCTGTTTTCACAACTCAGCGTCAGGAGCTCTATCAGCTCAGTGTGAGGGAGCTGCACCATCAGCAGCTGAAGCCCCTCCCTGACACCCCCTGGAGGGAGCACCTGGCTCTGGGGGAAGATGCCTGCCCGGCCTGGAGGAGCCTGAACAAGCCCCCACTTCTGCATGGCTTCTGCATGGCGTCATCGCAACAAACTCTTTTGCACATACACTGGACCCCAGAGTGAGCGACACCTGCCCCTACTGCGGGGAGAGAGAGACACTTTTTCACTGTTTCTGTCACTGCCCTAGATTAGAGCTGCTGTTCACTGCACTGCAGAGCCTGTTCAAGCAGCTGGGCCTCCTTTTCTCACGCTCTGTGTTTATTTTGGGAGTCCAGTACAAGCAGCGCCACAGACATGTTTGTCAGTTAGCAAACTTTCTAGTGGGGCAGGCTAAGCTGTCTATCCTGAGCAGTAGGAGAAGTCAGACTTAGCGGGTGCAGCAACAGTGTGCACTCTCCCTCTTCAGGTCTCTCGTAAGCTCCAGAGTGCGACTGGATTACAATTTCTACAGCCTGACGGGAGACCTGGACACTTTTCTGCAGATGTGGGGAGTCGGGGCGGCCCTCTGTGCCATTGACTTTGGACATTTAAACCAACTGGTTTAATTCACTTGAATATTTCATAGGTAGCACGTGTGTAGTGGTTTTTATTGAGCGTTTTTAGAATAGGTTGTGTTTTTATGTCGGGAGTTTTTTTCATGTCTTTTATGTGTTTCTAGTTTGTTTTAATTGTTTTTTTTAGTAAAATAAAGGTGTTAAAAATAAAAAAATCTCTCTCTCTCACACTCACACACATACACACAGCCAGCAAGACACACAGAGCCAGCCAGCTCAGCGATGACATCACGAACCTCTCTCTGAGCTGACTGCTATGACATCACAGAGCACGTGCATTCCGTTGCTTGCCGTCTGTCAACCACTCAGTCACTGCCAGCCAGACTGCCTGGCTGGCTGGATGGGGGGGCTGTTTGCTGCTGCTGCATACCTTAGCAAGCTTATTTGCTTGACCGGCCTTCCTCCTCCTCCGCCCACATGCCCAGCTCTGCCCGATCTGCTGTTCACCTGGATCACAGCTCCGCCCCAACAAGGCAGAGCCTCCCAAGAATGGTACAAACTCATCCACGTTCCCCTCCAATACAAATGCTCTGAATTGAGAGATAGAAGTGCAAGGGCACATCTGTAACATAAACTAGGGAACATTCATAACTTACAGGGAACATTTGTAAAACTAATTAGGGAACCTTTGTGACATACTAAAAGGACATACTGGTAGGTGTTGGGCACTGTGGAAGGAAAGTTAGAATTCTTTCCCTCATATCAATTCTACTCTCTTGTATACTTAAGAAAGATAAGGTCAAGCCAGGAGGACAGGCCAGAAGGTAGCTTGTTTTCTGTTCGTTATTTAAGATGAGAACCTTGGAGACAATGTCAAACAGTACGATTGAAGTGCCTGCCCCCTAATCCATGTGTTGACCTATGAACTCTGATATATATTCTGCTTAGCTAACTCTCTAATGATAATATAGTAATGACTCTGTGATTGTAACCAGATCTTTGTTTTTTGTGTATAAAAGCCTCTGACTTTTAAATGAAGGCAGAGCGACTTTGGGATCTTCTTGATTCACTGTTCCTCTCCACGCTGCGTGTATTAAAGGCATTTCAACGAACGTTCCAACCTGATTGAAGATGGTATTTCTTCCACATTACATGGCGATGAGGATGGGATTGCTAACCCTGACACAGAGGACTGGAATGGCCAGACCAGTGACCAGCAAAACTGCGCCAGCAAAATAGAAAAAGGTAAAGGAACCTTTTTGAAAAATTCCCTACTGCGGTGCTTTGCTTTCACTTGTCTGCTCGCCTGGCCCTCTGACGATCAGGTAACGCAATCTATATTTTATTAAACGTTGTTGCTTGCCTTATATCAATTACTTGAGGCAGGAAATGTTTTCTTGCTTGTTAAGAAACAAAGTTTCTTAGTGTTACCATAGACTTGACTGTGTTTTCTTGTTTATGAAGTAATAGGACTGTGTCTTCCTATTTAACCTGGGTTGCCATGAACTTGACTGTGTTTTCTTGTTTGTGAAGAAACAGGACTGTGTCTTCCTGTTTGGGTTCCCGTAGACAAAAGTGTGTCTGAAAAACTGCAGGGTAGGTTTGACCTACAATTAAAAAAAAAAAAATTGTTCAATATCTGATATGCCCGTGATAATATAAATGCACGTGTTTTGTAGAACCATAAATGGTAAATGAGGAAACGTCATGAAGTTATATACAAGTTATATAAATGCAAACATATTGAAAAACATGTTTGTTATTATTCGTATATAGGATTTATTTTAATTTGTGTTTTGTTTTGTTATATTTTAATTTCTTTTTACTTTTTTTTATTTTTTCCCCTGTCATTTTGTTATTATTTTGTGTGCTTGTATGTCTTGGTAGTTGTGTACAAAACGTTACATAGAAAATGCGTGGTAACGGCTCCAGTAAAACGGGTGACCCGCCACCCAAAGGTACACATGTCAGATATATGTATGATAACTATGGAGTGAAGATGTGCGCGATGTGCACAAGTGGTTTGACTGGACAATAGGTGACAGAAAGTTAAGGTTTCCAGAAGATGGGACTTTTGATTCAGATAGAATTGAGCACCTAGAAACGGTTTTGCAAAATAGGAATACAAAACCGGGAGAAGTAAATAGTTATATTTCCCAAAAGTTAGAACCAAATTGGCACTGCTCTAAAGCCAATTCTATCGCCCAATAGACTTATTATGCAATAAAACCTTTTTTTTTTAACTAGAGCAAATATGTATTATTCGTTCATTACAAAGCATTGGCTTTGTTATCACATACATTTTTTTAGAACTAGTTTTTCACTCAATTCCCATATTCAATTATACAATACACCATAGTAGCATTATTCAGTGTGTATCCACTTACATCACATTGAAACATCACATATCATTTCACACTTCAGTCACACATCCAAACAGCACAATTCTTTCAATCCAGTAGTCACTCTAATAAACTATGGAAAGGATAGTTCATGAAATGCCCATAGTCCCACCAGACTCTGTATCCTTGTGCTTAGATTTAAAAGAGGTTGGAGTTGTATGACTATTCATGTTTCTTCCCAATCTATTTCCATATTGTTTCTTCAGGCCTTTTCATCAAAGATAAAATTGTTATTTTTCAGCACCTGAAATCAATCAGAAATGCATTGTTAATAATCTGTCCGTCTATTCCTGGACATCGCCACCCTCCTGTTGTCAATTGGAATCAGCAGAGTTAGTTGGTTTATTACTTTTACCAGAGTACGGTAAGCATCGTATGTTTCCACCATCCCCCTCCCTCCTGTCCGTCCACACACACTGGCATCGGTGGCCATGAGGACGGATTATGGGCTGCAGCACTTAGAGCGGAGGCCAATGTGAGAGGGGAGACTATGCACTGATGTGTCGTGGCATGTGAGTAGGGAACCTGTGGACTAAATGTGAGGGAAATTCATTGTTGTTGGTTCCTGTGAAGACAGATAATAGTAGTTATTTTTCTATTCATCTGTATCAACATCAGTATTATTAGCATTAGTAATGTAACTATTCTCGATTTCCCAGGACATTACTGTCGGTTGACAATGTTGCTTGGTTTGTAGTAGTACATCTGTATTTAGTTACAAGGCAGCTCTCTTATCTCTCTCAGTGGGGAGCTGACCTCACAGACACTTTCACTGCCCCAACGCCCCCTCTGAAAACATCACTCTGTATCCTAACAGCTGTTCTTTCTCCTTTCCTAATTTCTTACTAGACAATTCAAGTTATATTTATTGACATGTATTATTAGTATTTATACACATATTTCGCTCCATTATTTGAGTTAACAGATTAAGATATTTTCCTAATAAAATATATTTTTAGAAAATTAGCATTTTAATTGATTTCAATAATGATTCCCAGATACCTCAGGAAAACAAATTTTCAAAAAAATGTGTTCAGTCAATGATTTCCCCAATGAAGAGCCTACGTGGGCACTAAGACTGTCCGCCTGCACGGCTCATATATGTCTTTATTGTGTCACTTCCTCCTATTGAAGTCCAATCTACACCGGTACATGTTCAGAAGAACTGTTCCCAAAGCCAGATTGAACTAATCAATAGTTCATTTCTTACCTACACCTTGTATTTAGGGATCTTATATCTGGGGATTTCAAAAACTGTTCATTGTGGAACTCATAACTACCAAATGACCACACCTTTAATTTCCTGGAGTATCTGGTTATCTATGTATTTATATCTTCACCAAATTTCACTGTAACCTCAGATTTCCATTTCAAAAATTAGCTCTAATTCAATTTTCAACATTTATTTTTTTAATTCTGGTTGGTAAAACTCATTCTAATAGTATTTTTATGTTTTATTTTCTCCTTCAAAATTATGCAATACTAATTTTAGCTCACTTATTCAATGCTCATAATTTATATTTCTATAGTATCCTTAAAGTTCTTACCTTTTGACTAATTCACTCATCTTAAATCCAAAGTCTAATTTTAACTTTTATTTCAGGTATTTTATGCTATGCACCAATAACCAAATATTTTCTAAAATAAGACTATAATATGTCACTATACTGTTTACATTCTCCTGCTATGGGTTTTACATCAGGCTGTCACTCAGGGCTGCACCAGAGTGCTGCTCCTGTGGATTCCAGCCTTTAGTTTTCCTTTAATTTGACTTTACAGAATTTGTCCATAATATGATTTTTAACAAACAAATTATTGTTCTTCTGAGGCTTAGAGGACACCATTACTATTTATTTACTTTATTAGTATTATTAATCTATGTATTTAGTGTATGATTTGTATTACTTTAACATTATTCTAATAATAGATACCTTATTCATTTCTAATTTCTGATGCTTTATGCACTCTGTATACAGTTAAATGTCTAAATCCTCATTAATCTGTTGTTAAAACATCAATGACTGCGTAATTGTACATTTAATTCTGAAATTATTGGTTACTTCCCTTCTCAGTCTTATTCTGTACTATGCACAATATTAAAAATACAAAGCATACAAAACAGACATTTACCTTACATAACCTTCAGACTATATATATACATAAACACACAAAGCACATACAGATTGACATCCAAAGATAATTCAGATATTAGATTAGTGGCGTGTTTTGTTGACCCTGCAGTGTCTCAAACAGCCCTTAGCATTTATTAATTTATTATATTGTTATTATTAAAAATCAGATGTAAAATAATCTTTGAAATACACTACATTGGTGTTTTCTTGATCTATTATGATGAATTTCTTCTCTAAATTCTTATTATTCAGACAAAGAATTATGAAAACTTTGTCGTTTTTTTATCTTGCCTTTACCATTTTAAGTTTAACAATTAAAACTTGTAGGTATTCACATATAGACACGTCTTGTAATGCCATAATGCCAACCCTATCTTTGCCAACGATGGGGCTATATCGCTGGACTTTATGTACCTCTGGTTCCGTCTGGTTATTGACTACCACTAACTCTGGCCCTGGCGTACAAGGATTTCCTTGCTTAACCTGGGGCTCAGCAGGCCTCGTCGTACCTTTCGGTTCCCTCGGCATCTCTCCCCACAGATCTGTCTTACCTGGAGTTCACCCTACTGTGATCCTCCACTGTACAATCAACCTTTCTGTTTGTTTTACCTCTACCTCTCCACAGGTTCTCTTTAAATTACAATCTGAGAGCCTCACACAATCCCGAGATCAAATCTTAATATACAGGGTGGTCATTTTAAAGGTACTCACCCATGCTTTGGTCCCGGGAGTGGAGGCATGTTCAGATCCTCGTTCGTGACGCCAAGTTGTAGAACCATGTCAGAAATAAGTGGAGAAGTCACGGAGATAAAGCAAACAGAACTTTAATCGAGCCATTCGGAAGCCCCACGTCAGGAATAATTCCTTCAGTGAGACTTAATGTTTACAGACATGAGTACAACTTTATTGGAAAAATGACGTAACATCTTATGGCCATTCATCCAATCAGAAGATACAGGTCCGGGTCCGTTTTACGATCTGTCCTCCCGTGAAGAGGTGATGGATCCAAAGCAGATGTCTGTCTTTGATGTGCACTAGGAAGATGCGATCCCACGGTCTTCATTTACCTTGTGTCAATCGCTCTTTAACAAAAACAATTCCTCCCTGTCTGGAGAAACAATTCAGTCATAAACAAATTCTCAGCAGACAGCTGTAGGCTATTTCGGCACTGTGTAATCTTTCATTACTGACAGGAGTTTCTAACAAACCGACCTTGTTGACCCTTTACTTGTCCTGCTAAATCTAATCTGCTCAGCCTGTATACAAAACTACTTCTAATGCTAGTATTAATATAAAACATTATATAATTCTCACAAAACACTTTCTTCAACTTCCTATACTGAGTCTTCAAAGGCTATCAGACTTTAGCAGCTGGTGTTTGAACACACATACAATTATACAGCATTTTCTGCAGCTTCGCAAGACCTAATTTTAAACGTTGTTGGTAAATTAGATAATTAGTGAGGACCCTCTATTTCCATTTCTTCCTCCATAATTGCTAAAATAAAATTTTACTGACATTTTATTGACCCTACCACTGCATAGGACACATCGGTAACATGAACGCTACTGAATGGCACATACATTGAAAACAACGGAGAATTGAGACAAATCCAATGTACACTTCTTAATTAATCTTAAAACGTTTCCAACCAAGGCAAAACCCACTTGAAATACGTTCATTCACATTTTTGGTAAACAAAAAGAGAGATTGTTACATATGTTCCCTATGATGCATCTAAAGAGAGAGAGAGAGAGAGAGAGAGAGAGAGAGAAGTCACTGAATGTATGAGCTCCTATCCACACAGCAATACCAACAGAGGCCAGCCAAACATACAACCCCCCCGCAATGGAGCACACGTACCACGATGCCACAGCACCAGCCAGCCCCCCATCACCCAGCCTCCCACCCGCCCCACGAGCACCAGGCACAGCGCCCATCAGAAGCCGCTCAGCTATGCCGCAGCCCTGACCCAGGCCGCCACTCCGGCCCCCACCGAGCTGGGGGAGATCAAGCACCTGCTCAGCCTCCTCTGCTCCAGACTGCTGAGCTGAGCCAGAGAACTCGGGTAGGGACGGACAACCCCAGTTGTAAATTAAAAATAAATACCTGTGTACATACAATGTAACCATACTTTACATTAAACTAATAATTATTATATTTGAAATTCTAGTTTAAACAAAACCTTCGATTAAAAAGTTGAATTGTTGATAGGCGTTTTATTCCACCAAGTACAATGTTAGCTAAAATGAGCTCATTTACAGTCAGCTGCTGGAACATTCAGGGCCTGAACTCCTCGCCTTTCGGGCTAAAGAGCACAGACCCTGAATTCATTAAAAGCATTAAGGAATTAGATATCATAGTTCTGCTGGAGACATGGTGTCGTGCAGAGGTGCCCACACACTGCCCCCTGGGCTACAGGGAGGTTATTGTGCCCTCAATTAAACTGAGCACAGTGCGGCGTGGCAGGGACTCTGGGGGGATCTTAGTGTGGTACAAAGAGGAGCTGGCGAACCACATCAGCCCAGTCAAACAGGGCCCAACGCACACATGGCTTCAAATTAAGAAGGGAATAGCCCAGTGTGAGAACCATATATACCTTTGTACAGCGTATACCCCCACCTCTGAATCCCCTTATTACAATGGGGAATTTTTTAACACCCTCCACACAGAGATCGGCCATTTCCAGGCCCAGGGGAATGTGCTGCTCTGTGGGGACTTCAATGCCCGGACAGGCACCGAGCCCAACTTCATCGGCACACAGGGAAACAGCCATGTGTTCGGCCAGGCCCCTCTGTACCTCACCCCCACCACAACCCAGAGGAACATCCCCGACGGGGTTTAATGGCAGGATCAGAGGGGACTCTTTAGGAAGGTTCACGTATTGCTCAGCTCTTGGGACTAATGTAGTCGACTACACCCTCACTGACATGGACCCCTCCTTCATCAGTGCATTCACTGTCAGGCAGCAAACCCCCCTGTCAGACCACAACCAAATCACAGTGTTCCTGAAAAGAAGAAGTCAGGCCAGCAACACACAGACACAGCCCAGTAAGCTGTACAACCTTAATCAAACATACAGATGGGCTCCAAACAGCACAGAGGAATTTAACCAAGCAATCAGTTCTACAGAAATAACAGACATCATCAACACTTTCCTCAGCTCACAGTACCAGCCTGACGTGACAGGACTAAATCTGGCCATAAATGATATCAATCAAATATTTCAAATTGCAGCCACAATGGCAAATCTTAAAAAGACAAAGAAAAAATCAACCAGAATCATACACACACACAGACATGGTTTGATGATGAGTGTACATCAATTAGAAACAAATGTAAGGCACCTATCCAATCAAAAACATCATCAACCACAAGACACAGAACTATGCCAACAGTACTGTGAGACACTAAAACACTACAAACACACCCTTAAAAATAAAAAACAGAAACACACAAACAAAACACTCAAAGACATAGAGAAATCTGTTGACCAAAACCAGTTCTGGGAAATGTGGAACAATTTAAATTCAACAAAACAACAAGAATTGGCAATACGAAACGGAACCATTTGG
Source organism: Amia ocellicauda (assembly GCF_036373705.1). NCBI lineage: Eukaryota > Metazoa > Chordata > Actinopteri > Amiiformes > Amiidae > Amia > Amia ocellicauda. The sequence continues at coordinate 44,076,292 of NC_089855.1, read as the reverse complement.
AAAAAATACTTTGAAAACCTTTATAAAGATATCCAACAAAATGATCTGACACACAAACAAATTGAAACCAGGGAAAAACTGAAATTGCTCGAACAATCAATTAAAAATAATCAAAACCCAAATGACGCTCCAATCACCCTACAGGAACTATCTAAAAAGCTCCAGGCACTTCCACCCAGAAAAGCCTGCAGCCCGGACAGCATCAGCACTGAAATGCTCAAACACAGCAGGGCACAACTGCAGGAGGCTGTGCTTAAATTGTTCAACATGGTCCTCAGTACTGGTTACTTCCCTGACATCTGGAAGCAGGGGCTGATCACCCCAATCTATAAGAGTGGAGACAAATTCGACCCTAACAACTACCGGGGCATCTGTGTTAGCAGTAACCTGGGGAAGGTGTTCTGCAGTATCATCAACGCCCGGATACTGGCCTTCCTTACCGAGCACAGTGTCCTGAGTAAGAGTCAGATTGGCTTCCTCCCAAATCACCGCACTACAGATCATATTTACACCCTACACACCCTCATAGACAAACACGTCCACTAAGAAAGTAAAGGCAAAATCTTTGCCTGTTTCATTGATTTCAAAATGGCATTCGATTCCATTTGGCACGAGGGACTTTATTACAGAATTCTTCAAAGAGGTGTAGGGAGTAAAGTCTATGATATTATGAAAACAATGTACACCGAAAACAAATGTGCAGTAAGAATTGGCAACAAAAGAACAGAATTCTTCACTCAGGGGCGGGGAGTGAGGCAGGGCTGCAGTCTGAGCCCAACACTGTTCAACATCTACATCAATGAGTTGGCAACGGTGTTGGAGCAGTCTGATGCCCCTGGCCTCACCCTAAATGACACAGAAGTCAAATTCCTGCTCTATGCGGATGACCTAGTCTTGCTGTCGTCCACAGAACAGGGGCTTCAGCAAAACCTGGCACTGCTAGAGCAGTACTGTTAGTCCTGGGCCCTGGCAGTAAACATGAAGAAGACAAAGATCATGATTTTCCAAAAAAAAATTCCTCAGGGAAACAAATACCACTTCACGCTAGGCAACACTACCCTAGAACACACCTCACACTACACTTACCTGGGCCTGACTATTAGTGCGTCAGGGGGCTTTAACCTGTGAAGGCACTCAAAGACAAAGCAAGAAGAGCTTTCTACGCAATCAGATTGGAATGGGATATTAATGTTATAGAATCTTCTTCTGTCTCAAACTAATTGACAGTGTGATCCAGCCCATTGCGCTGTACGGTAGTGAAGTATAGGGTCCACTCAGTCAACAGGACAAACAGGTGGGACAAACATCCAATAGAGACCCTGCATGCTGAACTCTATAAAAACATACTGCAGGTGCACAGGAACACACCAAACCACGCATGCAGGGCAGAATTAGGCCGCTTCCCAACCCTCATTAATATAAAGAAAAGAGCACTGAAATTCTGGATGCACTTGAAGAAAAGTGAGTCAGACTCACTCCAGTACAAGGCCCTCCAAACCCAAGAGCTCAGCCCTGAAAAGAGTCCCTTGAGTCAGCTGGCCCTGAAGCTCACGGCACTGACCCCCGCTAATACTGCGAACAGAGACCAGCTTCAGGTCAGCACTGCTTACCTGCCCCCAATCAGAGTCAACCAAATCATAAAGATAACCAAAACCTCCTATCTGGAACATTGGAACAATGAAACCAAATCCCAAAGTAAACTGGATTGCTATCGGGCCCTAAACAGAGAATACACCCTGGCAGAGTATCTCTTCACTGTCAGAGATATGAAGCAGAGATGGATCCTGACCAAGACCACAGCCTGGCCATAGAGACGGGCCGACACAGGCAGAGCTGGCTGCCCAGAGAGGAGCGGCGCTGTGGTCACTGCGAGACAGGAGAGGTCGAGACAGAGATGCACTTCCTCCTCCGATGCAATAAATATGCCAAATTAAGGGACACATTCTATAATAAATTCATAAATATTATAAAATCATTCTCTGAATTGATGAATGAATAAAAAAAAAGCTATCCTCCTGGGGGAGGGACACACAGCCCCCCTGGCCGCCCAATATGTAGCCGCCTGCCACAGCCTGAGGGGCTCACTGTGAAAACATGACATACATGAGCACCAGCTGTAACCTGATAACTATGAAGTAAATGTACATGTCTATTAAGATTTAATTTATAAATTATAATGTTACTGTTTCATTTTTTTTGTTTCTTTTTTCTTACCTTTTATTATTTTTCAATGTATGTATATATTAACTGCTCAACCGCCCACATGCCCACCTATGCCCGATCAGCTGTTCACCTGGATCACAGCTCCGCCCCAACAAGGCAGAGCCTCCCAAGAATGGTACAAACTCATCCACGTTCTCCTCCATGGAAAGCTTTAGCAAAAGGCAAAAGCGTCATGAAGAGGAACCCGAGTCCAAGACGCTTCAAACCAGCCATACATATTTGTGTGTATTAAAGATCACAATTCATTACATTTTGTTTTTCTGTACTTTATTACATCTTATTGTGATATTTAATTGTATTGTTAATTTTCCATATATATGTATATATGTATGTATGTATGTATGCATGTATGCATGTCCAATTGCTTTTAAATTACAAATGCACTGAATTGAGAGTGAGAGACAGAGAAAGAGAGAGAGAGAGAAGTGCTAGGGCACATCTGTAACATAAACTAGGGAACATTCGTCACATGCTTAGGGAACATTCATATCATGCAGGGAACATTTGTAAAACAAATTAGGGAACCTTTGTGACATACTAAAAGGACATACTGGTAAGATGTTGCGTTCATTTGAAACAACAAAAATGGCATTTGGTTATTTATTAGGGACATTTATACCAGTCTGAGCAAATATCTATGCATATTCCAATGTTTGCTGCAGGACTTACAGATTGAGTGATGGGGTCAATATGTTTGATTCAGAACTAACCACTGCTTCCTCAATTTTGTTTTAAACATAATTTAAAAGAAATTTGGGCTATACATTGGTCTGGAAAAAAGGAGCAGTGGTCCCTAAGACAATTCTTTTAGTTTTTGGACACAATTCCTAAAACCCATTTTCTGTAAAATATGTTATCAACTTGCATTAATAGATCATCCAAAGTACAATCATACTAATCATGAAAATGTTCATATTATTACATTCTAAGGGTTCTAGTCTATTGTGTATTGTATTTATTATCAGGCCCATCTCTTATGTTTTACAGTTGTTATTATTATTCCGTACAATACAGGGATTAAATTAAGTATTTTAACCACAAAGTATTGGCAACAGTTATGATGCCTACTTCACTGTTCATATGCATACAGTTTCTGAGGTCTGGACCACTGCACAGTAGTCCCTGGAGTTGTAGTCCAGACCACTGCAAAATTCGTGCTGAAGTGATCTGGATCACCACACAATGGCCCAAGGACCACTACATACTTGGATTTCATTTTTTTTGTGTAATCCATGTTGCAATAGCACCTACCATGTTCCTTTGTGGTGAGCTGGTTAATTCTGTTCTGGGAAAACCACAATCCTGCAGGTTTAATAAGTCTCTCTACACATCAGTCCCTGAGTACCTTCAACCAATGGTAATGTTGACCAATTAAGCCCACGAATTGAGTCAATTAAGTTGTCAAGGACTACCCAGTAAAGACGTGAACTCACAACTGCTCCAGAGCAGACATTACACTGAGCTCAGTGTGAGCTCACTTAGCGCTTTTCCACCGACATGGTGCCGGTGCTGGAGCCCAAGTTGCAGTTACAAATACAATGCCGAGCACAGCAGTGCAGCGCCACTACTCCTCTCTATCCAGAACACAAAGATGTGCGTCACTCTAACCTGTCCGGCTTTACAACATGCAACTCAAATAATATGTTCTTGGGGGAACAACATAACACATAGCGATTCCTCCCTGCTATAAAGTAAAATAATGTATACGGTGTTTCTAATTTCTTTCATGATACCTTTTCATATATATTTATATTTTTTAATATTAAACTAATGTCACAGTAATACCAATGAGCTTTAACAATGCCGAAAGTTTTAATGCGTTTATCTTTAATAGTGAAGATATTGCATAGATGTATATCTTTCATATACACAAATAGAAAAAACGGTTTCCATATCGAATATAGAACTGAAACTTTCAGACAATCCATGAAAAATGTAATGTAAACATTTACACTTCTTAACAATTCTATATATCAATTATATTCATAACCCTAACCCTAACACTAACCCTAACTTTAAGTTACAATTGTTCCCTAAACACTTTTCCCAATTTTGCAGGATCAATAAAAAACTGTCAAGCAATGTGATTAAACTTTACGGAAAATAATAATCTGTATATATTTAATTGTTTTGACATTGTTAAGATATAATGCATCTTTCACATAGGGAACATTTGTAACATGATAGGAAAAACAAACAAATGATGTAACTTTGAAAATATTCAATATTAGAGCATACAGTATAATCAACACAGAACTGTGTCTATACTGAAAAGCTGTTGATATTTGAAAAGTGATAGAGGTTTGAATTTGAAAGTATCAATTCATAAAAGATACAATGAGCAGGAGCAGGAGCTGTGAGATCCATTACCCAGAGCACCTGAAGAACGCTCAGGCCAGGAAGAGTCTCAAACAACACATACTGAAGGACAACCCAGAGACTCTCAGAGCCGACTTCTCTCAGACTGGAGACCAGCAAGTCACCAGCAATCTGGTCTTCTACACCGAGCACACCAACGCCTGGCACGCTGCCATCTGTCAACTGTTCAGGCACATTAAAAGGAGAGGCATCAGTAAAGGAAGGCAGGTGTCAATCAGTGAGGAGGACGACCCAGACACCTCCATGCTGACAATCAATCTGTACCACACTGGAACAGTCTTAATACAGGGCAGCGAGGGCAGCCTGGGCACCTTTGAAAATCAGTTCCACTCACTGAAAACGCTGGCTGACAGAGAGAAAAAGGAGAGACGTGTCCAAAAGAGCACAGACGCAGCCACACAGGAGGAGAGTCCAGCCCCACACTGCCCTGCCAACGGAGGGGAGAGCGCCGCGCCAGAGAACAGCGAGGAATCCACACGCATCCCAGCACAGGACACCCCTCAGACACACGACACAGTGTCCCAGCTGAGGGAGAACATGTCCCTGCTGGAGGTGGAGCTGATGGAGCTAAAAGAGCTGGTGCTGGCCATGCTCACAACCTCCAACACCACAGAGCAGCTAACAGACCAGCTCAACAGAGTCCAACAGAGCACAAGGTCACAGTGAGGGAGCTGAGGGAGGAGGTGAGGGAGCTGCAGCAGGACAGGGAGGCCATGAGGAGGGAGCTGACGGCCCTGAGAGAGGAACTGCAACGCAGAGACAAGACAGTGCAGAGCCTGAAGGAGAAGCTATACAAATTCACTGCCCACAACAACTAGCCCTCAAGAAACCCAGCAGTGCACAATGTGCAGAGCCCTCCCACCCCAATGACATCCAGACATACTGACTCTCACACAACACACCACTCACACACTGCACCCAACACACACACACAACCCGACCCGAACACACAGAGTGCACCCAGCACACACACACACACACTGAGCACGACACACACAGTGCACCCAACACACACACACACCCTGACTCAGACACACACACTGCACCCAGCACTCACACACACCCTGAGCCCGAAACCACTAACAAAACCTGCGCACCACACACACAGGCTGAACCAAACACAGATGAGACCCCCTCACGCAGAAAGACTACCAGGAAGAAGAACACTGAAGTAGCCCTGCTGATAGACTCAAATGGCAAACTCATAAATGAGAGGCAGCTCTTCCCTGATGGCAAGATCTCCAAGGTCTGGTGTCCGACCACAGAGAGGGCCATTCAGCAGCTGTCCGAGAAGAGCCTCGGCTCCCCCAGCCATATTATTATACACACAGGCACAAACGACCTGAGGACCCAGCAGGACAAGGTGGCCAGCTCCATCAGAAGAGTGGCGGAGAGGGCCACCCAGACCTTCACCCACGCCAAAATCATCATCTCCACCCTGCTGCACAGGAAGGCCTTCCACCCCAACACCATCCACATGATCAACGCTGAGATCTCTCGGGGATGTGCTCTGATGCCAAATGTGCACCTGGCACACCACCCCACTCTTGGGGCCCACAGCTTGTTTGACAACGTCAATCTCCACAAACAAGCAGTGAGCGTCTTCGCAAAGACACTCAAAGACATCGCCCTGGGCCGAAACCCAGCCAGCCCCCCACATGGCCACAGAAGGTTCTCCAGCACCCACACCACCCAGAACAACCCCGAGCCAATCAGGAGAGCGGCCCCTGGGAGCCCCCGCCCTCCACCTGCACACCACCTTCCCCAGCCCGGACACAGCAGACCCCAGCCTGGATACGGCCGACCACAGAACAGCAGACCCAGAGTGGAGCCCATCCAGAACATGCACAGAGCAGCCAAGCAGCACAGCCAGCGCAACTACGCAGCAGCGTTCAGCAGAGTGGCCGACACCGACACCGGGGAGCTGCAGGAGATCCGACACCTGCTCAACCTCATCTGCACCCGACTGATAAGATAAGTAACTGTGCATAACAAAGAAACCACTGCAGGAGGTGACTAGCTATTACCACATCCGAAAATCACCCCTGTATAAATGTAGTTATATACTGATATATATGGACATTTTCTAAAAATTATGTAGATATATGGATGCTTACATATATGTGTATATATGTAGATATATTTGTTTATGCGTATGTATATAGGAGTGTAAGTCAGGAGTTTTTTATTTTTTATTTTTTTAATTTATTCGTTTCCTATTTTTACATATCACCAGTATTACTATTTATTTATATGTTTACTTTCCACTTCACACATTTCCAGATATATCTCATTCCAAAGGAGTATATAAATTGCTTAATTAGAGTAGAAAGAAATGCGATCCCTATCTATCACCATGTGGAACATCCAGGGCCTGGGCTCCTCAGTGTTCAGGCTGAAGAGCACAGACCCGGAGTTCAGAGATAGAGTGAGAGACAAGGATGTCATCATCCTGCAAGAGACATGGTGTCGGGCAGACGTGTCCAGTCACTGTCCCTCAGGCTACAGAGAGGTCATAGTGCCCTCCCTGAAGAAGCCCTCCGTCAGACACGGCAGGGACTCCGGGGGCATAATAATCTGGTACAAAGCAGAGCTCAGTGACTCCATACAGCCTATCAAAACAGCAGAGTCACACATATGGCTTAAAATAAGCAAATCAATAATTTCTACACAAACCAATGTGTTCCTGTGTGCCGTGTATGTTCCCCCCTCAGAATCCCCATATCACAATGAGGAGATCTTCCCCAACCTCCAGACTGAGGTCTGCCACTTCCAGGTCCAGAGAAGTGTGCTGATCTGTGGGGACCTGACCGCCCGGACAGGCAGCCTGCCTGACTTCACCAGCACGCAGGGAGACAGCCACATATTCGGCCACACCCCCTTAAACACCCCCATCAGCTCCCTCAGACAGCCCCGACAGGGGAGTGAATAAAAACGGGCAAAAATTACTGCAGCTCTGTCAGGGACTGGGACTGTATATCGTGAATGGCAGGATCCGGGGAGATTCTCTGGGAAGATACACCTACAGCTCAGCTCTTGGCAGCAGCACGGTAGACTATGCCATCACAAACCTAGACCCCTTCTCTCTCAGTGCATTCACCTCTATCAGACCACAGCCAAATCACTGTGTTCCTGAAGAGGACAGAGCACAGCAGCAGCGCTCACACACAGCCCAGCAAGCTGTACAGCCTCGGACACTCCTACAGATGGGCTCCAGACAGCACAGAACAGTACCAGAAAGCAACTGGCAATCAAGACATCCAATCACTAATACACACCTTTCTGGTCACCCCAAATCAACATAGTAAAGAAGGAATACATCTGGCTATAAAATACTTAAATCATATATTTGAAAAAGAAGCTTTACAGTCAAAATTGAAAATTAAAAAGAACATCCCAACAAAATACAAAGAGGAGAATTGGTTTGACAAGGAGTGAAATAGAATAAGGAAGGATCTGAGGAACAAAGAAACACTTAGATCAAAAAGTACAACACACCCGAAAGCAACTGACAATAATCGAAGAGTCCATTAACACAAATTGATTCTGGGAAAACTGGAAAAAAATGTAATAAATTAAAACCTGAAGAATTGGCCATTCAAAATTGAGATTTTTGGAAAAACCACTTTGAAAGACTTTATGAAAACATTCACCACACTGAGAAATCAGCTCAGCATGACATCAGTGTGAAACTAAAAAGAATGGAATTGGAATTGGAAGACACCCAGAATCCCCTGGACTCAACTATTACTGAGCAGGAGTTGCAGGAGAAGCTGCGTGCCCTGCTGCCCAGGAAAGCATGCGGGCCTGATGGCATCTCCAACGAGATGCTGAAACACAGCAGCCCTGAGCTACAGCAGGCCCTGCTACGGCTGTTCAACCTGGTGCTCAGTGTGGGCCACTTCCCTGACAGCTGGCATAAAGGACTGATCAAATTGGACCCTAATAACTACCGGGGCATCTGTGTGAGCAGCAACCTGGGGAAGGTGTTCTGCAGAATCATTAACGCCCGGATACTGGCCTTCCTTACCGAGCACAGTGTCCTGAGTAAGAGTCAGATTGGCTTCCTCCCAAAACACAGCACAAACGATTATATTTACACCCTACACACCATCATTGACAAACACGTCAACCAAAATAAAAATAAAATATTTGCTTGTTTCAATGATTAAAAAAAAAAAATTGTTCCATTCTGGCATGAAGGTTTATTTTACAAACTTCTCCAAAGTGGTGTAGGGGGTGAAACATATGACATCATCAAATCAATGTATACAGGAAACGAGTGCGGAGTTAAAATTGGCAATAAAAGAACAGAGTTCTTCAATCAGAGGCGTGGGGTGAGGCAGGGCTGCAGTCTGACCCCAACGCTATTCAATATTTACATCAATGAATTGGCCACAATGCTGGAGCAATCTACAGCCCCCGGCCTCACCCTACATGACACAGAAGTCAAGTTCCTGCTCAACGCAGATGACCTGGTGCTGCTGTGGCCCACAGAGCAGGGGCAGTACTGTCAGACCTGGGCCCTGGCAGTAAACATGAAAAAGACAAATACCATGATATTCCAGAAAAAGGCCAGGCCTCGGGGAACTAGGTACCACGTCACTTTAGCAAACAGCACCATCGAACACTGCACCCACTACACATACCTAGGCCTCACACTCAGCTCAACAGGAAGCTTCAACACGGCGGTGAAGACACTGAGAGAGAAAGCGCGCAGGGCCTTCTATGCCATAAAGAGACACATTAGCATAAAAATACCTGTACAAATCTGGCTAAAAATATTTGAATCCATAATCCAGCCCATTGCTCTCTATGGCAGTGAGGTGTGGGGTCCCCTCACAGGGCAGGAGTTTGCTCAATGGGACACACACCCAATAGAAACCTTGCATAAAAATATCCTACAGGTGCAAAGGAAAACACAGAACAACGCATGCAGGGCAGAATTAGGCCAATACCCATTATTAATCAACATACACAAAAGGGCAATTAAATTCTGGCTCCATCTAATAAACAGCGACACACACTCCTACCACCACAAGGCCCTGCAATGCCAAGAGCTGAACCCAGAGAGGAGCCCCCTCAGCCAGCTGGTCCGCAGGCTCACTGCGCAGACACACACCGACACTGGCCAGCCTCAGGACAGCAACACACACATGCACACAATCAGAGTCAACCAAATTATCACACAGCACAAAGAAAACTACATCACCCATTGGGAAACACATACAGAAGCACGAAGTAAACTGCAGTGCTATCGGGCCCTAAAAAGACACTACACATTGTCAGAAAACCTTAAATTAATAACGTACGAAAAACACAAAAGGATCCTGACCAAATACAGGCTCAGTGAGCACAGCCTGGCCATCGAGACGGGCCGACACAGGCAGACCTGGCTGCCCAGAGAGGACAGGCTGTGTCCCCACTGCCAACGCCGAGAGGTCGAGACAGAGCTGCACTTTATTCTAAAATATGAAAAATATAAACATTTATGAGCAAAATTTGTCCCCAAAATAGCAGATCTCTATAAGAGATTTCAAGACCTGCCAGTCTCGGAGAAAGTGCCAGTCCTTCTGGGAGAGGAGACCAGCTGCATATTACTGGCAGCCCAGTATACAGCTGCCTGCCACAGCCTGAGGGACACAGTGGACACTCAGTCCACTCACACAGGGGACACCCCTGGACACAGGCAATGACACCTATGCTACACCCAATTATTACTATCAATATCAGTTTTATGTCTCTTTGAACTATGATTGAAATTTATTAATTGAAATTAATCAGTTTTTAACATATATATTGTGAATTTATGTATGCAAATGTACATATATATGTTAAAAACTGTTGTTTGTCACCATTGCTTTGGCAATACTTCTTTTTGGTCATGCCACTAAAGCACGTTGAATTTGAATTTGAATTTTGAGAGAGAGAGAGAGAGAGAGAGAGAGAGAGAGAGAGATAGAGCGTGTGTGCGTGTGTGTGTGTGTGTGTGAGTGGGAGAGTGGGTGGCTGTGTTAGTGTCTGTCTGCCTGTCTGTCTCTCTCTCTCTCTCTCTCTCTCTCTCAATTCAGTGCATTTGTATTGTCAAAGCAATAAACAATATCATTATAAATCACAATAAGATGTAATATAGTACAGAAAAACAAAATGTAATAAAATGTGATCTTTAATACACACAAATATATATGGCTGGTCGGAAGTGTCTTGGACTCGGGTTTCTCTTCATTACTTATAATGCTTTTGCCTTTTGCTAAAGCTTTCCATGGAGGGGAACGTGGATGAGTTTGTACCATTCTTGGGAGGCTCTGCCTTGTTGGGGCGGAGCTGTGATCCAGGTGAACAGCAGATCGGGCATAGGTGGGCATGTGGGCGGAGGAGGAGGAAGACCGGTCAAGCAAATAAGCTTGCTAAGGTACGCAGCAGCAGCAAACAGCCCCCCCATCCAGCCAGCCAGGCAGTCTGGCTGGCAGTGACTGAGTGGTTGACAGATGGCAAGCAACGGAATGCACGTGCTCTGTGATGTCATAGCAGTCAGCTCAGAGAGAGGTTCCTGATGTCATCGCTGAGCTGGCTGGCTTAGTGAGTCTTGCTGGCTGTGTATGTGTGTGTGTGTGTGAGAGAGTGAGAGATAGAGAGTGTGTGTGTGTGTGTGTGAGAGAGAGAGAGAGATTTTTTGAATATTAACACCTTTTTTTTACTAAAGAAATACTAACAAAACATTTAAAACAAACTAGAAACACCTAAAAAACATTAAAAGTAGGCGGCCTGATGAGCTACGGGGGACTGAGAGACACAGACAAACAAGGGGAAAGACGGTGTCAGGGTCCTTGGGCCAGCAGTGCTGCGTGAGAGCCTGGAAAAGCCGCTCCACAGCGCCTATGGGAAGGGCGTTCTGTACTGCCCAGAGAAATCTGGTTACGACTCTCAGTGACCTCATACCCAGCCTGGCAGCCAGGCTGTCGGCACCAACCCACTGTCCCCTGTTTAAATCCAACAAATCCCTCACGTCGGATCACGTCGACCTTAAGCAGGACTGACCTGAGGCTGCTGGAGAGCAGGAGTGGACAGCTAAAACCGGGGTTCCACAGCAGTGGATCCTCTAACAGCCAATACAGACTGCTTCCCCCCAGCTCCCTACCCAGGGAGAAGCGCTGCCACACCTCTAAAACAGTACTATAAAAAACAGGCAGGGAAGGAAGTATATTGGGACGTGTCTTAAGTAAAAACATGTGTCTGTCATAACAAGTGTCCAGGGCGGGAGACATTGGGGATCTGGAGGGTACAGGAGCCTCTGAGCTGCCTGCAGCCGAAAGGCACTCAGCCTGCTTAACAGATCTACCAACCTCCTGGAGCGGCAGGAACAGCACTGCTTTGCGCACCCAGTGCAGCCCGTCCCAGAAGAAATCCAGGAGCAGGGTCTGTATCTGGGACACCAGAGCCGGTGGGGGGTCCAGACAGGCATAAGTGTGCCAGAGCATGGAGGCCACCAAGATATTAATAACAATTGCTCTCCCCCTGAGGGAGAGCTGGGGCAGCAGCAAGTGCCATGCCCTCAACCGGCCCTGTACCCTCTCCAGCAGGCCAGCCCAGTTCTCCTGCATCTCCCCCAAAGTCACACCCAGCACCCGAGGGCCTGAGAGAGACCACTGCAGCCCCGCAGGGAGGGCAGGGGGGGCAGAACCCTCCCACACCCCAACCAGATGAGCGCTGCTCTTGCCCCAGTTGACCCTGGCTGGGGAGGCCCTGCTGAACTCCTCCAGACACTCCCACAATGACCTGGACGTCTCGCTGGCCAGACTGTGTGTCTCAGCAGCATAGGCCGACACCCTGACCGCTTGCTCTGGGTGACAAGGGATGGACAGCCCGGCTAGCAACTGCCTCAGCCTGTGCAGCAGGGGCTCGATAGAAAGGAAGTATAGCATCCCTGACAGACTGCAGCCCTGTCTGATGCCTCCATGGATGGGGATAGGCTCACTCAGGCCACCATTGATCTTCAGCACACTGAACACATGACAGTACAGCACCTGAATAAATTCTGCGGCCGGCATGATGTCTCTGAGCCACTTAGCCAGAGCCTTAGACAGGATCTTATAGTCCTGACACAGCAGCGCCACTGGCCTCCAGTTCACAATGGAGGACAGATTCCCCTTCTTGGGCAGCAGGGTCAGAACAGCTGTACGACAGGTAATGGGCAGCAGACCAGCTCACAGGCCCTCCTACAGCACTGAGAGCAGGTGAGCCCATCCAGCCCCAGTGCCCAGCCCTTATTGAGCTCTTGCATTGCGCAGGTCAGCTCTGCCAGGGTTAGTGGGGCCTCTAACCCCTTGACCCCATCCTGTGGGACCTTAGGCAGACCCTACAGAAACTGCTGCTGCTGCTCCAGGCTGCCCGGCTCTGCGGAGTACAGCTCCCTACAGAACTATGTGGCATGACTACACATCTCTTGCCCATCCTGCAGCACGCGGCCCTCAGCCGTCCTCAGGCAGAGCATCACCCTGCTCTGCTGCCGCCTGCATTCCAGCCCAAAGAAGAACTTGATCGGCGCATCCATCTGTGTCAGGCTCTTGAACTGCGAGCGCACCATTGCCCCTCGAGCCCACGTCCCCAGCAGCTCTGACAATGCCTGCTGCATAGCTTTGAGGTCCTCTAATGCCCCCGAATCTCCAGCATCCAAGGCTCGGTGGAGCACCTGAAACTCTCCTTCTAACTCCTTCATAGATTCATTCAAGCTGTCAGTCCTATGCTCAGTGTACTTCTGGCAGAAGAGCCTGGTCTTAACCTTCCCAATGTCCCACCACTTTCTCAGGGAGGCAAACCTAGGGCGCTCTGATCTCCATCTCTGCCAAAAGAAAAGAAAAGAGTTACAAAAAATCCTGTCCTGCAGCAAGCTATTATTGAAAAGCCAGTAGGCACTGCACAGCCGGACAGGAGGCAGGGTGACACTCACTGTGATGAGACAGTGGTCAGTGGTCAGGTGGGGGTGAAATGGCAGCCACCGATCAGATTGACATGATGTCTAAAGGTATAAAATCTATCCAGCCTGGCTAGCGACATAATGCTAGAACCCGGCCTCACCCAGGTGTACTGTTTCACCTTTGGGTTGGCATTCCTCCTGACATCGACCAGATTGTGCAACTGTGTATTACCTTCCAGCTGTTTTGCCGACTGTGGACTGGGCTCCAAATGATTCCTATCTAATCTATAGTCCACAGTACAGTTCCAATCACCCCCCCAAAACCAGGATCTCCTCAGCCCCACAGTCTGCTAGCGCTTTGCTGAGCACCGAAAACACTGACAGTCTGTCTCTCACAGCATTGGGGGCATAGATATTAATAAACACAAAGGTCCTTCCCCCACTCTCAGCCTTTACCATCAACAATCTTCCACCAACAAACTCTGTTTTCTTAAAATAATCCATTTTAAAAGTGTGTGAAAATAAAATCCCCACTCACCCACTCACACTAGACCCTTGGCTAAACACACTCTCTCCTTTCCACTCCCGCTGCCACTCACACTCATTCACACTGTCTAAGTGCGTCTCTTGTACAAATAAAAATTGAGACATAAAAAAACATACTATTAACCATTATCATTAGATTGCAAAGCAGTCCTGACAACACTCTTTCCACTTCTTTTACCTGTAGCACTCCAGCTCACTAAACTCCGCGAGTGCCACATCCTGCAGGATCACTTGTGCAGATGCCAGGAACTGCTTTGCATTAGGGAAGAAGTTTTCTAAAACTATGTTCCTCTTCCCCTTGGTCTCTCTTAAAAAATCCTTAATGCTTTTAGCACTGTATCCCGCAGTGTCAGTGGAGGCGGGCTCGCCCTGGGAGTCAGCGATGTCCCCCTCAGCAGTGCTGTCCAAGTCTGCCCTCTCCAGACTCCTCTGACTGCGAGTCCCGCCGCACCACAGCCCCCACACCGCCTTCGGGATCCTCCTCACCAGCCGTCCTCGTAATATTCGCCTTTTTAGACAACTGTATCAACGGCCTCAGAAGACGGGGCAGACTGCTTCTGCTGTCTTTTCCTGGGCACTTTAAACCCATCATCACTGGCTAAGTGTTCAGTCTTGGTGGCGGCCGCATCAGCAGCAACAGCAGCTCCCTCCTCGGCTAACTGAGCCCGTGGCTGCTCTGCATTCTCACTGCTAGCAGCTTCCCCATTAAGCTCCCCTAATCTGTCCCCACCGAGGCAAGTAGCATTTGCCACCGCCTCCCCCTCACCGCTCCCCCGGCCAGCAGAGCCGACACCAGACGGCCCTGCCTGCTCCTCACCTTCCTCTCGCCCGGCCGCCGGAGCCTCTCCCTGAGGGCAAGAGCGACTGATGTGCCCCTGCGCCCCGCACCTCAAACACCTCATGGTATCAGTTGACACGAACACCACGTACACTAACCCCTCGATCTTAAACTTCAGAGACAGGCTTAACTCATCGGCGCCGTCCGCCAGCACCTTGAAACCCTGTCTGCGGTAAGAGAGGACGTGTTTCAGCTCCGGGGCGCTGCAGCCCAGCAGCACCCTCCTAATGGTGCAGGTGAGCCGGCCATAGCGACTCAGATCCCCCGCCAGCAGATCGTTGCTCAGGAAGGGGGGCACATTGGAAGTAACCACCTTTACAGCCGGGGTGGCCAGAGGGAGCGTGGGCAGGAAGGTCCCCTTCACTGTGACCCCCTCCTCCATCACATCCTTCACCAGCGCCTCAGAATTCAGGAAAACCACGATGCCCTTATTCATTCGAGCCGCAGAGACGATGTTCTGGAAGCCGACCTTCCTTCCGATCTCCATCGCACAGTCCTCTAACGACACCTACTCCTGGGACACGAGAATAAGCCCGTGCTTTCGGGTCAGCGTTTCGTAATTAAATGAAGGGAGGGGTCTCCCCGCCCGCAACGCCATGCTGATCTAAATCGAAAAACAACCCCCTAAACCCGAATCGTTTAAAACCAACAAACGATTAAAAGTATCTATAAAAAAACAAGAAAAGGAAAGAAAAAGAGTAGTAAAGACACACACACACACTCTCTCCAAACAAACCTCCCACCACCACTGATTCCCCCCATACACTCCCAGCATGCAGAGAGGGAGAGAGAGAGAGAGAGAGAGTGTGTGTGTGTGTGTGTGTGTGAGAGTGGGTGGGTGGGTGGCTGTGTTAGTGCCTGTCTGTCTGTCTTCTGTGTCTGTCTGTCTCTGTCTCTGTCTCTCTCTCTCTCAATTCAGTGCATTTGTATTGTCAAAGCAATTGTACATTCAAACATACATTTATACATACATACATACATATATACATACAAACATATATATGGAAAAGAAACAAAACAATTATAAATCACAATAAGATGTAATAAAGTACAGAAAAACTAAATGTAATAAAATGTGATCTTTAATACACACAAATATGTATAGCTGGTCGGTAGCGTCTTGGACTCGGTTTCCTCTTCATGGATGGGAACGTGGATGAGTTTGTACCATTCTTGGGAGGCTCTGCCTTGTTGGGGTTTTACTGTGATCCAGGTGAACAGCAGATCGGGCATAGGTGGGCATGTGGGCGGAGGAGGAGGAAGGCCGGTCAAGCAAATAAGCTTGCTAAGGTACGCAGCAGCAGCAAACAGCCCCCCCATCCAGCCAGCCAGGCAGTCTGGAATCTTCAACAGTAAATTAATTCATGTTAATTATTCTCATCAATGTTAAAGAACAATAAGATCTATTATGTGTGTCAATAAAATGCTGATATTGCATATCGTTTGCTTGTGTATTCTTCAAAACACATATTTATGGAACATATGTAACATTAGGGTTACGATTTGCCATAGATGCGGTATGAGTTTGATTGTGATGTTAAAGACACAGTCGCCTCGGTGCCGATTATTATTGCTGTGTTTCTCCACTTCTACTCCACGCTTGGGAACGCCCACATCCAGTGACGTCAGCGTTCGATTCCAAAACCGGTGGAAAAGCGGGCTGGTTCACAAACAGATCAGCTGGATCCCAGGCCGAGCAGCGGCTCTGGCTCCAGCACCGGCACCATGTCGGTGGAAAAGCGCTAAGTGAGCTCACACTGAGCTCAGTGTAATGTCTGCTCTGGAGAGCTCACAGTGTGACCTAGTCGTGAGTTCACGTCTTTACTGGGTAGTCCTTGAAAACTTAATCGACTCAATTCTTTGGCTTAATTGGTCAAAATTACCATTGGTTGAAGGTACTCAGGGACTGATGTGTAGAGAGACTTATTAAACCTGCAGGATTGTGGATTTCCCAGAACAGAATTAACCAGCTCACCACAAAGGAACATGGTAGGTGCTATTGCAACATTGATTACACAAAAACATTGAAATCCAAGTTTGCAGTGGTCCTTGGGCCATTGCGTGGTGATCCAGACCACTTCAGCACGAATTTTGCAGTGGTCTGGACTACAACTCCAGGGACTACTGTGCAGTGGTCCAGACCTCAGAAACTGTATGCATATGAACAGTGAAGTAGGCATCATAACTGTAGCCAATACTTTGGGGTTAAAATACTTAATTTAATCCCTGTATTGTACGGAATAATAATAATAACTATAAAACATAAGAGAAGGGCCTGAGAATAAATACAATACACAATAGACTAGAACCCTTAGATTATAATAATATGAACATTGTAGCGTTATGTTGGGTGTATTTGGATAAGAGCATTTGGGCTCTGAGCTAAAGCACTGATCTAAAGAAGACCTCTCCCCCCCCAAAGTTATCAGATTTCCTTAGCTCATCAGCTTGGAACTGGTTTGCATCAAAGTGACAGTTTTGGGGAGGATGGCACCAAGAAGAGGCCAAATAGTTTGGAATTCTGCTATGAAATATCTGGAGAAAGGGGCCTGTAGGTGATAAAAACTCTTTGAAGTGGACGAGAGCCAAAACCCCGACATAGAGCTACGAACCCGGGCCAACCGGCATTTCCAAAAGATGGCATGGATTTACATCAGTCATAAATCAAGTTCCCCTCCAATAGGACACTGGGGGCTGAAACCGAAATCCAATCTCAAGAACTCAGGAACCAATTACCTATCGATCTGACAGACTATAAGGAACAGCGCATGGTCTTTCTCTTTCTCTCTCTCACCTGAACCAGTAACTCGCTGCCACAGCTCAACCTGTAGCTCTGTTGCCAGAACCGGAACCAGAAACCAACCAAGTCTTTGCCAGCAACAGAAGAGTTAAACTGGGAGAAGGAGATTGAGCCGTACGAGGAATTCTTTTAAAGGACTTTATTAAATAAAGAACTTTACAGACTACGCTGACCGCCTGTGCCCACCTGATCAGTGGAGTTTTACAGCTGGACAATTGACTAAGTCGAATGAATATGAAAGTGTCAGTCATTTAAATAGCTATTTGAGTCTTAAGAAACTTGACCCTTGGAACAAACAGGGCCCTGCTTTCCTCAAAGACTTTGTCTTCAAATAAGTACGGTGAGAGACCCTGCTTACAAAGAAGATTTTGTGCACAACCTTGGAGCCTTTAAACCAGTGGAAAATCGATTTGGAAAAGACTCTACATTCGAGAAACCCCAACTTCCAGGTGCATCGATTGAGTGGAAGTTCTTGGACAAAGCCGAACCGGACTGCCTTTGTTCCAAACCACACGGACCTCGTGCCGTGTGCTTTTATCTGAGCCCGAAACCAGAGAGGCCTCTCTGCGACGAAGTTCAGATAACTTTAACAGTTTGTGATTCATGACATTTGAGAAATCAATTAGAAATGTTAATCTGTGATTCATAACTCTAGAATGTGTAATATCATTTAGTTGTCTTCAATATAAATTTGTGTTGCATTAAACTGTTTTGTTGATAATTTTAGAAATAAAATCTGTCAACGCCGAGAAATATCTTCTCATTCCTGTTTAACTGTTTAGTCTGAAATTGACACAAGTTAATAGACATTAGATTATTGATGGCCCTGCCTATCCTTAATCATTGAATAATAATCAAATAATGATAGGATCTTTCTCGGCACCTACGTAAATGAGACTGATATATATATAACGAGAAGTTACCTGACATTAAATACTAACCTGCGTAGTTATTTAATGTCTGACTAACAATACTAATGAGAGACTCACCTTCGTCTTACTAACCGGTATTGTAGTCAATGTGTTTATAACCTTTTTTGTTTAACCATTTGTGTGATATCATATGCGATCACATGGTCTTTGATTTGGTCACGGAAGTGATTTGTCTTTGAGTTGTTGATCTAGAGATTAATGTTAATTAGTTTTGCCCTTTTGTATAATTGGTGTAGTGCTACATTTAGTCTTTGTTTTTGAATAAATTTGACAATTTATATCTTTGGAATTGGAGTCTGCGTCCATTTATTATGGAAATTGAGTTCTACAAGATTCCAGGATTCGTGATAAGGTGATACTATAAATTCACTTCTTGAATTGAAATTTATAAGTGTACCTTACGCTACAATAAACAGAACTATTATTTTGAAAGTGTGCAATTTGTAGCCGAAACTGAAGCACACCGGAGCCCCAGAGCGCGGACGGAACAGAGTCGGATTAGCTATCAAAGACAATAACTAAAAACACAAATAGACACAGACAATAATAACAACGGTGGTGACAGCACAGCCGTGAAGCCAAATAACCGAGCAATAATAATTGTTAATAAACAATTGTAAGAGAATTTTGAGTGCTTGGTTTTTCAGTCAATATAAATAAATAGTTGAACTGAAAACTCAGTCAATTGGTTTCTCTTTTAAGATTCTTTTTAGAGGGAAGATGCGGTCAAGTCACAGATGTGCAATAATCATTTATTTTGACAAAAATACGAAACTAATATCATTCAATTATATTACTAAAAATAAGTAATATTAAGCTTCTGCTGGATTACAGTAAGAAACAGATAATACCCATTTTCTTCTTTCTCCTCACAGTACAGCTTATAGGCCAGTCTGGTCAGGCAGGAAGCAATGTGTCTCTCTCTGTCTCCCTCCAGCTCTCTCTTGTGTCTCGTTGCAGGATGAAGAAGTTAAGAGAACTCAAATTCTTTGTTTTCCCTTTTATAAGGTTTCCTTCCAACCAATAGCATTTTGACACCACCATGACTTGGGTGCTTTATAATAATGTAATTATGAAGTGGGGGACCTTTCGAGCATTGCTGTGTGTCTGGCAACAGGGACAATGCAACAGTGATTTTAGACCTTCATCACAGACTTCATCAATAAGCACAATATCCCATCAAAGCATTAACATCACCTGAGATGGTCCAACAGTTTATTGATCTGCCCACAATTGTGCCGCAAAAACCAACAAAACAGTCGCATCCATAATCAATAGGCTAGCCAATTGTTTTTTAAATAAGAATAAAAGTAAAGATACACTACAAAATGAATGAAAATGTGAACTGTGTGCATGGTGACGAATGCATGTGAACTCATCCTGTATTTTAGTCAATACAGTGAAAGTGTCTGAAATAGCAAATCGGTGTAAATCCCTTAATGCATCAATACAAATAAATACAAATAAAAGGCTGATCTTAGCATATTCGTATACTTGTATGTTCGTTTCTGGTTTTCTACATGTGATTTCGTTTTTTTTGTTTGGTTTTTACAATGTATCTGTGCTGTGTGTAGACGCAGAATGAGTTTGATTATGATGTTAAATAGGGTTTAGAAACGTAGTCGCCTCGGGGCTGATTATTATTGCTGTGTTTCTTCACTTCTACTCAAATACAAAATGGAGGAAGCAGTGGTTAGTTCTGAATCAAACATATTGACCCCCTCACTCAATCTGTAAGTCATGCAGCAAATATTGGAATATGCATAGATATTTGCACAGACTGGTATAAATGTCCCTTATAAATAACCAAATGCCATTTTTGTTGTTTCAAATGTGCCCAACATTTTACCAGTATATGACCTTTTAGTACCTTTCCCTAAGCATGTGACGAATGTTCCCTAGTTTATGTTACAGATGTGCCCTAGCACTTCTCTCTCTCTCTCTCAATTCAGTGCATTTATATTGTGAAAGCAATTGGACATGCAAACATACATACATACATACATACATATATATGGAAAATAAACAATACAATTATAAATCACAATAAGATGTAATAAAGTACAGAAAAACAAAATGTAATAAAATGTGATCTTTAATACAAACAAATATGTATGGCTGGTCGGAAGCGTCTTGGACTCGGGTTCCTCTTCATTACTTATAACGCTTTTGCCTTTTGCTAAAGCTTTCCATGGAGGGGAACGTGGATGAGTTTGTACCATTCTTGGGAGGCTCTGCCTTGTTGGGGCGGAGCTGTGATCCAGGTGAACAGCAGATCAGGCATAGGTGAGCATGTGGGCGGAGGAGGAGGAAGGCCGGTCAAGCAAATAAGCTTGCTAAGGTACGCAGCAGCAGCAAACAGCCCCCCCATCCAGCCAGCCAGGCAGTCTGGCTGGCAGTGACTGAGTGGTTGACAGACGGCAAGCAACGGAATGCACGTGCTCTGTGATGTCATAGCAGTCAGCTCAGAGAGAGGTTCGTGATGTCAACGCTGAGCTGGCTGGCTCTGTGTGTCTTGCTGGCTTTGTGTGTATGTGTGTGTGTGTGTCTGTGAGTGGGTGGGTGGGTGGCCTTGTTAGTGTCTGTCTGTCTCTCTCTGTCTCCCTCTCTCTCTCTCTCTCTGTCTCTCGCTCTGTAAATGCATCATAGGGAACATATGTAACAATCTCTCTTTTTGTTACCAAAAATGTGAATGAACGTATTTCAAGTGGGTTATGCCTAGGTTGGAAACGTTTTAAGATTATTTATGAAGTGTAAATTGGATTTGTCTCAATTCTCTGTAGTTTTCAATGTATGTGCCATTCAGTAGCGTTCATGTTACAGATGTCAGTAAAACTTTATTTTAGCAATTGTAGAGGGTGTGCAAGAAAAAACATCTTCAATCAGGTTGGAACGTTAGTTTCAATGCCTTTAATACACGCAACGTGGAGAGGAACAGTGAATCAAGAAGATACCAAAGTCGCTCTGTCTTCATTTAAAAGTAAGAGGCTTTTATACATAAAAAACAAAGATCTGGTTACAATCACAATGTCATTACTATATTATCATAGAGAGTTAGCGAAGCAGAATATATATCATCATAAAACATATATATCAGAGTTCATAGGTCAACACATGGATTAGGGAGCAGGCACTTCAATCATACTGTTTGACATTGTCTCCAAGATTCTCATCGTAAATAAGAACCAGAAATCAAGCTACCTTCTGGCCTGTCCTTCTGGCTTGACCTTACCTTTCTTAAGTATACAAGAGAGTAGAATAGATATGAGGAACAGAATTCTAACTTTCCTTCCACAAGGGGAACAAATGCAAATAGAGGGTCCTCACTAATTATCTAATTTACCAACAACGTTTAAAAATAGGTCTTGCGAAGCTGCAAAAAAAGCTGTATAATCGTATGTGTGTTCATACACCAGCTGCTAAATTCTGATAGCTTTTGAAGACTCTGTATAGGATGTTGAAGAAAGTGTTTTGTGATGATTAAATAATGTTTCATATTAATACTAGCATTAGAAGTGGTTTTGTATACATGCTGAGCAGATTAGATTTAGCAGGACAAGTAAAGGGTCAACAAGGTCGATTTGTTAGAAACTCCTGTCAGTAATGAAAGATTACACAGTGCCGTAATAGCCTACAGATGTCTGCAGTGAAATTGTTTATGACGTAATTGTTTATCCAGATAGGGAGGAATTGTTTTTGTTAAAGAGCGATTGACACTAGGTAAATGACGACCGTGGGATCGCATCTTCCTAGTGCACATCAAAGACGGACATCCGCTTTGGATCCATCACCTCTTCACGGGAGGACAGATTGTAAAACGAACCCGGACCTGTTACTGCTGATTGGATGAATGGCCATAATATGTTACGTCATTTTTCCTATAAAGTTGTACTTATGTTTGTAAACATTAAGTCTCAATGAGAGAATTATTTCTGACAGTGGAGCTTCCGAGCGGCCCGTTTAAAGTTCTGTTTGCTTTATCTCCGTGACTTCTCCACTTATTTCCCATACAGTTCTACTTAGTCTATTGTGTATTGTATTTAATATCAGGCCCTTCTCTTATGTTTTACAGTTGTTATTATTATTCCGTACAATACAGGGATTTAATTAAGTATTTTAACCACAAAGTATTGGCTACAGTTATGATGCCTACTTCACTGTTCATATGCATACAGTTTCTGAGGTCTGGACCACTGCACAGTAGTCCCTGGAGTTGTAGTCCAGACCACTGCAAAATTCATGCTGAAGTGATCTGGATCACCACACAATGGCCCAAGGACCACTGCAAACTTGGATTTCAATGTTTTTGTGTAATCCATGTTGCAATAGCACCTACCATGTTCCTTTGGTGGTGAGCTGGTTAATTCTGTTCTGGGAAAACCACAATCCTGCAGGTTTAATAAGTCTCTCTACACATCAGTCCCTGAGTACCTTCAACCAATGGTCATTTTGACCAATTAAGCCCAAGAATTGAGTCGATTAAGTTGTCAAGGACTACCCAGTAAAGACGTGAACTCACGACTAGGTCACACTGTGAGCTCTCCAGAGCAGACATTACACTGAGCTCAGTGTGAGCTCACTTAGCGCTTTTCCACCGACATGGTGCCGGTGCTGGAGGCCGAGTTGCAGTTACAAATACAATGCCGAGCACAGCAGTGCAGCGCCACTACTCCTCTCTATCCAGAACACAAAGACGTGCGTGACTCTAACCTGTCCGGCTTTACAACATGCAACTGAAATATGTTCTTAGGGGAACAACATAACACATAGCGATTTCTCCCTACTATAAAGTAAAATAATGTATACAGTGTTTCTAATTTCTTTCACGATACCTTTTCATAGATATATATATTTTTCAATAATAAACTAATGTTACAGTCTTCCCCCACTTTATTTGAAATTAGGCAAATTAGGAGCCATTACTGTATTGAACTGTAATGTAACATGAAAACAGGTATAAACCAAGAAAGAACTAAATCTTTAAACTTGTCAGGTTTTATAACTTAACGACCACTAGGTACATGCAGCAGGGAATGCCACAGGAGTCTGAGGTCGCTGAGGTAAGAGACACAGTCTCTGGGTGCACTGTGACTTGGGCATCCCAAAGGCTGGAAGAATGGGTGACACCTGGGCATGGCTCAAGTGCTAGAGCAGGCTGTGGAACAACACCTGGAACAGGTAGCATATCCCTCTGGACAGGAGCTGTAGAAGAAAGAAGAGAGAGAGACGGCATCGAGTGATGACTGGAGCTCGCTGGAACTGGAAGTGGGTAAGGGACGTCTCCAGACAAAGCCGTCAGTGTTGATGGCGGACTGACAGGTGCATCATCAGGATCTCTAAACAGCTGTGGAGGCGCTTCTGGATGAGCAGTGTGGTCAGTGTGGATGGTCTCAGGTATACCATGTTGACGGATGAAGTCTTCAAACAAGCATTGAGCTACACTTGTTGCACGCTGATCTTTAAAAGGAAAGAGATTCACATAGCATGTAAAATAATCCATTATAACAAGAACATACCTGTTGCCTTGAGATGTGACTGGTAGCTCGGTGAGGTCAGCAGCAATTTTCTGGAATGGACGATCCACCACAATAGGTTGTAAAGGAGCTCTAGCTTTTGGTGTTGGAGCACTGCGAGTCTGACATGTTAAACACTCTGTACAGAACTTGTAAATGTCACGTGACATGTAAGGCCAATAGCAGATTTTTCTGGCTCTCCGCAAAGTTCGTTCAGTCCCTAAATGTCCACTGAAGACATTTCCATGCAGGTAAGTAAAGGGCTGTCTGAATGAGGGATTCAGGAAGAACCAATTGGTAAGTATAGGCTTTCTACAGAAAGGTTTAAATTTTTTGACAGAGGATCCCATTTTACAAAGTCAGGTGAGGAAACTCATACCAGAGATTTTTCAGAGCTGACGGGGAGTTTTTGATTCGTCGTGCAGTAGGTCTTCGGTTATCCATTTCTTTCCATTCCATCGCAGTTCTCAGAATGACATCCGCTTGTTGTTTCTGCTTCAGTTCATCAATGTCTATTGCTAAATCTTCACAGGTTTGTCTTACAGGAACAGCTTGTTCAGGCTGTAGTTCAGAAGATAAACTGTTTTGCATCTTTTTGGGCAAAGTTTTTAACGAATCGTCTGTAATAGGAACAGAGACCCACAAAAGCTCTCACCTCAGTAGGTGTTCTTGGTGTTGGCCAATCTTTCAATTTGTCAAGCTTCCTGGAATCTGGTCTGAGACCACCCTTGGTGATTACATGTCCCAGGAAAGAGACTTCATCCCGTGCAAGCTGACATTTACTGGCCTTCAGCTTTAGTCCTGCCTTTCAAAAGCGAAGAAAGACATCTTCCAAACTCTGCAGATGTTCAGGAAAGGTTTTGCTAAAATCCAAAACATCATCCAAAGAGATGAGGCAGATCTTCCAGTGTAGACCACGAAGCACAAGCTCCATTAGACGTTGGAAGGTAGGTGGTGCATTGGTCAGTCCCATTGGCATGACCTTAAAATGGTATAAGCCGCTGCCGGTGGTAAATGCGGTCTTCTCCCGGTCTTCTGATGCCAGCTGAAATTGCCAATAACCACTTGGCAGGTCCATGGTACTAAGCCCCTGCCAGGCTGTCCAAAGCTTCAGAAGTCCGTGGTAAGGGATGCGAGTCCCGTATGGTGACAGGGATTAATTTCTTGATGCAATGCAAAATCTGTAGCTGCCATCCTTTTTCTTGACTAAAACAACAGGTGAAGCCCAAGGGCTGCAGCTCTCCTCAATGAGGTCATGGGCCAGCAACTGCTGAACTTGTTTTTCTATTTCCTGCTTCAAAGCTGGAGAAGTCCTGTAAGCATGTTGACGGATCGGTAGGGCATCTCCAGTTCGAATGTGGTGCTTTACAGCATCTGTGCAGCCATAGTCATGTTCATGTGAACTAAACGCATCACAATACTTCAAAAGTAAGTTCTCCAGCTGGTCCATTTGTGGATCACTCAATTTAGACTGACTGAAGTCCACTGTGGGTAACTTTGTGCCTTCTGTCTGCCTGATATTGTGCACAGTAGCCTCAATAACATGGAACTCTTCACCTCCCTGATTTATCAGAGAGTAAAAATTTCCCAGTGGTGTGTTACTTGGCACATGGCAGTCGTCATTGGTAGGATTCATGACACCAATGGTTGTTAATCCTATCTTCACTGGAGACATTGTTCTGGCCACAAACAGACCTGGGTAGTTGCATGCTTCAGGTTCCAGTATTCCTAAGTAATTTGATTTTCTGTAAATGGCTGCAACTTTGCCATGATATTCATCTCAGTCATTGCAGGAATGTAGATTGGCGCAAATGTCACAGCATTGCAACAAAGAGGTGTGATTTGCTTAGAAAACAACAGTGGGACTTTCCAGTTCTACAACTGTAATTGTCCTTGTACATCAATCACTGCATGGTGTTTCTGCAGAAAATCCCATCCGAGTATGACAGCTTGATTGGAATTTCTTATCACTTGAACATCATGATGAAAAACCTCCTCTCCAAGTCTAATACTAATGGTTAGTGTTCCAAGAGTATCAAGGCACTCACCAGTCACTGACCTTGCCAACACGTATGACTTTCTGATGGACTTTGTCTTCAGTGCTGGAATTGACACTCTTTAATTTTCACTGATCAAAGAAATTTGTGAACCAGTATCAATGAAGGCTTGAACAGCAGTGTCTTCAATAACAGCAAAACAATATTGGAGAGGTTGGAGAGTCTTTTAAAGCTGAAGCTTCAGACTCTGGACCCCTGTCATTCAATGTAGCAGCTACTTGGCCCACAGCACCTGCTACCACTCGTTTCCCTGATAGGTGGGATCCTCAGAATCAAAGTAAAGATGACATTTGCTGTATCTGCAATCAGGCCTTCTCTCATGGTGATGTGGACTGGGTGTTCTCCTGGTGTACCTGTCCCTTGAGTGTGAGTAGGATGCAGATGGACTACGAGAATATCTTGAATTGCAGTGCTGATCAGGGTGAGATGAGTGATAGCGATTGCTAGGACTGTTAGTTATTGAATACTAACGGTTGCTTAGTGATGGAGACCACCTTTCATATTTTTGCCTATGTAGGGAATGATGTCCGGGTCTTGGTCCAGGAGACATGTTTCTATAAAGGCGAAGAAACATCTCTTTGTGATCTAGAGGAAGAATTATACCCATCACAGGATGCTTTTCTTGATGCACGATATTTCTCTTGTTTCATCCATTCTGGATAGGGCTGACGGTCCATTTTCCCCTCTTTGTACTGGCTGTGCACATGTTTGAGATTTTCTTGCTGTTGCTTCAACTGGCTCACCTCTACTCTGAGTGCTTTAACATCTGCAGTTAAATCTGCAATAGCTTGTAGTAATTTGGGGGATTCCTCTGACGTAGATGAAATGGACTTGCTTGACACCATAGCTGTTAGGATATTTCCAGATTTACATATAGATGGTTGTTCCAGAACCTTCTCTATTATTGTCCTTTAGAAATGTGAAGAGGCAGTTCTTAATGCTTCCTGACCCGCTCCCACTTGCAAGCCATTTTTAGGGCTTCCTCCAATCTACTTGCACCATGCTCATAACACTTTGCCTGCAGCACTGGGTCTAAACCAGCAACAAAACGTCTAAAACGCTCCATTTCAATAGCTGGCTGTCCGTAATTGGGAAACGCCTCTTGCACAAGTCTGCTTACTTCGGCTGCATAAACTTCTAATGCTTCTTTAGGCTGACGGGGTCTTGCATTAACAAAAGTTTGAAAATGCAGTAGGTATTCTTTTCTTCCAAAGACTTATTTTAATGTCTCTACTGTTTTAGCATAGTCTTTTTGCATTTCAGAGGGTAAAGAAACCCAGTATGACAGTGCATCAGCACTTAAACGTGTTGGTACAATTGTTGCAAGATCCTGGTGCTGTTTGTGCAGCTTTTACAGCCAATTCCAGACGCGTGTTCCACAGAGAGAAACTTTCTTTATCCTTCCCATCTCCGTGAAAGCAAGGAGGCAGCTCAACACGATCATGTGTTACTCTGTCGTATTCGTGCGTCTTTCTGCATTAATCGCTTCATTTTCATTTGCTGCGTCAACATTAATCAATCTGTCTATCGGATTTTCCATATATTTTTTTTTATACTTGTTTAACTTAGCTATTTGCGGTTAAATGACTTGACATAGCGGTTTATTACTTTCGTAAGTTTTTTTTATTATTATTTTCCGATTTTAACAGTACAGCTCACTCACCACCGACATGGTTTTGTCTCAGTCACCCGCAAGCACAGCTCACTGCATCCGGCCTCGGTAGAGAAAAAACAAAAGCAAACAATATCCCTCGCTGCCGCCAGTCTGTAAACCGTGAAACGAGTCTCTTCGGAGGTAGACATGTTGTTTGGGGTTCAGTTTACATCAGGACTGCTTGACACAATTTATTGTTCCTGGCACTTTTGTTTATGTCTCTTATGAACCGAGTTGCAGGTACAAATACAATGCCGAGCACAGCAGTGCAGCGCCACTACTCCTCTCTATCCAGAACACAAAGACGTGCGTCACTCTAACCTGTCCGGCTTTACAACATGCAACTCAAATAATATGTTCTTGGGGGAACAACATAACACATAGCGATTCCTCCTGCTATAAAGTAAAATAATGTATACAGTGTTTCTAATTTCTTTCACGATACCTTTTCATAGATATTTATATTTTTCAATAATAAACTAATGTCACAGTAATACCAATGAGCTTTAACAATGCCGAAAATAATAATGCGTTTATCTTTAATAGTGAAGATATTGTATAGATGTATATCTTTCATATACACAAATAGAACTGAAACTTTCAGACAATCAATGAAAATGTAATGTAAACATTTACAATTCTTAAAAATTCTATATATCAATTATATTCATAACCCTAACCGTATCACTAACCCTAACTTTAAGTTACAATTGTTCCCTAAACACTTATTTTGCAGGATCAATAAAGAACTGTCAGGATTTTTTAAACTTTTACTGACACACATAGTTAATAGCAATGTGATATAACTTTACGGAAAATAATAATCTGTATATATTTAATTGTTTTGACAATGTTAAGATATAATGCATCTTTCACATAGGGAACATTTGTAACATGATAGGAAAAACAAACAAATGATGTAACTTTGAAAATATTCAATATTACAGCATACAGTATAATCAACACAGAACTGTGTCTATACTGAAGAGCTGTTGACATTTGAAAAGTGACAGAGGTTTGAATTTGAAAGTATCAATTCATAAAAGATACAATGAGCAGGAGCAGGAGCTGTGTGATCCATTATCCAGAGCACCTGAAGAACGCTCAGGCCAGGAAGAGTCTCAGACAACACATACTGAAGGACAACCCAGAGACTCTCAGAGCCGACTTCTCTCAGACTGGAGACCAGCAAGTCACCAGCAACCTGGTCTTCTACACTGAGCACACCGACGCCTGGCACGCTGCCATCTGTCAACTGTACAGGCACATTAAAAAGAGAGGCATCAGTAAAGGAAGGCAGGTGTCAATCAGTGAGGAGGACGACCCAGACACCTCCATGCTGACAATCAATCTGTACCACACTGGAACAGTCTTAATACAGGGCAGCGAGGGCAGCCTGGGCACCTTTGAAAATCAGTTCCACTCACTGAAAACGCTGGCTGACAGAGAGAAAAAGGAGAGACGTGTCCAAAAGAGCACAGACGCAGCCACACAGGAGGAGAGTCCAGCCCCACACTGCCCTGCCAACGGAGGGGAGAGCGCCGCGCCAGAGAACAGCGAGGAATCCACACGCATCCCAGCACAGGACACCCCTCAGACACCGACACAGTGTCCCAGCTGAGGGAGAGCATGTCCCTGCTGGAGGTGGAGCTGATGGAGCTAAAAGAGCTGGTGCTGGCCATGCTCACAACCTCCAACACCACAGAGCAGCTAACAGACCAGCTCAACAGAGTCCAACACGAGCACAAGGTCACAGTGAGGGAGCTGAGGGAAGAGGTGAGGGAGCTGCAGCAGGACAGGGAGGCCATGAGGAGGGAGCTGACGGCCCTGAGAGAGGAACTGCAACGCAGAGACAAGACAGTGCAGAGCCTGAAGGAGAAGCTATACAAATTCACTGCCAACAACAACTAGCCCTCAAGAAACCCAGCAGTGCACAATGTGCAGAGCCCTCCCACCCCAATGACATCCAGACATACTGACTCTCACACAACACACCACTCACACACTGCACCCAA
This sequence comes from Amia ocellicauda, assembly GCF_036373705.1. NCBI lineage: Eukaryota > Metazoa > Chordata > Actinopteri > Amiiformes > Amiidae > Amia > Amia ocellicauda. The sequence continues at coordinate 44,046,421 of NC_089855.1, read as the reverse complement.
CACACACACACAACCCAACCCGAACACACAGAGTGCACCCAGCACACACACACACCCTGAGCAAGACACACACAGTGCACCCAACACACACACACACCCTGACTCAGACACACACACTGCACCCAGCACACACACACACCCTGAGCCCGAAACCACTCACAAAACCTGCGCACCCCACACACAGGCCGAACCAAACACAGATGAGACCCCCTCACGCAGAAAGACTACCAGGAAGAAGAACACTGAAGTAGCCCTGCTGATAGACTCAAATGGCAAACTCATAAATGAGAGGCGGCTCTTCCCTGATGGCAAGATCTCCAAGGTCTGGTGTCGGACCACAGAGAGGGCCATTCAGCAGCTGTCCGAGGAGAGCCTCGGCTCCCCCAGCCATATTATTATACACACAGGCACAAACGACCTGAGGACCCAGCAGGACAAGGTGGCCAGCTCCATCTCCACCCTGCTGCCCAGGAAGGACTTCCACCCCAACACCATCCACATGATCAACGCTGAGATCTCTCGGGGATGTGCTCTGATGCCAAATGTGCACCTGGCACACCACCCCACTCTTGGGGCCCACAGCTTGTTTGACCACGTCCATCTCCACAAACAAGCAGTGAGCGTCTTCGCAAAGACACTCAAAGACATCGCCCTGGGCCGAAACCCAGCCAGCCCCCCACATGGCCACAGAAGGTTCTCCAGCACCCACACTACCCAGAACAACCCCGAGCCAATCAGGAGAGCGGCCCCTGGGAGCCCCCGCCCTCCACCTGCACACCACCTTCCCCAGCCCGAACACCGCAGACCCCAGCCTGGATACGCCTGACCACAGGACAGCAGACCCAGAATGGAGCCCATCCAGAACATGCACAGAACAGCCCAGCAGCACAGCCAGCGCAACTACACAGCAGCGGTCAGCAGAGTGGCCGACACCAACACCGGGGAGCTGCAGGAGATCCGACACCTGCTCAACCTCATCTGCACCCGACTGATAAGATTAGTAACTGTGCATAACAAAGAAACCACTGCAGGAGGTGACTAGCTATTACCACATCTGAAAATCACCCCTGTATAAATGTAGTTATATACTGATATATATGGACATATTTTCTAAAAATTATGTAGATATATGGATGCTTACATATATGTGTATATATGTAGATATATGTGTGTATGCGTATGTATGCGGAGTGTAAGTCAGGAGGTTTTTTTTTTGTTTTTTTTCTAATTTATTCGTTTCCTATTTTTTCATATCACCAGTATTAATATTTATTTATTTGTTTACTTTCCACCTCACACATTTCCAGATATATCTCATTCCAATATAAATTGCTTAATTAGAGTAGAAAGAAATGCGATCCCTATCTATCACCATGTGGAACATCCAGGGCCTGGGCTCCTCAGTGTTCGGGCTGAAGAGCACAGACCCGGAGTTCAGACAGAGAGTGAGAGTCAAGGATGTCATCATCCTGCAAGAGACATGGTGTCGGGCAGACGTGTCCAGTCACTGTCCCTCAGGCTACAGAGAGGTCATAGTGCCCTCCCTGAAGAAGCCCTCCGTCAGACATGGCAGGGACTCCGGGGGCATAATAATCTGGTACAAAGCAGAGCTCAGTGACTTCATACAGTCCATCAAAACAGCAGAGTCACACATATGGCTTAAAATAAGCAAAGAATCATTTCTACCCAAACCGATGTGTTCCTGTGTGCCGTGTATGTTCCCCCCTCAGAATCCCCATATCACAATGAGGAGATCTTCCCCAACCTCCAGACTGAGGTCTGCCACTTCCAGGTCCAGGGAAGTGTGCTGATCTGTGGGGACCTGAACGCCCGGACAGGCAGCCTGCCTGACTTCACCAGCACACAGGGAGACAGCCACATATTCGGCCACACCCCCTTAAACACCCCCATCAGCTCCCTCAGACACAGCCACGACAGGGGAGTGAATAAAAACGAGCAAAAATTACTGCAGCTCTGTCAGGGACTGGGCCTGTATATCGTGAATGGCAGGATCCGGGGAGACTCTCTGGGAAGATACACTTACAGCTCAGCTCTTGGCAGCAGCACGGTAGACTATGCCATCACAGACCTAGACCCCTTCTCTCTCAGTGCATTCACCTCTATCAGACCACAGCCAAATCACTGTGTTCCTGAAGAGGACAGAGCACAGCAGCAGCGCTCACACACAGCCCAGCAAGCTGTACAGCCTCGGACACTCCTACAGATGGGCTCCAGACAGCACACAAGAGTACCAGAAAGCAACTGGCAATCAAGACATCCAATCACTAATACACACCTTTCTGGTCACCCCAAATCAACATAGTAAAGAAGGAATACATCTGGCTATCAAATACTTAAATCATATATTTGAAAAAGCAGCTTTACAGTCAAAATTGGATATTGAAAAGAACATCCCAACAAAATACAAATAGGAGAATTGGTTTGATAAGGAGTGCAATACAATAAGGAAGGAACTGTGGAATGAAAGAACACTTAGATCAAAAAGTACAACACACCCGAAAGCAACTGACAATAATCGAAGAGTCCATTAACACAAATAGATTCTGGGAAAACTGAAAAAAATGTAATAAATTAAAACCATTCAAAATTGAGATATTTGGAAAAAACACTTTGAAAAACTTTATGAAAACATTCACCACACTGAGAAATCAGCTCAGCATGACATCAGTGAGAAACTAAAAAGAATGGAATTGGCATTTAAAGAAACCCAGAATCCCCTGGACCCTGACAGTTTTTTTATTGATCCTGCAAAATAAGTGTTTAGGGAACATTTGTAACTTAAAGTTAGGGTTAGTGTTAGGGTTAGGGTTATGAATATAATTGATATATAGAATTGTTAAGAAGTGTAAATGTTTACATTACATTTTCATGGATTGATATTTCATCAATATCTTCACTATTAAAGATAAACGCATTATTATTTTTGGCATTGTTAAAGCACATTGGTATTACCTATGTGTATCTTTAAAAGCTTAAAATTCCTAAAGGTTCTTTATTGATCTTGCAAAATAAGCTTTTAGGGAACATTTGTAACATAGAGTTAGGGTTAGCCACTGGGTAAGGGTTACATCTTAAACAAGGGTAACACAAGTGCCGGAATGAGGTCAAGGACTCTGCTGTTTTGACTTCGGTGGTGGAATGACCTGCCCACCAAAGTCAAAACAGCAGAGTCCTTGACCTCATTCCGGCGCTTACTCAAGACGCATCTCTTCCGACCGCACTTGTAATATTAGTCCTCTATCCCTGCTAGATAGCACTTCATCTTATTAAGCTCCTCTCGTTCTTGAATGTTTTCCTCCTTGCTCCCTTTCCCGTAGACCTAGTCTGTAACCCTACATCTTGACAGCACTTAGCTTTCACCGTCCAGGATGTAGGAAGTCTTTTACTGTACTTGTGTAAATTGTAATTGGAATTTTTAAAATGTATTTTGAATTGCGATATTTTTTTGCTAAGTTGAATTTGTAATGATTGATGCCTTGTACTTCTCTGTATTTTTGCACTTATGTTGTAAGTCGCCCTGGATAAGGGCGTCTGCCAAGAAATAAAAATAATACAATAATAATCTTCAACAGTAAGTTTATTCATGTTAATTTTTCTCTTCAAAGTTAAAGAACAGAATTAACCAGCTCACCACAAAGGAACATGGATGTTGCTATTGCAACATGGATTACACAAAAACATTGAAATCCAAGTTTGCAGTGGTCCTTGGGCCATTGCGTGGTGATCCAGATCACTTCAGCACGAATTTTGCAGTGCTCTGGACTACAACTCCAGGGACTACTGTGCAGTGGTCCAGACCTCAGAAACTGTATGCATATGAACAGTGAAGTAGGCATCATAACTGTAGCCAATACTTTGGGGTTAAAATACTTAATTTAATCCCTGTATTGTACGGAATAATAATAATAACTATAAAACATAAGAGAAGGGCCTGAGAATAAATAGACACAATAGACTAGAACCCTTAGAATATAATAATATGAACATCTTCATGATTAGTATGATTGTGGTTTGGATGATATATTAATGCATGTTGATAACATATTTTACAGAAAATGGGATTTAGGAATTGTGTCAAAGAACTAAAAGAATTGTCTTAGGGACCACTGCTCCCTTTTTCCAGACCAATGTATAGCCCACTTTTCTTTTAAATTATGTTTAAAACAAAATTGAGGAAGCAGTGGTTACTTCTGAATCAAACATATTGACCCCCTCACTCAATCTGTAAATCCTGCAGCAAACATTGGAATATGCATAGATATTTGCACAGACTGGTATAAATGTCCCTAATAAATAACCAAGTACCATTTTTGTTGTTTCAAATGTGCCCAACATCTTACCAGTATATGTGCTTTTAGTATGTCACCAACGTTCCTTAATTCGTTTTACAAATGTTCCCTGTATGATATGAATGTTCCCTAAGCATGTGACGAATGTTCCGTAGTTTATATTACAGATGTGCCCTAGCACTTCTCTCTCTCTCTCTCTCTCTCTCTCTCTCCCTCTCTCTCTCTCTCTCTCTCTCTCTCTCTCTCTCTCTCTCTCTCTCAATTCAGTGCATTTGTATTGTCAAAGCAATTGGACATGCAAACATACATACATACATACATGCATACATAGAAACATACATACATACATATGGAAAATAAACAACATCATTATAAATCACAATAAGATGTAATAAAGTACAGAAAAACAAAATGTAATAAAATGTGATCTTTAATACACACAAATATGTATGGCTGGTCGGAAGCGTCTTGAACTCGGGTTCCTCTTCATTACTTATAATGCTTTTGCCTTTTGCTAAAGCTTTCCATGGAGGGGAACGTGGATGAGTTTGTACCATTCTTGGGAGGCTCTGCCTTGTTGGGGCGGAGCTGTGATCCAGGTGAACAGCAGATCAGGCATAGGTGGGCATGTGGGTGGAGGAGGAGGAAGGCCGGTCAAGCAAATAAGCTTGCTAAGGTACGCAGCAGCAGCAAACAGCCCCCCCATCCAGCCAGCCAGGCAGTCTGGCTGGCAGTGACTGAGAGGTTGACAGACGGCAAGCAACGGAATGCACGTGCTCCGTGATGTCATAACAGTCAGCTCAGAGAGTGGTTCGTGATGTCATCGCTGAGCTGGATGGCTCTGTGTGTCTTGCTGGCTGTTTGTGTCTGTGAGAGAGAGAGATAGTGTGTGTGTGTGTGTGAGTGGGTGGGTGGTTGTGCTAGTGTCTGTCTGTCTGTCTGTCTGTCTGTCTCTCTCTGTCTTTCAATTCAATTCAGTTCAAGGGTGCTTTATTGGCATGACAAACAGTTTTCTCTGTCTCTCTCTCTTGCTCTGTAGATGCATCATGGGGAACATATGTAACAATCTCTCTTCTTGTTTACCAAAAATGTTTATGAACGTATTTCAAGTGGGTTTTGCCTTGGTTGGAAACGTTTTAAGATTATTTATGAAGTGTAAATAGGATTTGTCTAAATTCTCCGTAGTTTTCAATGTATGTGCCATTCAGTAGTGTTCATGTTACAGATGTGTCCTATGCAGTGGTTTGGTCAATAAAATGTAAGTAAAACTTTATTTTAGCAATTAAAGAGGGGATCAAATGCAAATAGAGGGTCCTAACTAATTATCTAATTTACCAACAACTTTTAAAATTAGGTCTTGCGAAGCTGCAAGAAATGCTGTATAATCGTATGTGTGTTCATACACCAGCTGCTAAAGTCTGATAGCTTTTGAAGACTCTGTATAGGACGTTGAAGAATGTGTTTTGTGATAATTATATAATGTTTTATATTAATATTAGCATTAGACGGAGTTTTGTATACAGACTGAGCAGATTAGATTTAGAAGGACAAGTAAAGTGTCAACAAGGTCGATATGTTAGAAACTACTTTCAGTAATGAAAGATTACACAGTGCCGAAATAGCCTACAGATGTCTGCTGTAAATTTGTTTATGACTTAACCGTTTCTCCAGATAGGCAGGAATTATTTCTGTTAATGGGCGATTGACACTAGTTAAATGACGACCGTGGGATCACATCTTCCTAGTGCACATCAAAGACAGACATCTGCTTTGGATCCATCACCTCTTCACGGGAGGACAGATCGTAAAACGGAGCCGGACCAGTATCTTCTGATTGGATGAACGGCCATAAGATGTTATGTCATTTTTCCTATAAAGTTGTACTCATGTTTGTAAACATTAAGCCTCACTGAAGGAGTTATTCCTGACGTGGGGCTTCCGAGCGGCTCGATTGATGTTCCGTTTGCATTATCTACATGACTTCTCTACTTATTTCTGACACGGTTCTACAACTTGGCATAACGAATGAGGATCTGAACTTGCCTCCACTCCCGGGACCAAAATATGGGTGAGTAGCTTTAAAAATGACCACCCTGTATATTTAATTTTGATCTCGGGATTTTGTGAGGCTCTCAGATTGTAATTTAAAGAGAACTTGTGGAGAGGTAGAGGTAAAACAAACAGAAAGGTTGACTGTACAGCGGAGGATCACAGTAGGGTGAACTCCAGGTAAGATAGATCTGCGGGGAGAGATGCCAAGGGAACCAAAAGGTACGACGAGGCCTGCTGAGCCCCAGGTTAAGCAAGGAAACCCTTGTACACCAGGGCCAGAGTCAGTGGTAGTCAATAACCAGACGGAACCAGAGGTACATAAAGTCCAGCAATATAGCCCCATCGTTGGCAAAGATAGGATTGGCATAATGGCGTTAAATAAGTGTCTGTATGTGAATTCCTACAAGTTTTAATTGTTAAACCTAAAATGGTAAAGGCAAGATAAAAAAACGACAAAGTTTCTATAATTCTTTGTCTGAATAATAAGAATTTAGAGAAGAAATTGATCATAATAGATCAAGAAAACACCAAAGTAGTGTATTTCAAAGATTATTTTACATCTGATTTTTAATAATAACAATATAACAAATTAATCAATGCTAAGGCTGTTTGAGACACTGCAGGGTCAACAAAACACGCCACTAATCTAATATCTGAATTATCTTTGGATGTCAATCTGTATGTGCTTTGTGTGTTTATGTATATATATAGTCTGAAGGTTATTTAAGGTAAATGTCTGTTTTGTACGCTTTGTATTTTTAATATTGTGCATAGTACAGAATAAGACTAAGAAGGGAAGTAACCAATAATTTCAGAATTATATTTACAATTACGCAGTTATTGATGTTTTAACAACAGATTAATGAGGATTTAGACATTTAACTGTATACAGAGTGCATAAAGCATCAGCAATTAGAAATGAATAATGTATCTATTATTAGAATAATGTTAAAGTAATACAAAACATACACTAAATACATAGATTAATAATACTAATAAAGTAAATAAATAGTAATGGTGTCCTCTAAGACTCAGAAGAACAATAATTTGTTTGTTAAAAATCATATTATGGAGAAAATTTGTAAAGTCAAATTAAAGGAAACTAAAGGCTGGAATCCACAGGAGCAGCACTCTGGTGCAGCCCTGAGTGACAGCCTGATGTAAAACCCATAGCAGGAGAATGTAAACAGTATAGTGACATATTATAGTCTTATTTTAGAAAATATTTGGTTATTGGTGCATAGCATAAAATACCTGAAATAAAAGTTAAAATTAGACCTTGGATTTAAGATGAGTGAATTAGTCAAAAGGTAAGAATTTTAAGGATACTACAGAAATTTAAATTATAAGCATTGAATAAGTGAGCTAAAATTAGTATTGCATAATTTTGAAGGAGAAAATAAAACATAAAAATACTATTAGAATGAGTTTTACCAACCAGAAATAAAAAAAAATTATGTTAAAAATTGAATTAGAGCTAATTTTTGAAATGGAAATCTGAGGATACAGTGAAATTTGGTGAAGATATAAATACATAGATAACCAGATACTCCAGGAAATTAAAGGTGTGGTCATTTGGTAGCTGTGAGTTCCACAATGAAGAGTTTTTGAAATCCCCAGATATAAGATCCCTAAATAAAAGGTGTAGGTAAGAAATGAACTATTGATCAGTTCAATCTGGCTTTGGGAACAGTTCTTCTGAACATGTACCGGTGTAGATTGGACTTCAATAGGAGGAAGTGACACAATAAAGACATATATGAGCCGTGCAGGCGGACAGTCTTAGTGCCCATGCAGGCTCTTCATTGGGGAAATCATTGACTGAACACATTTGTTTTGACAATTTGTTTTCCTGAGGTATCTGGGAATCATTATTGAAATCAATTAAAATGCTTATTTTCTAAAAATATATTTTATTAGGAAAATATCTTAATTTATTAACTCAAATAATGGAGCAAAATATGTGTATAAATAGTAATTATACATGTCAATAAATACAACTTGAATTGTCTAGTAAGAAATTAGGAAAGGAGAAAGAACAGTTGTTAGGATACAGAGTGATGTTTTCAGAGGGGGCGTTGGGGCAGTGAAAGTGTCTGTGAGGTCAGCTCCCCACTGAGAGAGATAAGAGAGCTGCCTTGTAACTAAATACAGATGTACTACTACCAACCAAGCAACATTGTCAACCGACAGTAATGTCCTGGGAAATCGAGAATAGTTACATTACTAATGCTAATAATACTGATGTTGATACAGATGAATAGAAAAATAACTACTATTATCTGTCTTCACAGGAACCAGCAACAATGAATTTCCCTCACATTTAGTCCACAGGTTCCCTACTCACATGCCATGACACATCAGTGCATAGTCTCCCCTCTCACATTGGCCTCCGCTCTAAGTGCTGCAGCCCATAATCCGTCCTCATGGCCACTGATGCCAGTGTGTGTGGACGGACAGGAGGGAGGGGGATGGTGGAAACATACGATGCTTACCATACTCTGGTAAAAGTAATAAACCAACTAACTCTGCTGATTCCAATTGACAACAGGAGGGTGGCGATGTCCAGGAATAGACGGACAGATTATTAACAATGCATTTCTGATTGATTTCAGGTGCTGAAAATAACAATTTTATCTTTGATGAAAAGGCCTGAAGAAACAATATGGAAATAGATTGGGAAGAAACATGAATAGTCATACAACTCCAACCTCTTTTAAATCTAAGCACAAGGATACAGAGTCTGGTGGGACTATGGGCATTTCATGAACTATCCTTTCCATAGTTTATTAGAGTGACTACTGGATTGAAAGAATTGTGCTGTTTGGATGTGTGACTGAAGTGTGAAATGATATGTGATGTTTCAATGTGATGTAAGTGGATACACACTGAATAATGCTACTATGGTGTATTGTATTATTGTATATGGGAATTGAGTGAAAAACTAGTTCTAAAAAAATGTATGTGATAACAAAGCCAATGCTTTTTAATGAACGAATAATACATATTTAAAAAAAAAAAGGTTTTATTGCATAATAAGTCTATTGGGCAATAGAATTGGCTTTAGAGCAGTGCCAATTTGTTTCTAACTTTTGGGAAATATAACTATTTACTTCTCCCGGTTTTGTATTCATTTTTTGCAAAACCGTTTTTAGGTGCTCAAGTCTATCTGAATCAAAAGTCCCATCTTCTGGAAACCTTAACTTTCTGTCACCTATTGTCTAGTCAAACCACTTGTGCACATCGCGCACATCTTCACTCCATATTTATCATACATATATCTGACATGTGTACCTTTGGGTGGCGGGTCACCCGTTTTACTGGAGCCGTTACCACGCATTTTCTATGTAACGTTTTGTACACAACTACCAAGACATACAAGCACAAAATAATAACAAAATGACAGGGGAGAAAAGAAAAAAAAGTAAAAATAAATAAAAATATAACAAAACACAAATTAAAATAAATCCTATATACGAATAATAACAAACATGTTTTTCAATATGTTTGCATTTATAAAACTTGTATATAACTTCATGACGTTTCCTCATTTACCATTTATGGTTCTACAAAACACGTGCATTTATATTATCACCGGCATATCAGATATTGAACAATTTTTTTTTTCTAATTGTAGGTCAAACCTACCCTGCAGTTTTTCAGACACACTTTTGTCTACGGGAACCCAAACAGGAAGACACAGTCCTGTTTCTTCACAAACAAGAAAACACAGTCAAGTTCATGGCAACCCAGGTTAAATAGGAAGACAGTCCTATTACTTCATAAACAAGAAGACACAGTCAAGTCTATGGTAACACTAAGAAACTTTGTTTCTTAACAAGCAAGAAAACATTTCCTGCCTCAAGTAATTGATATAAGGCAAGCAACAACGTTTTAATAAAATATAGATTGCGTTACCTGATCGTCAGAGGGCCAGGCGAGCAGACAAGTGAAAGCAAAGCACCGCAGTAGGGAATTTTTCAAAAAGGTTCCTTTACCTTTTTCTATTTTGCTGGAGCAGTTTTGCTGGTCACTGGTCTGGCCATTCCAGTCCTCTCTGTCAGGGTTAGCAATCCCATCCTCGTCGCCATGTAATGTGGAAGAAAAACCATCTTCAATCAGGTTGGAACGTTAGTTTCAATGCCTTTAATACACGCAGCGTGGAGAGGAACAGTGAATCAAGAAGATCCCAAAGTCGCTCTGCCTTCATTTAAAAGTCAGAGGCTTTTATACACAAAAAACAAAGATCTGGTTACAATCACAGAGTCATTACTATATTATCATTAGAGAGTTAGCTAAGCAGAATATATATCAGAGTTCATAGGTCAACACATGGATTAGGGGGCAGGCACTTCAATCGTACTGTTTGACATTGTCTCCAAGGTTCTCATCTTAAATAACGAACAGAAAACAAGCTACCTTCTGGCCTGTCTTCCTGGCTTGACCTTATCTTTCTTAAGTATACAAGAGAGTAGAATTGATATGAGGGAAAGAATTCTAACTTTCCTTCCACAGTGCCCAACACCTACCAGTATGTCCTTTTAGTATGTCACAAAGGTTCCCTAAATAGTTTTACAAATGTTCCCTGTATGTTATGAATGTTCCCTAGTTTATGTTACAGATGTGCCCTAGCACTTCTATCTCTCAATTCAGAGCATTTGTATTGGAGGGGAACGTGGATGAGTTTGTACCATTCTTGGGAGGCTCTGCCTTGTTGGGGCAGAGCTGTGATCCAGGTGAACAGCAGATCGGGCAGAGCTGGGCATGTTGTCGGAGGAGGAGGAAGGCCGGTCAAGCAAATAAGCTTGCTAAGGTACGCAGCAGCAGCAAACAGCCCCCCTATCCAGCCAGCCAGGCAGTCTGGCTGGCAGTGACTGAGTGGTTGACAGACGGCAAGCAACGGAATGCACGTGCTCTGTGATGTCATAGCAGTCAGCTCAGAGAGAGGTTCGTGATGTCATCGCTGAGCTGGCAGGCTCTGTGTGTCTTGCTGGCTGTGTGTATGTGTGTGAGTGTGAGAGAGAGAGATTTTTTGATTTTTAACACCTTTATTTTACTAAAAAAACTATTAAAACAAACTAGAAACACATAAAAGACATGAAAAAAACTCCCGACATAAAAACACAACCTATTCTAAAAACGCTCAATAAAAACCACTACACACGTGCTACCTATAAAATATTCAAGTGAATTAAACCAGTTGGTTTAAATGTCCAAAGTCAATGGCACAGAGGGCCGCCCCGACCCCCCACATCTGCAGAAAAGTGTCCAGGTCTCCCGTCAGGCTGTAGAAATTGTAATCCAGTCGCACTCTGGAGCTTACGAGAGACCTGAAGAGGGAGAGTGCACACTGTTGCTGCACCCGCTAAGTCTGACTTCTCCTATTGCTCAGGATAGCCAGCTTAGCCTGCCCCACTAGAAAGTTTGCTAACTGACAAACATGTCTGTGGCGCTGCTTGTACTGGACTCCCAAAATAAACACAGAGCGTGAGAAAAGGAGGCCCAGCTGCTTGAACAGGCTCTCCAGTGCAGTGAACAGCAGCTCTAATCTAGGGCAGTGACAGAAACAGTGAAAAAGTGTCTCTCTCTCCCCACAGTAGGGGCAGGTGTCGCTCACTCTGGGGTCCAGTGTATGTGCAAAAGAGTTTGTTGCGATGACGCCATGCATAAGCCATGCAGAAGCGGGGGCTTGTTCAGGCTCCTCCAGGCCGGGCAGGCATCTTCCCCCAGAGCCAGGTGCTCCCTCCAGGGGGTGTCAGGGAGGGGCTGCAGCTGCTGATGGTGCAGCTCCCTCACACTGAGCTGATAGAGCTGCTGACGCTGAGCTGTGGAGACAGACACACTACAGAGACTGTGAGGCGATAGAAGGCGGCTTGATGAGCAAGGGGGCCTGAGAGACACAGACAAACAAGGGGAAAGACAGGGGTGTCAGGGTTCTTGGGCCAGCAGTGCTGCGTGAGAGCCTGGAAAAGCCGCTCCACAGCGCCTATGGGAAGGGCGTTCTGTACTGCCCAGAGAAATCTGGTTACGACTCTCAGTGACCTCATACCCAGCCTGGCAGCCAGGCTGTCGGTACCAACCCACTGTCCCCTGTTTAAATCCAACAAATCCCTCACGTCGGATCACGTCGACCTTAAGCATGACTGACCTGAGGCTACTGGAGAGCAGGAGTGGACAGCAAAAACCGGGGTTAGACAGCAGTGGCTCCTCTAACAGCCAATACAGACTGCTGCCCCACAGCTCCCTACCCAGGGAGAAGCGCTGCCACTCCTCTAAAACAGTACAATAAAAAACAGGCAGGGACGAAGTATATTGGGACGTGTCTTATGTAAAAACATGTGTCTGTCATAACAAGTGTCCAGGGCGGGAGACACTGGGGATCTGGAGGGTACAGGACCCTCTGAGCTGCTTGCAGCCGAAAGGCACTCAGCCTGCTTTACAGATCTACCAACCCCTGTACCCCCTCCTGGAGCGGCAGGTACAGCACTGCTTTGCGCACCCAGTGCAGCCCGTCCCAGAAGAAATCCAGGAGCAGGGTCTGTATCTGGGACACCAGGGCCGGTGGGGGGTCCAGACATGCATAAGTGTGCCAGAGCATGGAGGCCACCAAGATATTAATAACAATTGCTCTCCCCCTAAAGGAGAGCTGGGGCAGCAGCCAGTGCCATGCCCTCAACCGGCCCTGTACCCTCTCCAGCAGGCCAGCCCAGTTCTCCTGCGTCTCCCCCAAAGTCACACCCAGCACCCGAGGGCCTGAGAGAGACCACTGCAGCCCCGCAGGGAGGGCAGGGGGTGCAGAAACCTCCCACACCCCAACCAGATGAGCGCTGCTCTTGCCCCAGTTGACCCTGGCTGAGGAGGCCCTGCTGAACTCCTCCAGACACTCCCACAATGACCTGGACGTCTCGCTGGCCAGACTGTGTGTCTCAGCAGCATAGGCCGACACCCTTGGGTGACAAGGGATGGACAGCCCGGCTAGCAGCCTGTGCAGCAGGGGCTCGATAGAAAGGGAGTATAGCATCCCTGACAGACTGCAGCCCTGTCTGATGTCTCAATGGATGGGGATAGGCTCACTCAGGCCACCATTGATCTTCAGCACAATAAACACATGACAGTACAGCAGCTGAATAAATTCTACGAACCGCGGGCCGACACCAACTGCTCTCAGCACCTGAAACAGGCACTGCGGCCGGCATGATGTCTCTGAGCCGCTTAGCCAGAGCCTTAGACAGGATCTTATAGTCCTGACACAGCAGCGCCACTGGCCTCATGTTCACAATGGAGGACAGATTCCCCTTCTTGGGCAGCAGGGTCAGAATAGCTCTACGACAGCTAATGGGCAGCAGCCCAGCTCACAGGCCCTCCTGCAGCACTGAGAGCAGGTCCGGGCCCAGCTCAGTCCAAAACTCTGAGAAAAACTCCACAGTGAGCCCATCCAGCCCCGGTGCCCAGCCCTTATTGAGCTCTTGCATTGCGCAGGTCAGCTCTGCCAGATTTAGAAGGGCCTCCAGCCCCTTGACCCCATCCTGTGGGAACTTAGGCAGACCCTGCAGAAACTGCTGCTGCTGCTCCAGGCTGCCTGGCTCTGCGGAGTACAGCTCCCTATAGAACTGGGCGACATGACTACACATTTCTTGCCCATCCTGCAGCACGTGGCCCTCAGCCGTCCTCTGGCAGAGCATCACCCTGCTCTGCTGCCGCCTGCATTCCAACCCAAAGAAGAACTTGATGGGCGCATCCATCTGTGTCAGGCTCTGGAACTGCGAGCGCACCATTGCTCCTCGAGCCCGCGTCCTTAGCAGCTCTGACAATGCCTGCTGCATAGCTTTGAGGTCCTCTAATGCCCCTGAATCTCCAGAGTCCAAGGCTCGGTGGAGCACCTGAATCTCTCCTTCTAACTCCTTCTTAGATTCATTCAAGCTGTCAGTCCTATGCTCAGTGTACTTCTGGCAGAAGAGCCTGATCTGAACCTTGCCAATGTCCCACCACTGTCTCAGGGAGGCAAACCTAGGGCGCTCTGATCTCTGCCAAAAGAAAAGAAAAGAATTACAAAAAATCCTGTCCTGCTGCAAGCTATTATTGAAAAGCCAGTAGGCACTGCGCAGCCGGACAGGAGGCAGGGTGACACTCACAGTGATGAGACAGTGGTCAGTGGTCATGTGGGGGTGATATGGCAGCCACCGATCAGATTGACATGATGTCTAAAGGTATAAAATCTATCCAGCCTGGCTAGCGACATAATGCTAGTACCCGGCCTCACCCAGGTGTACTGTTTAACCTTTGGGTTGGCATTCCTCCTGACATCGACCAGATTGTGCAACTGTGTATTACCTTCCAGCTGTTTTGCCAACTGTGGACTGGGCTCCAAATGATTCCTATATAATCTATAGTCCACAGTACAGTTCCAATCACCCCCCCAATACCAGGATCTCCTCAGCCCCACAGTCTGCTAGCGCTTTGCTGAGCACCGAAAACACTGACAGTCTGTCTCTCACAGCATTGGGGGCATAAATATTAATAAACACTGTAGCATTATGTTGGGTGTATTTTTATAAGAGCATTTTAGCTCTGAGCTGAAGCACTGACCTCTCCCCCCCAAGTTATCAGATTTTCTTAACTCATCAGCTTGGAACTGGTTTACATCAAAGTGACAGTTTTGGGGAGGATGGCACCAAGAATAGGCCAAATAGTTTGGAATCCTGCTGTGTGATGTCTGGAGAAGTGGGCCTGTAGGTAATATAACTCTTTGAACTGGAAATCCAATCTCACAAACTCAAGAATCAATCAGCTATTGATCTGACAGGCGTATACAGAACAGCACACGGTCTCTCTCTCTCTCTCTCTCTCTCTCTCTCTCTCTCTCTCTCTCTCTCTCGCACCTGAACCAGAAACTTGCTGCCACAGCTCAACCTGTAGCTCTGTTGCCAGAACTGGAACCAGAAGCCAACTAAGTCTTTGCCGGCAACAGAAGAGTTAAACTGGGAGAAGGAGATTGAGCCGTACGAGGAATTCTTTTAAAGGACTTTATCAAATAAAGAATTTTACAGACTGCGCTGCCCGCCTGTGCCCACCTGATCAGTGGAGTTTTTACAGCTGGACACGTCGACTGTATACGAAAGTGTCAGTCATTTAAATAGCTACTGAGTCTTAAGAAACTCGATCCTTGGAACGAACAGGGCCCTGCTTTCCTCAAAGACTTTGTCTTCAAGTAACTATGGTGGAAACCCTGCTTACAAAGAAGATTTTGTGCACAACCTTGGAGCCTTCAAACCACTGGAAAATCGGTTTGGAAAAGACTCTACATTCGAGAAACCCCAACTTCCAGGTGCATCGACTGAGTGAAAGTTCTTGGACAAAGCCGAACCGGACTGCCTTTGTTCCAAACCACACGGACCTCGTGCCGTGTGCTGTTATCTGAGCCCGAAGCCAGAGAGGCCTCTCTGCGACGAAGTTCAGATAAGTTTAACAGTTTGGAGTTCATGATTCATGACATTTGAGAAATGAATTAGAAATGTTAATCTGTGATTCATAACTCTAGAATGTGTAATAACATTTAGTTTTCTTCAATATAAATGTGTGTTGCATTAAACTGTTTTGTTGATAATTTTAGAAATAAAATCTGTCAACGCCGAGAAATATCTTCTCATTCCTGTTTAACTGTTTAGTCTGAAATTGACACAAGTTAATAGACACCAGATTATAGGTGGCCCTGCCTATCCTTAATCATTGAATAATAATCAGTTAAGGGAAATTGTGGTAACAAGTAATGATAGGATCTTTCTCGGCACCTAATCGTAAATGAGACTGATATATATATAACGAGAAGTTACCTGACATTAAATACTAACCTGCGTAGTTATTTAATGTCTGACTAACAATACTAATGAGAGACTCACCTTCGTCTTACTAACCGGTATTGTGGTCAATGTGTTTATAACCTTTTTTTTTTAACGATTTGTGTTATCATATGCTATCCCATGGTCTTTGATTTGGTCACGGAAGTGATTTGTCTTTGATTTGTTGATCTAGAGTTGAATTTTAATTAGTTTTTCCCTTTTGTATAATTAGTGTAGTGCTACATTTAGTCTTTGTTTTTGAATAAATTTGACAATTTATATCTTTGGAATTGGAGTCTGCATCCAATTATTACAGAAATTGAGTTCTACAAGATTCCAGGATTCGTGATAAGGTGATACTATAAATTCACTTCTTGAATTGAAATTTATAAGTGTACCTTACGCTACAATAAACAGAACTATTATTTTGAAAGTGTGCAATTTGTAGCCGAAACCGAAGCACACCGGAGCCCCGGAGCGCGGACGGAACAGAGTCGGATTAGCTATCAAAGATAATAACTAATAACACAAATAGACACAGACAATAATAACAACGGTGGTGACAGCACAGCCGTGAAGCCAAATAACCGAGCAATAATAATTGTTAATAAACAATTGTAAGAGAATTTTGAATGCTCGTTTTTTCAGTCAATCTAAATAAATAGTTGAACTGAAAACTCATAGGTCAATTGGTTTCTCTTTTAAGATTCTTTTTAGAGGGAAGATGTGGTCAAGTCACAGATGTGCAATAATCATTTATTTTGACAAAAATAGGAAACTAATATCATTCAATTATATTACTGAAAATAAGTAATATTAAGCTTCTGCTGGATTACAGTAAGAAACAGATAATACCCATTTTCTTCTTTCTCCTCACAGTACAGCTTATAGGCCAGTCTGGTCAGGCAGGAAGCAATGTGTCTCTCTCTCTCTCTCCTCTCCAGCTCAGTCTTATCGTTGCAGGATGAAGAAGTTAAGAGAACTCAAATTCTCATTGTTTTCCGTTTTATAAGGTTTCCTTCCATCCAATAGCATTTTGCCACCACCATGACGTGTCTTATGCTAAAGTAATCTAGAAGTGGGGGGTCATTTTGAATTTGGCTAAGAGCCAATCAGAGGACAGGTCCCTTTTGGTCTCTGGTCATAAAGATAGGGTTACCAGGGCTACCAGGGGATATCAGGGGCTACCAGATGAAAGGGAGGAGGTCTGTTTCCTCTACCAAACCAGATGGTATAGAATTTCCCATAGAAAAATACATTCTAACAAATAATATCTTACAGTACAAAACAGGGATTAGATTAAGAATTTTAACCACAAAGTATTGGCTACAGTTATGATGCCTACTTCACTGTTCATATGCACACAGTTTCTGAGGTCTGGACTACTGCACAGTAGTCCCTGGAGTTGTAGTCCAGACCACTGCAGAATTCCTGCAGAAGTGATCTGGATCACCACGCAATGGCCGAAGGACCACTGCAAACTTGGATTTCAATGTTTTTGTGTAATCCATGTTGCAATAGCACCTACCATGTTCCTTTGTGGTGAGCTGGTTAATTCTGTTCTGGGAAATCCACAATCCTGCAGGTTTAATAAGTCTCTCTACACATCAGTCCCTGAGTACCTTCAACCAATGGTAATTTTGACCAATTAAGCCCAAGAATTGAGTCGATTAAGTTTTCAAGGACTACCCAGTAAAGACGTGAACTCACGACTAGGTCACACTGTGAGCTCTCCAGAGCAGACATTGCACTGAGCTCAGTGTGAGCTCACTTAGCGCTTTTCCACCGACATGGTGCTGGTGCTGGAGCCAGAGCCGCTGCTCGGCCTGGGATCCAGCTGATCTTTTTGTGAACTGTCCCGCTTTTCCACCGGTTTTGGAATCGAATGCTGACGTCACTGGATGTGGGCATTCCCAAGTGTGGAGTAGAAGTGGAGAAACACAGCAATAATAATCGGCACCGAGGCGACTGTGTCTTTAACATCACAATCAAACTCATACCGCGTCTATGGCAAATCGTAACCCTAATGTTACATATGTTCCATAAATATGTGTTTTGCAGAATACACAAGCAAACGTTATGCAATATCAGCATTTTTTCGACACACATAATAGAACTTATTGTTCTTTAACATTGATGAGAATAATTAACAAGAATTAATTTACTGTTGAAGATGTAACCCTTACCCAGTGGCTAACCCTAACTCTATGTTACAAATTTTCCCTAAACACTTATTTTGCAAGATCAATAAAAAACCTTTAGGAATTTTAAACTTTTAAAGATACACATAGGTAATACCAATGTGCTTTAACAATGCCGGAAATAAAAATGTGTTTATCTATAATAGTGAAGATATTGTATAGATGTATATCTTTCATATACACAAATAGAAAAAAAAACAGTTTCAAAACCGAATATAGAACTGAAACTTTCACACAATCCATGAAAAATTGAATTTAAACATTTACAGTTCTTAACAATTCTATATATCAATTATATTCATAACCCTAACCCTAACACTAACCCTTACTTTAAGTTAAAAATGTTCACTAAACACTTATTTTGCAGGATCAATAAAAAACTGTCAGGATTTTTTAAACTTTTACTGACACACATAGTTAAAAGCAATGTGTTATAACTTTACCACAAATCATAATCCGTATATCTTTAATTGTTTTGACATTATTAAGATATAATGCATATTTCACATAGGGAACATTTGTAACATGATAGGAAAAACAAACAAATGATGTAACTTTGGAAATATTCAATATTACAGCATACAATTTGTCAGGCTTTATGACAGAATTTATGACATAATCTTTAAAAATCAAGCAAACAGCATTTGGTGTTCACGAGAAAAAAAATATGAGATCAAAGCTATCAGACTTTAGCAGCTGGTGTATAAACACACATACGATTATACAACATTTTTTTGCAGCTTCGCAAGACCAAATTTTAAATGTTGTTGGTAAATTAGATAATTAGTGCGGAGCCTCTATTTGCATTTGATCCCCTCTATAATTTCTAAAATAAAGTTTTACTGACATTTTATTGACCTTACCACTGCATAGGACACATCTGTAACATGAACGCTACTGAATGGCACATACATTGAAAACTACGGAGAATTGAGACTTATCCAATTTACACTTCATAAATCATCTTAAAACGTTTCCAACCAAGGCAAAACCCACTTGAAATACGTTCATTCACATTTTTGGTAAACAAAAAGAGAGATTGTTACATATGTTCCCTATGATGTGTTTTTCGTACGTTATTAATTTAAGGTTTTCTGACAATGTGTAGTGTCTTTTTAGGGCCCGATAGCACTGCAGTTTACTTCGTGCTTCTGTATTTGTTTCCCAATGGGTGATGTAGTTTTCTTTGTGCTGTGTGATAATTTGGTTGACTCTGATTGTGTGCATGTGTGTGTTGCTGTCCTGAGGCTGGCCGGTGTCGGTGTGTGTCTGCGCAGTGAGCCTGCGGACCAGCTGGCTGAGGGGGCTCCTCTCTGGGTTCAGCTCTTGGCATTGCAGGGCCTTGTGGTGGTAGGAGTGTGTGTCGCTGTTTATTAGATGGAGCCAGAATTTAATTGCTCTTTTGTGTATGTTGATTAATAATGTGTATTGGCCTAATTCTGCCCTGCATGCGTTGTTCGGTGTTTTCCTTTGCATCTGTAGGATTTTTTTGCAGAACTCTGCATGCAGGGTTTCTATTGGGTGTGTGTCCCATTGAGCAAACTCCTGCCCTGTGAGGGGACCCCACACCTCACTGCCATAGAGAGCAATGGGCTGGATAATGGATTCAATTATTTTTAGCCAGATTTGTACAGGTATTTTTATGCAAAAGTGTCTCTTTATGGCATAGAAGGCCCTGCGTGCTTTCTCTCTTAGTGTCTTCACTGCTGTGTTAAAGCTTCCTGTTGAGCTGAGTGTGAGGCCTAGGTATGTGTAGTAGGTGCAGTGTTCGATGGTGCTGTTTGCTAAAGTGACGTGGTACCTAGTTCCCTGAGGCCTGGCCTTTTTCTGGAATATCATGGTATTTGTCTTTTTCATGTTTACTGCCAGGGCCCAGGTCTGACAGTACTGCTCCAGCAGTGCCAGGTTCTGCTGCAGCCCCTGCTCTGTGGGCGACAGCAGCACCAGGTCATCTGCGTTGAGCAGGAACTTGACTTCTGTGTCATGTAGGGTGAGGCCGGGGGCTGCAGATTGCTCCAGCATTGTGGCCAATTAATTCATGTAAATATTGAATAGCGTTGGGCTCAGACTGCAGCCCTGCCTCACCCCACGCCTCTGAGTGAAGAACTCTGTTCTTTTATTGCCAATTTTAACTCCGCACTCATTTCCTGTATACATTGATTTGATGATGTCATATGTTTCACCCCCTACACCACTTTGGAGAAGTTTGTAAAATAAACCTTCGTGCCAGAATGAATCAAATGCTTTTTTTAAATCTATGAAACAAGCAAATATTTTATTTTTATTTTGGTTGACGTGTTTGTCAATGAGAGTGTGTAGGGTGTAAATATGATCGGTTGTGCGGTGTTTTGGGAGGAAGCCAATCTGACTCTTACTCAGGACACTGTGCTCGGTAAGGAAGGCCAGTATCCGGGCGTTAATGATACTGCAGAACACCTTCCCCAGGTTGCTGCTCACACAGATGCCCCTGTAGTTATTAGGGTCCAATTTGTCTCCACTCTTATGAATCGCGGTGATCAGTCCTTTATGCCAGCTGTCAGGGAAGTGGCCCACACTGAGCACCAGGTTGAACAGCCGTAGCAGGGCCTGCTGTAGCTCAGGGCTGCTGTGTTTCAGCATCTCGTTGGAGATGTCATCAGGCCCGCATGCTTTCCTGGGCAGCAGGGCGCGCAGCTTCTCCTGCAACTCCTGCTCAGTAATAGTTGAGTCCAGGGGATTCTGGGTGTCTTTAAATGCCAATTCCATTCTTTTTAGTTTCACACTGATGTCATGCTGAGCTGATTTCTCAGTGTGGTGAATGTTTTCATAAAGTTTTTCAAAATGGTTTTTCCAAATATCTCAATTTTGAATGGCCAATTCTTCAGGTTTTAATTTACTACATTTTTTCCAGTTTTCCCAGAATCTATTTGTGTTAATGGACTCTTCGATTATTGTCAGTTGCTTTAGGGTGTGTTGTTCTTTTTGATCTAAGTGTTCCTTCGTTCCTCAGTTCCTTCCTTATTGTATTGCACTCCTTGTCAAACCAATTCTCCTCTTTGTATTTTGTTGGGATGTTCTTTTTAATTTTCAATTTTGACTGTAAAGCTGCTTTTTCAAATATATGTTTTAAGTATTTTATAGCCAGATGTATTCCTTCTTTACTATGTTGATTTGGGATGACCAGAAAGGTGTGTATTAGTGATTGGATGTCTTGATTGCCAATTGCTTTCTGGTACTCTTGTGTGCTGTCTGGAGCCCATCTGTAGGAGTGTCCGAGGCTGTACAGCTTGCTGGGCTGTGTGTGAGCGCTGCTGCTGTGCTCTGTCCTCTTCAGGAACACAGTGATTTGGCTGTGGTCTGATAGAGGTGAATGCACTGAGAGAGAAGGGGTCTAGGTCTGTGATGGCATAGTCTACCGTGCTGCTGCCAAGAGCTGAGCTGTAGGTGTATCTTCCCAGAGAGTCTCCCCGGATCCTGCCATTCACGATATACAGGCCCAGTCCCTGACAGAGCTGCAGTAATTTTTGCCCGTTTTTATTCACTCCCCTGTCGTGGCTGTGTCTGAGGGAGCTGATGGGGGTGTTTAAGGGGGTGTGGCCGAATATGTGGCTGTCTCCCTGTGTGCTGGTGAAGTCAGGCAGGCTGCCTGTCCGGGCGGTCAGGTCCCCACAGATCAGCACACTTCCCTGGACCTGGAAGTGGCAGACCTCAGTCTGGAGGTTGGGGAAGATCTCCTCATTGTGATATGGGGATTCTGAGGGGGGAACATACATGGCACACAGGAACACTTCTGTGACCATGTGGGGGAAGGGCTGGGTTTTGGCCCAGAGCGATGTCTTTGAGTGTCTTTGCGAAGACGCTCACTGCTTGTTAGTGGAAATGGACGTGGTCAAACAAGCTGTGGGCCCCAAGAGTGGGGTGGTGTGCCAGGTGCACATTTGGAATCAGAGCACATCCCCGAGAGATCTCAGCGTTGATCATGTGGATGGTGTTGGGGTGGAAGGCCTTCCTGTGCAGCATGGTGGACATGATGATTTTGGCGTGGGGGAAGGTCTGGGTGGCCCTCTCCACCACTCTTCTGATGGAGCTGGCCACCTTGTCCTGCTGGGTCCTCAGATCGTTTGTGCTTGTGTGTATAATAATATGGCTGGGGGAGCCGAGGCTCTCCTCGGACAGCTGCTGAATGGCCCTCTCTGTGGTCGGACACCAGAACTTGGAGATCTTGCCATCAGGGAAGAGCCGCCTCTCATTTATGAGTTTGCCATTTGAGTCTATCAGCAGGGCTACTTCAGTGTTCTTCTTCCTGGTAGTCTTTCTGCGTGAGGGGGTCTCATCTGTGTTTGGTTCGGCCTGTGTGTGTGGTGCGCAGGTTTTGTGAGTGGTTTCGGGCTCAGGGTGTGTGTGTGCTGGGTGCAGTGTGTGTGTACGAGTCAGGGTGTGTGTGTGCTGGGTGCAGTGTGTGTGTCTGAGTCAGGGTATGTGTGTATGTCGGGCTTAGGGGTGTGTGTGTGTGCTGGGTGCACTCTGTGTGTTCGGGTCAGGTTGTGTGTGTGTGCTGGGTGCAGTGTGTGTGTCAGGCTCAGGGTGTGTGTTGGATGCAGTGTGTGAGTGGTGTGTTGTGTGAGAGTCAGTATGTCTGGATGTCATTGGGGTGGGAGGGCTCTGCACATTGTGCACTGCTGGGTTTCTTGAGGGCTAGTTGTTGTGGGCAGTGAATTTGTATAGCTTCTCCTTCAGGCTCTGCACTGTCTTGTCTCTGCGTTGCAGTTCCTCTCTCAGGGCCGTCAGCTTCCTCCTCATGGCCTCCCTGTCCTGCTGCAGCTCCCTCACCTCTTCCCTCAGCTCCCTCACTGTGACCTTGTGCTCTGTTGGACTCTGTTGAGCTGGTCTGTTAGCTGCTCTGTGGTGTTGGAGGTTGTGAGCATGGCCAGCACCAGCTCTTTTAGCTCCATCAGCTCCACCTCCAACAGGGACATGTTCTCCCTCAGCTGGGACACTGTGTCGGGTGTCTGAGGGGTGTCCTGCGCTGGGCTGCGTGTGGATTCCTCGCTGTTCTCTGGCGCGGCGCTCTCCCCTTTCGTTGGCAGGGCAGTGTGGGGCTGGACTCTCCTCCTGTAAGGCTGCGTCTGTGCTCTTTTGGACACGTCTCTCCTTTTTCTCTCTGTCAGCCAGCGTTTTCAGTGAGTGGAACTGATTTTCAAAGGTGCCCAGGCTGCCCTCGCTGCCCTGTATTAAGACTGTTCCAGTGTGGTACAGATTGATTGTCAGCATGGAGGTGTCTGGGTCGTCCTCCTCACTGATTGACACCTGTCTTCCTTTACTGATGCCTCTCTTTTTAATGTGCCTGTACAGTTGACAGATGGCAGCGTGCCAGGCGTCGGTGTGCTTGGTGTAGAAGACCAGGTTGGTGGTGACTTGCTGGTCTCCAGTCTGAGACAAGTCGGCTCTGAGAGTCTCTGGGTTGTCCTTCAGTATGTGTTGTTTGAGACTCTTCCTGGCCGGAGCATTCTTCAGGTGCTCTGGGTAATGGATCGCATGAAAGTTTCAGTTCTATATTCGGTTTGGAAACTGTTTTTTTTCTATTTGTGTATATGAAAGATATACATCTATACAATATCTTCACTATTAAAGATAAACGCATTATTATTTTCGGAATTGTTAAAGCACATTGGTATTACCTATGTGTATCTTTAAAAGTTTAAAATTCCTAAAGGTTCTTTATTGATCTTGCAAAATAAGCTTTTAAGGAACATTTGTAACATAGAGTTAGGGTTAGCCACTGGGTAAGGGTTACATCTTACACAAGGGTTACACAAGTGCCGGAATGAGGTCAAGGACTCTGCTGTTTTGACTTCGGTGGTGGAATGACCTGCCCACCAAAGTCAAAACAGCAGAGTCCTTGACCTCATTCCGGCGCTTACTCAAGACGCATCTCTTCCGACCGCACTTGTAATATTAGTCCTCTATCTCTGCTAGATAGCACTTCAGCTTATTATGCTCCTCTCGTTCTTGAATGTTTTCCTCCTTGCTCCCTTTCCTGTAGCCCTAGTCTGTAACCCTACATCTTGACAGCACTTAGCTTTCACCGTCCAGGATGTAGGAAGTCTTTTACTGTACTTGTGTAAATTGTAATTGGAATTTTTAAAATGTATTTTGAATTGCGATATTTTTTAACTAAGTTGAATTTGTAATGATTGATGCCTTGTACTTCTCTGTATTTTTGCACTTATGTTGTAAGTCGCCCTGGATAAGGGCGTCTGCCAAGAAATAAAAATAATAAAATAATAATCTTCAACAGTAAGTTTATTCATGTTAATTTTTCTCTTTAATGTTAAACAACAGAATTAACCAGCTCGCCACAAAGGAACATGGTAGGTGCTATTGCAACATTGATTACACAAAAACATTGAAATCCAAGTTTGCAGTGGTCCTTGGGCCATTGCGTGGTGATCCAGATCACTTCAGCACGAATTTTGCAGTGGTCTGGACTACAACTCCAGGGACTAATGTGCAGTGGTCCAGACCTCAGAAACTGTATGCATATGAACACTGAAGTAGGCATCATAACTGTAGCCAATACTTTGTGGTTAAAATGCTTAATTTAATCCCTGTATTGTACGGAATAATAATAAGAACTGTAAAACATAAGAGAAGGGCCTGATAATAAATACAATACATAATAGACTAGAACCCTTAGAATATAATAATATGAACATTTTCATTATTAGTATCATTGTAGTTTGGATGATATATTAATGCAAGTTGATAACATATTTTACAGAAAATGGGTTTAAGGAATTGTGTCAAAAAACTAAAAGAATTGCTTTAGGGACCATTTTTTGCATTTTTACAGACCAATGTATAGCCCACTTTTCTTTTAAATTATGTTTAAAACAAAATTGAGGAAGCAGTGGTTAGTTCTGAATCAAACATATTGACCCCCTCACTCAATCTGTAAGTCCTGCAGCAAACATTGGAATATGCATAGTTATTTGCACAGACTGGTATTAATGTCCCTAATGAATAACCAAATGCCATTTTTGTTGTTTCAAATGTGCCCAACATCTTACCAGTATATGTCCTTTTAGTATGTCACAAAGGTTCCCTAATTCGTTTAACAAATGTTCCCTGTATGATTTGAATGTTCCCTAAGCATGTGACGAATGTTCCCTAGTTTATGTTACAGATGTGCCCTAGCACTTCTCTCTCTCTCTCTCTCTGTCACTCTCTCTCTCTCTCTCTATCTCTCTCTCTCAATTCAGTGCATTTGTATTGTCAAAGCAATAAACAATATCATTATAAATCACAATAAGATGTAATATAGTACAGAAAAACAAAATGTAATAAAATTTGATCTTTAATACACACAAATATGTATGGCTGGTCGGAAGCGTCTTGGACTCGGGTTCCTCTTCATTACTTATAACGCTTTTGCCTTTTGTTAAAGCTTTCCATGGAGGGGAATGTGGATGAGTTTGTACCATTCTTGGGAGGCTCTGCCTTGTTGGGGCGGAGCTGTGATCCAGGTGAACAGCAGATCGGGCATAGGTGGGCATTGATGCCTTTACCATCAACAATCTTCCACCAACAAACTCTGTTTTCTTAAAATAATCCATTTTAAAAGTGTGTGAAAATAAAATCCCCACTCCCCCACTCACACTAGACCCTTGGCTAAACACACTCTCTCCTTTCCACTCCCGCTGCCACTCACACTCATTCACACTGTCTGCGTGCGTCTCTTGTACAAATAAAAATTGAGACATAAAAAAACATACTATTAACCATCATCTTTAGATTGCAAAGCAGTCCTGACAACACTCTTTCCACTTCTTTAACCTGTAGCACTCCGGCTCACTAAACTCCGCGAGTGCCACATCCTGCAGGATCACTTGTGCAGATGCCAGGAACTGCTTTGCATAAGGGAAGAAGTTTTCTAAAACTATGTTCCTCTTCCCCTTGGTCTCTCTTAAAAAATCCTTATTGCTTTTAGCACTGTATCCCGCAGTGTCAGTGGAGACGGGCTCGCCCTGGGAGTTAGCGATGTCCCCCTCAGCAGCGCTGTCCGAGTCTGCGCTCTCCACAGCCGCAGCACTGCACTCAGACTCCCGGCGCCGCAGCCGGTCGGCCACCTTGGGTTGAGACGGCAGGTTCCCCCAGACAGACTCCCCTGACTGTGAGTCCTGCCGCACCACAGCCCCCACACCGTCTCCGGGATCCTCCTCACCAGCCGTCCTCGCAATATTCGCCTTTTTAGACAACTGTATCAACGGCCTCAGAAGACGGGGCAGACTGCTTCTGCTGTCTTTTCCTGGGCACTTTAAACCCGTCATCACTGGCTAAGTGTTCAGTCTTGGTGGCGGCCGCATCAGCAGCAACAGCAGCTCCCTCCTCGGCTAACTGAGCCCGTGGCTGCTCTGCATTCTCACTGCTAGCAGCTTCCCCATTAAGCTCCCCTACTCTGTCCGCACCGAGGCCAGTAGCGATTGCCACCGCCTCCCCCTCATCGCTCCCCCGGATGGCAGAGCCGACACCAGACGGCCCTGCCTGCTCCTCACCTTCCTCTCGCCCGGCCGCCGGAGCCTCTCCCTGAGGGCAAGAGCGACTGATGTGCCCCTGTGCCCCGCACCTCAAACACCTCATGGTATCAGTTGACACGAACACCACGTACACTAACCCCTCGATCTTAAACTTCAGAGACAGGCTTAACTCATCGGCGCCGTCCGCCAGCACCATGAAACCCTGTCTGCGGTAAGAGAGGACGTGTTTCAGCTCCGGGGCGCTGCAGCCCAGCAGCACCCTCCTAATGCCGCAGGTGAGCCGGCCATAGCGACTCAGATCCCCCGCCAGCAGATCGTTGCTCAGGAAGGGGGGCACATTGGAAGTAACCACCTTTACAGCCGGGGTGGCCAGAGGGAGCGTGGGCAGGAAGGTCCCCTTCACTGTGACCCCCTCCTCCATCACATCCTTCACCAGCGCCTCAGAATTCAGGAAAACCACGATGCCCTTATTCATTCGAACCGCAGAGACGATGTTCTGGAAGCCGACCTTCCTTCCGATCTCCATCGCACAGTCCTCTACCGACACCTACTCCTGGGACACGAGTATAAACCCGTGCTTTCGGGTCAGCGTTTCGTAATTAAATGAAGGGGGGGGTCTCCCCGCCCGCAACGCCATGCTGATCTAAATCGAAAAACAACCCCCTAAACCCGAATCGTTTAAAACCAACAAACGATTAAAAGTATCTATAAAAAAACAAGAAAAGGAAAGAAAAAGAGTAGTAAAAACACACACACACACACTCTCTCCAAACAAACCTCCCACCACCACTGACTTCCCCTATGAACTCCCAGCATGCAGAGAGAGAGAGAGAGAGAGAGAGTGGGTGGGTGGGTGGATGTGTTAGTGCCTGTTTGTCTGTCTTCTGTGTCTGTCTGTCTCTGTCTCTGTCTCTCTCTCTGTCTCTCTCTCTCTCAATTCAGTGCATTTGTATTGTCAAAGCAATAGGACATTCAAACATACATTTATACATACATACATACAAACATATATATGGAAAAGAAACAATACAATTATAAATCACAATAAGATGTAATAAAGTACAGGAAAACAAAATGTAATAAAATGTGATCTTTAATACACACAAATATGTATAGTTGGTCGGAAGCGTCTTGGAATCGGGTTCCTCTTCATCGAGGGGAACGTGGATGAGTTTGTACCATTCTTGGGAGGCTCTGCCTTGTTGGGGTTTTTCTGTGATCCAGGTGAACAGCAGATCTGGCATAGGTGGGCATGTGGGAGGAGGAAGGCCGGTCAAGCAAATAAGCTTGTTAAGGTACGCAGCAGCAGCAAACAGCCCCCCCTTCCAGCCAGCCAGGCAGTCTGGCTGGCAGTGACTGAGTGGTTGACAGACGGCAAGCAACGGAATGCACGTGCTCTGTGATGTCATAGCAGTCAGCTCAGAGAGAGGTTCGTGATGACATCGCTGAGCTGGCTAGCTCTGTGTGTCTTGCTGGCTGTGTGTATGTATGTGTGTGTGAGTGGGTGGCTGTGTTAGTCTCTGTCTCTCTCTCTGTCTCTGTCTCTCGCTCTGTAGATGCATCATAGGGAACATATGTAACAATCTCTCTTTTTGTTTACTAATAATGTGAATGAACGTATTTCAAGTGGGTTTTGCCTTGTTTGGAAACGTTTTAAGATTATTTATGAAGTGTAAATTGGATTTGTCTCAATTCTCTGTAGTTTTCAATATACACTCACCTAAAGGATTATTAGGAACACCATACTAATACTGTGTTTGACCCCCTTTCGCCTTCAGAACTGCCTTAATTCTACGTGGCATTGATTCAACAAGGTGCTGAAAGCATTCTTTAGAAATGTTGGCCCATATTGATAGGATAGCATCTTGCAGTTGATGGAGATTTGTGGGATGCACATCCAGGGCACATCCAGGGGGTGCTAAATGTCCTCTATGTAAATTAGATAGTCAACTCAGTCTAATTTACATGGGAACATTTGTGTTGCCCAAAATGGTGCATTATGGAAGTTGAATGCAGTTTCTGTGTTTTTTTTTCCCTCTCTACATAATGGAAAACCTGCATAATTTCTTATTCCAGACTCTTCTCTTTTAAAAATAATTGCTTATTTACAATAATTAGAACAGAAATAACTATTTAGAAGAATTATAGCTTTTTAAATAATTATGTAATAACATACTGTATATATATAATTATCAATTATAAAATTTGGTAAATGTTAAAAGGAAGATTTAATGTAAAGGTTTTTAAATGTCCTCTTTACTTAAAGAGGAAACCGATATGAATGTGTGCAGCGCATACTCTTGATAGTACAGTATAGGAGCGTACAGTACACCAGACTGACGGATAGCAGTAATGGCTGTTATGTTTTTTGATTGGATAACATAATTTATTTAAATATAAGCAATGGACAGCTCCTTTGTAGCCACTGGTAGCCTCTGGTAGCCCCTGGTAACCTTGTCTGTATGTCCAGAAGACCAAAAGGGACCTGTCCTCTTATCGGTTCCTAGCCAAATTCGAAGGGACCTCCACTTCATAATTACATTATCATAAAGCACCCAAGTCATGGTGGTGGCAAAATGCTATTGGTTGGAAGGAAACCTTATAAAAGGGAAAACAAAGAGAATTTGAGTTCTCTTAACTTCTTCATCCTGCAACGAGACACAAGACAGAGCTGGAGAGGAGAGAGAGAGAGAGAGACACACTGCTTCCTGCCTGACCAGACTGGCCTATAAGCTGTACTGTGAGGAGAAAGAAGAAAATGGGTATTATCTGTTTCTTACTGTAATCCAGCAGAAGCTTAATATTACTTATTTTCAGTACTATAATTGAATGATATTAGTTTCCTATTTTTGTCAAAATAAATGATTATTGCACATCTGTGACTTGACCACATCTTCCCTCTAAAAAGAATCTTAAAAGAGAAACCAATTGACCTATGAGTTTTCAGTTCAACTATTTATTTAGATTGACTGAAAAAACGAGCATTGCTTATTGTTTATTAACAATTATTATTGCTCGGTTATTTGGCTTCACGGCTGTGCTGTCACCACCGTTGTTATTATTGTCTGTGTCTATTTGTGTTATTATGTATTATTTTTGATAGCTAATCCGACTCCGGGGCTCCGGTGTGCTTCCGTTTCGGCTACAAATTGCACACTTTCAAAATAATAGTTTTGTTTATTGTAGCGTAAGGTACACTTATAAATTTCAATTCAAGAAGTGAATTTATAGTATCACCTTATCACGAATCCTGGAATCTTGTAGAACTCAATTTCTGTAATAATTGGACGCAGACTCCAATTCCAAAGATATAAATTGTCAAATTTATTCAAAAACAAAGACTAAATGTAGCACTACACCAATTATACAAAAGGGCAAAACTAATTAACATTCATCTCTAGATCAACAACTCAAAGACAAATCACTTCCTTGACCAAATCAAAGACCATGTGATCGCATATGATATCACACAAATGGTTAAACAAAAAAGGTTATAAACACATTGACCACAATACCGGTGGTGAGTCTCTCATTAGTATTGTTAGATAGACATTAAATAACTACGCAGGATAGTATTTATGTCAGGTAACTTCTCGTTATATATATATCAGTCTCATTTACGTAGGTGCCGAGAAAGATCCTATCATTACTTCTTACCACAATTTCCCTTAACTGATTATTATTCAATGATTAAGGATAGGCAGGGCCACCTATAATCTGGTGTCTATTAACTTGTGTCAATTTCAGACTAAACAGTTAAACAGGAATGAGAAGATATTTCTCGGCGTTGACAGATTTTATTTCTAAAATTATCAACAAAACAGTTTAATGCAACACACATTTATATTGAAGAAAACTAAATGATATTACACATTCTAGAGTTATGAATCACAGATTAACATTTCTAATTGATTTCTCAAATGTCATGAATCATGAACTCCAAACTGTTAAACTTATCTGAACTTCGTCGCAGAGAGGCCTCTCTGGCTTCGGGCTCAGATAACAGCACACGGCACGAGGTCCGTGTGGTTTGGAACAAAGGCAGTCCGGTTCGGCTTTGTCCAAGAACTTCCATTCAGTTGATGCACCTGGAAGTTGGGGTTTCTCGAATGTAGAGTCTTTTCCAAACCGATTTTCCACTGGTTTGAAGGCTCCAAGGTTGTGCACAAAATCTTCTTTGTAAGCAGGGTTTCCACCATAGTTACTTGAAAACAAAGTCTTTGAGGAAAGCAGGGCCCTGTTTGTTCCAAGGATCGAGTTTCTTAAGACTCAGTAGCTATTTAAATGACTGACACTTTCGTATACAGTCGACTTAGTCAATTGTCCAGCTGTAAAAACTCCACTGATCAGGTGGGCACAGGCGGGCAGTGTAGTCTGTAAAATTCTTTATTTGATGAAGTCCTTTAAAAGAATTCTTCATACGGCTCAATCTCCTTCTCCCAGTTTAACTCTTCTGTTGCTGGCAAAGATTTAGTTGGTTTCTGGTTCTGGTTCTGGCAACAGAGCTACAGGTTGAGCTGTGGCAGCGAGTTTCTGGTTCAGGTGAGAGAGAGAGAGAGAGAGAGAGAGAGAGAGAGAGAGAGAGAGAGAGAGAGAGAGAGAGAGAGACCGTGTGCTGTTCTGTATACGCCTGTCAGATCAATAGGTGATTGGTTCTTGAGTTTGTGAGATTGGATTTCCAGTTCAAAGAGTTATATTACCTACAGGCCCACTTCTCCAGACATGCCACAGCAGGATTCCAAACTATTTGGCCTATTTGTGGTGCCATCCTCCCCAAAACTGTCACTTTGATGCAAACCAGTTCCAAGCTGATGAGTTAAGAAAATCTGATAACTTTGGGGGGAGAGGTCAGTGCTTCAGCTCAGAGCTAAAATGCTCTTATAAAAATACACCCAACATAATGCTACAGTGTTTATTAATATCTATGCCCCCAATGCTGTGAGAGACAGACTGTCAGTGTTTTCGGTGCTCAGCAAAGCGCTAGCAGACTATGGGGCTGAGGAGATCCTGGTTTTGGGGGGGTGATTGGAACTGTACTGTGGACTATAGATTAGATAGGAATCATTTGGAGCCCAGTCCACAGTCGGCAAAACAGCTGGAAGGTAATACACAGTTGCACAATCTGGTCGATGTCAGGAGGAATGCCAACCCAAAGGTGAAACAGTACACCTGGGTGAGGCCAGGTTCTAGCATTATGTCGCTAGCCAGGCTGGTAGATTTTATACCTTTAGACATCATGTCAATCTGATCGGTGGCTTCCATATCACCCCCACCTGACCACTGACCACTGTCTCATCACTGTGAGTGTCACCCTGCCTCCTGTCCGGCTGCGCAGTGCCTACTGGCTTTTCAATAATAGCTTGCTGCAGGACAGGATTTTTTGTAATTCTTTTCTTTTCTTTTGGCAGAGATGGAGATCAGAGCGCCCTAGGTTTGCCTCCCTGAGACAGTGGTGGGACATTGGCAAGGTTCAGACCAGGCTCTTCTGCCAGAAGTACACTGAGCATAGGACTGACAGCTTGAATGAATCTATGAAGGAGTTAGAAGGAGAGATTCAGGTGCTCCACCGAGCCTTGGACTCTGGAGATTCAGGGGCATTAGAGGACCTCAAAGCTATGCAGCAGGCATTGTCAGAGCTGCTAAGGACGTGGGCTCGAGGAGCAATGGAGCGCTCGCAGTTCCAGAGCCTGACACAGATGGATGCGCCCATCAAGTTCTTCTTTGGGATAGAATGCAGGCGGCAGCAGAGCAGGGTGATGCTCTGCCTGAGGACGGCTGAGGGCCGTGTGCTGCAGGATAGGCAAGAGATGCGTAGTCATGCCGCACAGTTCTATAGGGAGCTGTACTCCGCAGAGCCGGGCAGCCTGGAGCAACAGCAGCAGTTTCTGCAGGGTCTGCCTAAGTTCCCACAGGATGGGGTCAAGGTGCTGGAGGCCCTACTAACTCTGGCAGAACTGACCTGCGCAATGCAAGAGCTCAATAAGGGCTGGGCACCGGGGCTGGATGGGCTCACTGTGGAGTTTTTCTCACAGTTTTGGACTGAGCTGGGCCCGGACCTGCTCTCAGTGCTGCAGGAGGGCCTGTGAGCTGGGCTGCTGCCCATTAGCTGTCGTAGAACTATTCTGACCCTGCTGCCCAAGAAGGGGAATCTGTCCTCCATTGTGAACATGAGGCCAGTGGCGCTGCTGTGTCAGGACTATAAGATCCTGTCTAAGGCTCTGGCTAAGCGGCTCAGAGACATCATGCCGGCCGCAGTGCCTGTTTCAGGTGCTGAGAGCAGTTGGTGTCGGCCCGCGGTTCGTAGAATTTATTCAGCTGCTGTACTGTCGTGTGTTTAGTGTGCTGAAGATCAATGGTGGCCTGAGTGAGCATATCCAAATCCATCGAGACATCAGACAGGGCTGCAGTCTGTCAGGGATGCTATACTCCCTTTCTATCGAGCCCTTGCTGCACATGCTGAGGCAGTTGCTAGCCGGGCTGTCCATCCCTTGTCACCCAGAGCAGGCGGTCAGGGTGTCGGCTTATGCTGCTGAGACACACAGTCTGGCAAGCGAGACGTCCAGGTCATTGTGGGAGTGTCTGGAGGAGTTCAGCAGGGCATCCTCAGCCAGGGTCAACTGGGGCAAGAGCACCGCTTATCTGGTTGGGGTGTGGGAGGTTTTTGCACCCCCTGCCCTCCTTGCGGGGCTGCAGTGGTCTCTCTCAAGCCCTCGGGTGCTGGGTGTGACTTTGGGGGAGACGCAGGAGAACTGGGCTGGCCTGCTGGAGAGGGTACAGGGCCGGTTGAGGGCATGGCGCTGGCTGCTGCCCCAGCTCTCCATTAGGGGGTGAGCAATTGTTATTAATATCTTGGTGGCCTCCATGCTCTGGCACACTTATGCATGTCTGGACCCCCCACCGGCCCTGGTGTCCCAGATACAGACCCTGCTCCTGGATTTCTTCTGGGACGGGCTGCACTGGGTGCGCAAAGCAGTGCTGTACCTGCCGCTCCAGGAGGGGGGACAGGGGTTGGTTGATCTGTTAAGCAGGCTGAGTGCCTTTCGGCTGCAGGCAGCTCAGAGGCTCCTGTACCCTCAAGATCCCCAGTGTCTCCCGCCCTGGACACTTGTTATGACAGACACATGTTTTAACTTAAGACACCTCCCCATATACTTCCTTCCCTGCCTGTTTTTTATAGTACTGTTCTAGAGGTGTGGCAGCGCTTCTCCCTGGGTAGGGAGCTGGGGGGCAGCAGTCTGTATTGGCTGTTAGAGGAGCCACTGCTGTATAACCCCGGTTTTAGCTGTCCACTCCTGCTCTCCAGCAGCCTCAGGTCAGTCCTGCTTAAGGTCGACATGATCCGGCTGAAGGATTTGTTGGATTTTAACAGGGGACAGTGGGTTGGTGCCGACAGCCTGGCTGCCAGGCTGGGTATGAGGTCACTGAGAGTCGTAACCAGATTTCTCTGGGCAGTACAGAACGCCCTTCCCATAGGCGCTGTGGAGCGGCTTTTCCAGGCTCTCATGCAGCACTGCTGGCCCAAGGACCCTGACACCGTCTTTCCCCTTGTTTGTCTGTGTCTCTCAGTCCCCCCTAGCTCATCAGGCCGCCTTCTGTCGCCTCACAGTCTCTGTAGTGTGTCTGTCTCCACAGCTCAGCATCAGCAGCTCTATCAGCTCAGTGTGAGGGAGCTGCACCATCAGCAGCTGCAGCCCCTCCCTGACACCCCCTGGAGGGAGCACCTGGCTCTGGGGGAAGATGCCTGCCCGGCATGGAGGAGCCTGAACAAGCCCCCGCTTCTGCATGGCTTCTGCATGGCGTCATCGCAACAAACTCTTTTGCACATACACTGGACCCCCGAGTGAGCGACACCTGCCCCCACTGCGGGGAGAGAGAGACACTTTTTCACTGTTTCTGCCACTGCCCTAGATTAGAGCTGCTGTTCACTGCACTGCAGAGCCTGTTCAAGCAGCTAGGCCTCCTTTTCTCACGCTCTGTGTTTATTTTGGGAGTCCAGTACAAGCAGCGCCACAGACATGTTTGTCAGTTAGCAAACTTTCTAGTGGGGCAGGCTAAGCTGGCTATCCTGAGCAGTAGGAGAAGTCAGACTTAGTGCGTGCAGCAACAGTGTGCACTCTCCCTCTTCTGGTCTCTCGTAAGCTCCAGAGTGCGACTGGATTACAATTTCTACAGCCTGACGGGAGACCTGGACACTTTTCTGCAGATGTGGGGTGTCGGGGCTGCCCTCTGTGCCATATACTTTGGACATTTAAACCAACTGGTTTAATTCACTTGAATATTTTATAGGTAGCACGTGTGTAGTGGTTTTTATTGAGCGTTTTTAGAATAGGCTGTGTTTTTATGTCGGGAGTTTTTTTCATGTCTTTTATGTGTTTCTAGTTTGTTTTAATTGTTTTTTTTTAGTAAAATAAAGGTGTTAAAAATCAAAAAATCTCTCTCTCTCTCTCTCTCTCACACACACACATACACACAGCCAGCAAGACACACAGAGCCAGCCAGCTCAGCGATGACAACACGAACCTCTCTCTGAGCTGACTGCTATGACATCACAGAGCACGAGCATTCCGTTGCTTGCCGTCTGTCAACCACTCAGTCACTGCCAGCCAGACTGCCTGGCTGGCTGGATAGGGGGGCTGTTTGCTGCTGCTGCGTACCTTAGCAAGCTTATTTGCTTGACCGGCCTTCCTCCTCCTCCGGCAACATGCCCAGCTCTGCCCGATCTGCTGTTCACCTGGATCACAGCTCCGCCCCAACAAGGCAGAGCCTCCCAAGAATGGTACAAACTCATCCACTTTCCCCTCCAATACAAATGCTCTGAATTGAGAGAGAGAAGTGCTAGGGCACATCTGTAACATAAACTAGGGAACTTTCGTCACATGCTTAGGGAACATTCATAACATACAGGAAAACTAATTAGGGAACCTTTGTGACATACTAAAAGGACATACTGGTAGGTGTTGGGCACTGTGGAAGGAACGTTAGAATTCATTCCCTCATATCAATTCTACTCTCTTGTATACTTAAGAAAGATAAGGTCAAGCCAGGAGGACAGGCCAGAAGGTAGCTTGTTTTCTGTTCGTTATTTACGATGTGGACCTTGGAGATATTGTCAAACAGTATGATTGAAGTGCCTGCCCCCTAATCCATGTGTTGACCTATGAACTCTGATATATATTCTGCTTAGCTAACTCTCTAATGATAATATAGTAATGACTCTGTGATTGAAACCAGATCTTTGTTTTTTGTGTATAAAAGCCTCTGACTTTTAAATGAAGGCAGAGCGACTTTGGGATCTTCTTGATTCACTGTTCCTCTCCACGCTGCGTGTATTAAAGGCATTGCAACGAACGTTCCAACCTGATTGAAGATGGTTTTTCTTCCACATTACATGGCGACGAGGATGGGATTGCTAACCCTGACAGAGAGGACTGGAATGGCCAGACCAATGACCAGCAAAACCGCGCCAGCAAAATAGAAAAAGGTAAAGGAACCTTTTTGAAAAATTCCCTACTGCGGTGCTTTGCTTTCACTTGTCTGCTCGCCTGGCCCTCTGACGATCAGGTAACGCAATCTATATTTTATTAAACGTTGTTGCTTGCCTTATATCAATTACTTGAGGCAGGAAATGTTTTCTTGCTTGTTAAGAAACAAAGTTTCTTAGTGTTACCATAGACTTGACTGTGTCTTCTTGTTTATGAAGTAATAGGACTGTGTCTTCCTATTTATCCTGGGTTGCCATGAACTTGACTGTGTCTTCTTGTTTGTGAAGAAACAGGACTGTGTCTTCCTGTTTGGGTTCCCGTAGACAAAAGTGTGTCAGTAAAACTGCAGGGTAGGTTTGACCTACAATTAGAAAAAAAAAAATTGTTCAATATCTGATATGCCGGTGATAATATAAATGCACGTGTTTTGTAGAACCATAAATGGTAAATGAAGAAACGTCATGAAGTTATATACAAGTTATATAAATGCAAACATATTGAAAAACATGTTTGTTATTATTCGTATATAGGATTTATTTTAATTTGTGTTTTGTTTTGTTATATTTTTATTTCTTTTTACTTTTTTTATTTTTTCCCCTGTCATTTTGTTATTATTTTGTGTGCTTGTATGTCTAGGTAGTTGTGTACAAAACGTTACATAGAAAATGCGTGGTAACGGCTCCAAAGGTACACGTGTCAGATATATGTATGATAACTATGGAGTGAAGATGTGCGCGGTGTGCACAAGTGGTTTGACTGGACAATAGGTGACAGAAAGTTAAGGTTTCCAGAAGATGGGACTTTTGATTCAGATAGACTTGAGCACCTAGAAACGGTTTTGCAAAATAGGAATACAAAACCGGGAGAAGTAAATAGTTATATTTCCCAAAAGTTAGAACCAAATTGGCACTGCTCTAAAGCCAATTCTATCGCCCAATAGACTTATTATGCAATATAACCTTTTTTTTTTAAATATGTATTATTCGTTCATTAAAAAGCATTGGCTTTGTTATCACATACATTTTTTTAGAACTAGTTTTTCACTCAATTCCCATATACAATAATACAATACACCATAGTAGCATTATTCAGTGTGTATCCACTTACATCACATTGAAACATCACATATCATTTCACACTTCGGTCACACATCCAAACAGCACAATTCTTTCAATCCAGTAGTCACTCTAATAAACTATGGAAAGGATAGTTCATGAAATGCACATAGTCCCACCAGACTCTGTATCCTTTTGCTTAGATTTAAAAGAGGTTGGAGTTGTATGACTATTCATGTTTCTTCCCAATCTATTTCCATATTGTTTCTTCAGGCCTTTTCCTCAAAGATAAAATTGTTATTTTTCAGCACCTGAAATCAATCAGAAATGCATTTTTAATAATCTGTCCGTCTATTCCTGGACATCCCCACCCTCCTATTGTCAATTGGAATCAGCAGAGTTAGTTGGTTTATTACTTTTACCAGAGTATGGTAAGCATCGTATGTTTCCACCATCCCCCTCCCTCCTGTCCGTCCACACACACTGGCATCAGTGGCCATGAGGACGGATTATGGGCTGCAGCACTTAGAGCGGAGGCCAATGTGAGAGGGGAGACTATGCACTGATGTGTCATGGCATATGAGTAGGGAACCTGTGGACTAAATGTGAGGGAAATTCATTGTTGCTGCTTCCTGTGAAGACAGATAATAGTAGTTATTTTTCTATTCATCTGTATCAACATCAGTATTATTAGCATTAGTAATGTAACTATTCTCGATTTCCCAGGACATTACTGTCGGTTGACAATGTTGCTTGGTTTGTAGTAGTACATCTGTATTTAGTTACAAGGCAGCTCTCTTATCTCTCTCATTGGGGAGCTGACCTCACAGACACTTTCACTGCCCCAACGCCCCCTCTGAAAACATCACTCTGTATCCTAACAGCTGTTCTTTCTCCTTTCCTAGACAATACAAGTTAAATTTATTGACATGTATTATTAGTATTTATACACATATTTCGCTCCATTATTTGAGTTAACAGATTAAGATATTTTCCTAATAAAATATATTTTTAGAAAATAAGCATTTTAATTGATTTCAATAATGATTCCCAGATACCTCAGGAAAACAAATTTTCAAAAAAATGTGTTCAGTCAATGATTTCCCCAATGAAGAGCCTGCGTGGGCACTAAGACTGTCCGCCTGCACGGCTCATATATGTCTTTATTGTGTCACTTCCTCCTATTGAAGTCCAATCTACACCGGTACATGTTCAGAAGAACTGTTCCCAAAGCCAGATTGAACTGATCAATAGTTCATTTCTTACCTACACCTTGTATTTAGGGATCTTATATCTGGGGATTTCAAAAACTCTTCATTGTGGAACTCATAACTACCAAATGACCACACCTTTAATTTCCTGGAGTATCTGGTTATCTATGTATTTATATCTTCACCAAATTTAACTGTTTCCTCAGATTCCCATTACAAAAATTAGCTCTAATTCAATTTTCAACATTTTTTCTTTATTTCTGGTTGGTAAAACTCATTCTAATAGTATTTTTAAGTTTTATTTTTTCCTTCAAAATTATGCAATACTAATTTTAGCTCACTTATTCAATGCTCATAATTTATAATTCTATAGTATCCTTAAAATTCTTACCCTTTGACTAATTCACACATCTTAAATCCAAGGTCTAATTTTAACTTTTATTTCAGGTATTTTATGCTATGCACCAATAACCAAATATTTTCTAAAATAAGACTATAATATGTCACTATACTGTTTACATTCTCCTGCTATGGGTTTTACATCAGGCTGTCAATCAGGGCTGCACCAGAGTGCTGCTCCTGTGGATTCCAGCCTTTAGTTTTCCTTTAATTTGACTTTACAGAATTTGTCCATAATATGATTTTTAACAAACAAATTATTGTTCTTCTGAGGCTTAGAGAACACCATTACTATTTATTTACTTTATTAGTATTATTAATCTATGTATTTAGTGTATGTTTTGTATTACTTTAACATTATTCTTATAATAGATGCATTATTTATTTCTTATTTCTGATGCTTTGTGCACTCTGTATACAGTTAAATGTCTAAATCCTCATTAATCTGTTAACTGCGTAATTGTAAATTTAATTCTGAAATTATTGGTTACTTCCCTTCTCAGTCTTATTCTGGACTATGCACAATATTAAAAATACAAAGCATACAAAACAGACATTTACCTTACATAACCTTCAGACTATATATATACATAAACACACAAAGCACATACAGATTGACATCCAAAGATAATTCAGATATTAGATTAGTGGCGTGTTTTGTTGACCCTGCAGTGTCTCAAACAGCCCTTAGCATTTATTAATTCATTATATTGTTATTATTAAAAATCAGATGTAAAATAATCTTTGAAATACACTACTTTGGTGTTTTCTTGATCTATTATGATCAATTTCTTCTCTAAATTCTTATTATTCAGACAAAGAATTATGAAAACCTTTTTCGTTTTTTTATCTTGCCTTTACCATTTTAAGTTTAACAATTAAAACTTGTAGGAATTCACATACAGACACTTATTTAACGCCATTATGCCAACCCTATCTTTGCCAACGATGGGGCTATAACGTTGGACTTGATGTACCTCTGGTTCCGTCTGGTTATTGACTGCCACTAACTCTGGCCCTGGCATACAAGGATTTCCTTGCTTAACCTGGGGCTCAGCAGGCCTCGTCGTACCTTTCGGTTCCCTTGGCATCTCTCCCCACAGATCTGTCTTACCTGGAGTTCACCCTACTGTGATCCTCCGCTGTACAGTCAACCTTTCTGTTTGTTTTACCTCTACCTCTCCACAGGTTCTCTTTAAATTACAATCTGAGAGCCTCACACAATCCCGAGATCAAATCTAAATATACAGGGTGGTCATTTTAAAGGTACTCACCCATGCTTTGGTCCCGGGAGTGGAGGCAAATTCAGATCCTCGTTCGTGACGCCAAGTTGTAGAACCGTGTCAGAAATAAGTGGAGAAGTCGTGGAGATAAAGCAAACAGAACTTTAATCGAGCCATTCGGAAGCCCCACGTCAGGAATAATTCCTTCAGTGAGACTTAATGTTTACAGAAATGAGTACAACTTTATTGGAAAAATGACGTAACATCTTATGGCCGTTCATCCAATCAGAAGATACAGGTCCGGCTCCGTTTTACGATCTGTCCTCCCGTGAAGAGGTGATGGATCCAAAGCAGATGTCTGTCTTTGATGTGCACTAGGAAGATGCGATCCCATGGTCTTCATTTACCTAGTGTCAATCGCTCTTTAACAATAACAATTCCTCCCTATCTGGAGAAACAATTCAGTCATAAACAAATTCTCAGCAGACAGCTGTAGGGTATTTCAGCACTGTGTAATCTTTCATTACTGACAGGAGTTTCTAACAAACCAACCTTGTTGACACTTTACTTGTCCTGCTAAATCTAATCTGCTCAGCCTGTATACAAAACTACTTCTAATGCTAGTATTAATATAAAACATTATATAATTATCACAAAACACTTTCTTCAACTTCCGATACAGAGTCTTCAAAAGCTATCAGTCTATAGCAGCTGGTGTTTGAACACACATACAATTATACAGCATTTTCTGCAGCTTCGCAAGACCTAATTTTAAACGTTGTTGGTAAATTAGATAATTAGTGAGGACCCTCTATTTCCATTTCTTCCTCCATAATTGCTAAATTGCTGCATAGGACACATCTGTAACATGGACGCTACTGAATGGCACATACATTGAAAACTACGGAGAACTGAGACAAATCCAATTTACACTTCATAAATAATCTTAAAACGTTTCCAACCAATGCAAAACCCACGTGAAATACGTTCATTCACATTTTTGGATAACAAAAAGAGAGATTATTACATATGTTCCCTATGATGCATCTACAGAGCGAGAGACAGAGAGAGACAGAGAGAGACAGAAAGACAGACAGACACTAACACAGCCACCCACCCACCCACTCACACACACACACACACACTCTATCTCTCTCTCTCTCACACACACACACAGCCAGCAAGACACACAGAGCCAGCCAGCTCAGCGATGACATCACGAACCTCTGTCTGAGCTGACTGCTATGACATCACAGAGCACGTGCATTCCGTTGCTTGCCGTCTGTCAACCACTCAGTCACTGCCAGCCAGACTGCCTGGCTGGCTGGATGGGGGGGCTGTTTGCTGCTGCTGCATACCTTAGCAACCTTATTTGCTTGACCGGCCTTCCTCCTCCTCCGCTCACATGCCCAGCTCTGCCCGATCTGCTGTTCACCTGGATCACAGCTCCGCCTCAACAAGGCAGAGCCTCCAAAGAATGGTACAAACTCATCCACGTTCCCCTCCAAGGAAAGGAGAGAGAGAGAGAGGGAGAGAGAGAGAGTGAGAGAGAAGTGCTAGGGCACATCTGTAATATAAACTATGGAACATTCGTCACATGCTTAGGGAACATTCATATCATACAGGGATCATTTGTAAAACGAATTAAGGAACGTTGGTGACATACTAAAAGGACATATACTGGAAAGATGTTGGGCACATTTGAAACAACAAAAATGGCACTTGGTTATTTATTAGGGACATTTATACCAGTCTGTGCAAATATCTATGCATATTCCAATGTTTGCTGCAGGATTTACAGATTGAGTGAGGGGGTCAATATGGTTGATTCAGAAGTAACCACTGCTTCCTCAATTTTGTTTTAAACATAATTTAAAAGAAAAGTGGGCTATACATTGGTCTGGAAAAAAGGAGCAGTGGTCCCTAAGACAATTCTTTTAGTTCTTTGACACAATTCCTAAATCCCATTTTCTGTAAAAAATGTTATCAACATGCATTAATATATCATCCAAACTACAATCATACTAATCATGAAGATGTTCATATTATTATATTCTAAGGGTTCCAGTCTATTGTGTATTGTATTTATTCTCAGGCCCTTCTCTTATGTTTTACAGTTGTTATTATTATTCCGTACAATACAGGGATTAAATTAAGTATTTTAACCACAAAGTATTGGCTACAGTTATGATGCCTACTTCAGTGTTCATATGCATACAGTTTCTGAGGTCTGGACCACTGCACAGTAGTCCCTGGAGTTGTAGTCCAGACCACTGCAAAATTCGTGCTGAAGTGATCTGGATCACCACACAATGGCCCAAGGACCACTGCAAACTTGGATTTCAATGTTTTTGTGTAATCCATGTTGCTATAGCACCTTCCATGTTCCTTTGTGGTGAGCTGGTTAATTCTGTTCTGGGAAAACCACAATCCTGCAAGTTTAATAAGTCTCTCTACACATCAGTCCCTGAGTACCTTCAACCAATGGTCATTTTGACCAATTAAGCCCAAGAATTGAGTCGATTAAGATCTCCTCATTGTGATATGGGGATTCTGAGGGGGGAACATACACGGCACACAGGAACACACATCGGTTTGTGTAGAAATGATTTCTTTGCTTATTTTAAGCCATATGTGTGACTCTGCTGTTTTGATGGGCTGTATGGAGTCACTGAGCTCTGCTTTGTACCAGATTATTATGCCCCTGGAGTCCCTGCCATGTCTGACGGAGGGCTTCTTCAGGGAGGGCACTATGACCTCTCTGTAGCCTGAGGGACAGTGACTGGACACGTCTGCCCGACACCATGTCTCTTGCAGGATGATGACATCCTTGTCTCTCACTCTATCTCTGAACT
Organism: Amia ocellicauda; assembly: GCF_036373705.1. Lineage (NCBI taxonomy): Eukaryota > Metazoa > Chordata > Actinopteri > Amiiformes > Amiidae > Amia > Amia ocellicauda. Next base: position 44,003,281 of record NC_089855.1, on the reverse strand, counting down.
CCGGGTCTGTGCTCTTCAGCCCGAACACTGAGGAGCCCAGGCCCTGGATGTTCCACATGGTGATAGATAGGGATCGCATTTCTTTCTACTCTAATTAAGCAATTTATATAATCCTTTGGAATGAGATATATCTGGAAATATGTGAGGTGGAAAGGAAACAAATAAATAAATATTAATACTGGTGATATGAAAAAATAGGAAACAAATAAATAAAAAACAAACAAAAAAAAAAACTCCTGTCTTACACTCCTACATACATACACATACACACATATATCTACATATATACACATATATGTAAGCATCCATATATCTACATAATTTTTAGAAAATATGTCCATATATATCAGTATATAACTACATTTATACAGGGGTGATTTTCGGATGTGGTAATAGCTAGTCACCTCCTGCAGTGGTTTCTTTGTTATGCACAGTTACTAATCTTATCAGTCGGGTGCAGATGAGGTTGAGCAGGTGTCGGATCTCCTGCAGCTCCCCGGTGTCGGTGTCGGCCACTCTGCTGACCGCTGCTGCGTAGTTGCGCTGGCTGTGCTGCTGGGCTGCTCTGTGCATGTTCTGGATGGGCTCCACTCTGGGTCTGCTGTTCTGTGGTCGGGCGTATCCAGGCTGGGGTCTGCGGTGTTCGGGCTGGGGAAGGTGGTGTGCAGGTGGAGGGCGGGGGCTCCCAGGGGCCGCTCTCCTGATTGGCTCGGGGTTGTTCTGGGTAGTGTGGGTGCTGGAGAACCTTCTGTGGCCATGTGGGGGGCTGGCTGGGTTTCGGCCCAGGGCGATGTCTTTGAGTGTCTTTGCGAAGACGCTCACTGCTTGTTTGTGGAGATGGACGTGGTCAAACAAGCTGTGGGCCCCAAGAGTGGGGTGGTGTGCCAGGTGCACATTTGGCATCAGAGCACATCCCCGAGAGATCTCAGCGTTGATCATGTGGATGGTGTTGGGGTGGAAGTCCTTCCTGGGCTGCAGGGTGGAGATGGAGCTGGCCACCTTGTCCTGCTGGGTCCTCAGGTCGTTTGTGCCTGTGTGTATAATAATATGGCTGGGGGAGCCGAGGCTCTCCTCGGACAGCTGCTGAATGGCCCTCTCTGTGGTCGGACACCAGACCTTGGAGATCTTGCCATCAGGGAAGAGCCGCCTCTCATTTATGAGTTTGCCATTTAAGTCTATCAGCAGGGCTACTTCAGTGTTCTTCATCATGGTAGTCTTTCTGCGTGAGGGGGGCTCATCTGTGTTTGGTTCGGCCTGTGTGTGTGGTGCGCAGGTTTTGTGAGTGGTTTCGGGCTCAGGGTGTGTGTGAGTGCTGGGTGCAGTGTGTGTGTCTGGGTCAGGGTGTGTGTGTGTGTTGGGTGCACTGTGTGTGTTGTGCTCAGGGTGTGTGTGTGTGCTGGGTGCACTCTGTGTGTTCGGGTTGGGTTGTGTGTGTGTGTTGGGTGCAGTGTGTGAGTGGTGTGTTGTGTGAGAGTCAGTATGTCTGGATGTCATTGGGGTGGGAGGGCTCTGCACATTGTGCACTGCTGGGTTTCTTGAGGGCTAGTTGTTGTGGGCAGTGAATTTGTATAGCTGCTCCTTCAGGCTCTGCACTGTCTTGTCTCTGCGTTGCAGTTCCTCTCTCAGGGCCGTCAGCTCCCTCCTCATGGCCTCCCTGTCCTGCTGCAGCTCCCTCACCTCCTCCCTCAGCTCCCTCACTGTGACCTTGTGCTCGTGATGGACTCTATTGAGCTGGTCTGTTAGCTGCTCTGTGGTGTTGGAGGTTGTGAGCATGGCCAGCACCAGCTCTTTTAGCTCCATCAGCTCCACCTCCAGCAGGGACATGTTCTCCCTCAGCTGGGACACTGTGTCGGTGTCTGAGGGGTGTCCTGTGCTGGGATGCGTGTGGATTCCTCGCTGTTCTCTGGCGCGGCGCTCTCCCCTCCGTTGGCAGGGCAGTGTGGGGCTGGACTCTCCTCCTGTGTGGCTGCGTCTGTGCTCTTTTGGACACGTCTCTCCTTTTTCTCTCTGTCAGCCAGCGTTTTCAGTGAGAGAAACTGATTTTCAAAGATGCCCAGGCTGCCCTCGCTGCCCTGTATTAAGACTCTTCCAGTGTGGTACAGATTGATTGTCAGCATGGAGGTGTCTGGGTCGTCCTCCTCACTGATTGACACCTGCCTTCCTTTACTGATGCCTCTCTTTTTAATGTGCCTGTACAGTTGACAGATGGCAGCGTGCCAGGCGTCGGTGTGCTCGGTGTAGAAGACCAGGTTGCTGGTGACTTGCTGGTCTCCAGTCTGAGAGAAGTCGGCTCTGAGAGTCTCTGGGTTGTCCTTCAGTATGTGTTGTCTGAGACTCTTCCTGGCCTGAGCGTTCTTCAGGTGCTCTGGGTAATGGATCGCACAGCTCCTGCTCCTGCTCATTGTATCTTTTATAAATTGATACTTTCAAATTCAAACCTCTGTCACTTTTCAAATGTCAACAGCTTTTCAGTATAGACACAGTTCTGTGTTGATTATACTGTATGCTGTAATTTTGAATATTTTCATTTGTTTGTTTTTCCTATCATGTTACAAATGTTCCCCATGTGACAGATGCATTATATCTTAACATTGTCAAAACAATTAAATATATACAGATTATTATTTTCCGTAAAGTTATATCACATTGCTATTAACTATGTGTGTCAGTAAAAGTTTAAAATATCCTGACAGTTTTTTATTGATCCTGCAAAATAAGTGTTTAGGGAACAATTGTAACTTAAAGTTAGGGTTAGTGATAGGGTTAGGGTTATGAATATAATTGATATATAGAATTTTTAAGAAGTGTAAATGTTTACATTACATTTTCATGGATTGTCTGAAAGTTTCAGTTCTATTTGTGTATATGAAAGATATACATCTATACAATATCTTCACTATTAAAGATAAACGCATTATTATTTTCGGCATTGTTAAAGCTCATTGGTATTACTGTGACATTAGTTTATTATTGAAAAATATAAATATATATGAAAAGGTATCGAAAAAGAAATTAGAAACACCGTATACATTATTTTACTTTATAGCAGGGAGGAATCGCTATGTGTTATGTTGTTCCCCCAAGAACATATTATTTGAGTTGCATGTTGTAAAGCCAGACAGGTTAGAGTGACGCACGTCTTTGTGTTCTGGATAGAGAGGAGTAGTGGCGCTGCACTGCTGTGCTCGGCATTGTATTTGTACCTGCAACTCGGTTCATAAGAGACATAAACAAAAGTGCCAGGAACAATAAATTGTGTCAAGGAGTCCTGATGTAAACTGAACCCCAAACAACATGTCTACCTCCGAAGAGACTCGTTTCACGGTTTACAGACTAGTGGCAGCGAGGGATATTGTTTGCTTTTGTTTTTTCTCTACCGAGGCCGGATGCAGTGAGCTGTGCTTGCGAGTGACTGAGACAAAACCATGTCGGTGGTGAGTGAACTGTACTGGTAAAATCGTAAAATAATAATAAAAAAAAAGGTACGAAAGTAATAAACAGCTATGTCAAGTCATTTAACCGCAAATAGCTAAGTTAAACAAGTATATAAAAAAAAAACATGGAAAATCCGATAGACAGATTGATTAATGTTGACGCAGCAAATGAAAATGAAGCGATTAATGCAGAAAGACGCACGAATACGACAGAGTAACACATGATCGTGTTGAGCTGCCTCCTTGCTTTCACGGAGATGGGAAGGATAAAGAAAGTTTCTCTCTGTGGAACACGCGTCTGGAATTGGCTGTAAAAGCTGCACAAACACAGCACCAGGATCTTGCAACAATTGTACCAACACGTTTAAGTGCTGATGCACTGTCATACTGGGTTTCTTTACCCTCTGAAATGCAAAAAGACTATGCTAAAACAGTAGAGACATTAAAATAAGTCTTTGGAAGAAAAGAATACCTACTGCATTTTCAAACTTTTGTTAATGCAAGACCCCGTCAGCCTAAAGAAGCATTAGAAGTTTATGCAGCCGAAGTAAGCAGACTTGTGCAAGAGGCGTTTCCCAATTACGGACAGCCAGCTATTGAAATGGAGCGTTTTAGACGTTTTGTTGCTGGTTTAGACCCAGTGCTGCAGGCAAAGTGTTATGAGCATGGTGCAAGTAGATTGGAGGAAGCCCTAAAAATGGCTTGCAAGTGGGAGCGGGTCAGGAAGCATTAAGAACTGCCTCTTCACATTTCTAAAGCACAATAAATGAGAAGGTTCTGGAACAACCATCTATATGTAAATCTGGAAATATCCTAACAGCTATGGTGTCAAGCAAGTCCATTTCATCTACGTCAGAGGAATCCCCCAAATTACTACAAGCTATTGCAGATTTAACTGCAGATGTTAAAGCACTCAGAGTAGAGGTGAGCCAGTTGAAGCAACAGCAAGAAAATCTCAAACATGGGCACAGCCAGTACAAAGAGGGGAAAAAGGACCGTCAGCCCTATCCAGAATGGATGAAACGAGAAATATCATGCATCAAGAAAAACATCCCGTGATGGGTATAATTCTTCCTCTAGATCACAAAGAGATGTTCCTTCGCCTTTATAGAAACATGTCTCCTGGACCAAGACCCGGACATCATTCCCTACATAGGCAAAAATATGAAAGGTGGTCTCCATCACCAAGCAACCGTTACTATTCAAGAACTAACAGTCCTAGCAATCGCTATCACTCATCTCACCCTGATCAGCACTGCAGTTCAAGATATTCTCGTAGTCCATCTGCATCCTACTCACACTCAAGGGACAGGTACACCAGGAGAACACCCAGTCCACATCACCATGAGAGAAGGCCTGATTGCAGATACAGCAAACGTCATCTTTGCTTTGATTCTGAGGATCCCACCTATCAGGGAAACGAGTGGTAGCAGGTGCTACGGGCCAAGTAGCTGCTACATTGAATTACAGGGGTCCAGAGTCTGAAGCTTCAGCGTTAAAAGACTCTCCAACCTCATATTGTTTTGCTGTTATTGAAGACACTGCTGTTCAAGCCTTCATTGATACTGGTTCACAAATTTCTTTGATCAGTGAAAATTTAAGAGTGTCAATTCCAGCACTGAAGACAAAGTCCATCAGAAAGTCATACGTGTTGGCAAGGTCAGTGATTGGTGAGTGCCTTGATACTCTTGGAACACTAACCATTAGTATTAGACTTGGAGAGGAGGTTTGTCATCATGATGTTCAAGTGATAAGAAATTCCAATCAAGCTGTCATACTCGGATGGGATTTTCTGCAGAAACACCATGCAGTGATTGATGTACAAGGACAATTACAGTTGTGGAACTGAAAAGTCCCACTGTTGTTTTCTAAGCAAATCACACCTCTTTGTTGCAATGCTGTGACATTTGCGCCAATCTACATTCCTACAATGACTGAGATGAATATCATGGCAAAGTTGCAGCCATTTACAGAAAATCAAATCTCAACTCCAAATTACTTAGGAATACTGGAACCTGAAGCATGCAACTACCCAGGTCTGTTTGTTGCCAGAACAATGTCTCCAGTGAAGAAAGGATTAACAACCATTGGTGTCATGAATCCTACCAATGACGACTGCCATGTGCCAAGTAACACACCACTGGGAAACTTTTACTCTCTGATAAATCAGGGAGGTGAAGAGTTCCAGGTTATTGAGGCTACTGTGCACAATATCAGGCAGACAGAAGGCACAAAGTTACCCACAGTGGACTTCAGTCAGTCTAAATTGAGTGATCCACAAATGGACCAGCTGGAGAACTTACTTTTTAAGTATTGTGATGTGTTTAGTTCACATGAACATGACTATGGCTGCACAGATGCTGTAAAGCAACACATTCAAACGGGAGATGCCCTACCGATCCGCCAACATGCTCACAGGACTTCTCCAGCTTTGAAGCAGGAAATAGAAAAACAAGTTCAGCAGTTGCTGGCCCATCACCTCATTGAGGAGAGCTGCAGCCCTTGGGCTTCACCTGTTGTTTTAGTCAAGAAAAAGGACGGCAGCTACAGATTTTGCATTGCATTAAGAAATAAAACCCTGTCACCATACGGGACTCGCATCCCTTACCACGGATTTCTGAAGCTTTGGACAGCCTGGCAGGGGCATGCTGGTTTAGTACCATGGACCTGTCAAGTGGTTATTGGTAGATTCAGCTGGCATCAGAAGACCGGGAGAAGACCGCATTTACCACCGGCAGCGGCTTATACCATTTTATACGGGATGAAGTCTCTTTCCTGGGACATGTAATCACCAAGGGTGGTCTCAGACCAGATTCCAGGAAGCTTGACAAATTGAAAGATTGGCCAACACCAAGAACACCTACTGAGGTGAGAGCTTTTGTGGGTCTCTGTTCCTATTACAGACGATTCGTTAAAAACTTTGCCCAAAAAGATGCAAAACAGTTGGTCTTCTGAACTACAGCCTGAACAAGCTGTTCCTGTAAGACAAACCTGTGAAGATTTAGCAATAGACATTGATGAACTGAAGCAGAAACAAGAAGCAGATGTCATTCTGAGAACTGCGATGGAATGGAAAGAAATGGATAACCGAAGACCTACTGCACTACGAATCAAAAACTCCCCGTCAGCTCTGAAAAAGCTCTGGTATGAGTTTCCTCACCTGACTTTGGAAAATGGGATCCTCTGTCAAAAAATTTAAACCTTTCTTCAGAAAGCCTATACTTACCAATTGGTTCTTCCTGAATCCCTCATTCAGACAGCCCTCACTTACCTGCATGGAAATGTCTTCAGTGGACATTTAGGGACTGAACGAACTTTGCAGAGAGCCAGAAAAATCTGCTATTGGCCTTACATGTCACGTGATATTTACAAGTTCTGTACAGAGTGTATAACATGTCAGACTCGCAGTGCTCCAACACCAAAAGCTAGAGCTCCTTTACAACCTATTGTGGTGGATCGTCCATTCCAGAAAATTGTTGCTGACCTCACCGAGCTACCAGTCACTTTTCAAGGCAACAGGTATGTTCTTGTTGTAATGGATTATTTTACATGCTATGTGAATCTCTTTCCTTTTAAAGATCAGCGTGCAACAAGTGTAGCTCAATGCTTGTCTGAAGACTTCATCCGTCAACATGGTATACCTGAGTCCATCCACACTGACCAGGGCAGACAGTTTGAGTCTGATCTGGTGAAGCAGCTGTGTAGCAAGTTGGGAATTGAGAAGACACGAACATCTCCGTACCATGCCCAATCAGATTGCATGGTGGAAAGACTGAACCGGACATTAAAAGACCAATTAGCTAAATACATCTACCAAAATGGAGGAGAATGGGACAAATACCTCTCACAGGTGGAACTTGCGTACAATTCAAGTGTACATTCCAGTACTGGATATACTCAATTTTTCCTTGCTCATGGTCGGGAACCTTGTCTGCCTGTGGACGTTTTGTTGAACTGCAGTTCATTCACTACTCAAGCAACTCCGGGCACACCAGCTGCTTATGCCCAGGATGTCTTTAACCGCCTGTCACATGCTTTTGACATGGCCGCTGAGTAGTCGAAAGAATCTAAACTACTGCTAAAGACTCACTATGATCAAAATCTTGCTTTTAACCCCTATGCTGAAGGTGATCTTGTTTTCCTTGATGATCCTGCCAATCAAAGGAATAAACTTGCTCCTAGATGGAAAGGGCCACATAGAGTTCTGAAGAGGTTGGATAAAGACGGTTGTCCTGGCGTGACCTATGAAATCACTGACCCAAAAGATCCACGATCCAAATCATGGATTGTACATTACAATCATCGGCTGAAGGCATACAAAGGTCCTTGGTCTGACTTACCTGCTCATCCAGAAGCGCCTCCACAGCTGTTTAGAGATCCTGATGATGCACCTGTCAGTCCGCCATCAACACTGACGGCTTTGTCTGGAGACGTCCCTTACCCACTTCCAGTTCCAGCGAGTTCCAGTCATCACTCGATGCCGTCTCTCTCTCTTTTTTTTCCACAGCTCCTGTCCAGAGGGATATGCTACCTGTTCCAGGTGTTGTTCCACAGCCTGCTCTAGCACTTGAGCCATGCCCAGGTGTCACCCATTCTTCCAGCCTTCGGGAATCTCAAGTCACATTGCACCCAGAGACTGTGTCTTACCTCAGCGACCCCAGACTCCTGTGGCATTACCTGCTGGATGTACCTAGTGGTCGTAAAGTTTTGAAACCTGACAAGTTTAAAGATTTAGTTCTTTCTTGGTTTATACCTGTTTTCATGTTACATTACAGTTCAATACAGTAATGGCTCCTAATTTGCCATTCTTAAAAAAAAAAAAAAAAAAGTTCCTATTGTACTGACATACATCTATTGTGATTTAATTACTGCAACATCAGTATATCATTTGGAAAATCTAAGTATATATATATATATATATATATATATATATATATATATATATAAATGTAACATTAGAAATACTGTATGATTTATTTAATTAAGAAACGAGGACGTTTCAAATAAAGTGGGGGAAGACTGTGACATTAGTTTATTATTGAAAAATATAAATATCTATGAAAAGGTATCGTAAAAGAAATTAGAAACACTGTATACATTATTTTACTTTAAAGCAGGGAGAAATCGCTATGTGTTATGTTTTTCCCCTAAGAACATATTATTTCAGTTGCATGTTGTAAAGCCGGACAGGTTAGAGTGACGCACGTCTTTGTGTGGTGGATAGAGAGGAGTAGTGGCGCTGCACTGCTGTGCTCGGCATTGTATTTGTAACTGCAACTCGGCCTCCAGCACCGGCACCATGTCGGTGGAAAAGCGCTAAGTGAGCTCACACTGAGCTCAGTGTAATGTCTGCTCTGGAGAGCTCACAGTGTGACCTAGTCGTGAGTTCACGTCTTTACTGGGTAGTCCTTGACAACTTAAATGACTCAATTCTTGGGCTTAATTGGTCAAAATGACCATTGGTTGAAGGTACTCAGGGACTGATGTGTAGAGAGACTTATTAAACCTGCAGGATTGTGGTTTTCCCAGATCAGAATTAACCAGCTCACCACAAAGGAACATGGTAGTTGCGATTGCAACATGGATTACACAAAAACATTGAAATCCAAGTTTGCAGTGGTCCTTGGGCCATTGCGTGGTGATCCAGATCACTTCAGCACGAATTTTGCAGTGGTCTGGACTACAACTCCAGGGACTACTGTGCAGTGGTCCAGACCTCAGAAACTGTATGCATATGAACACTGAAGTAGGCATCATAACTGTAGCCAATACTTTGTGGTTAAAATACTTAATTTAATCCCTGTATTGTACGGAATAATAATAACAACTGTAAAACATAAGAGAAGGGCCTGAGAATAAATACAATACACAATAGACTAGAACCCTTAGAATATAATAATATGAACATCTTCATGATTAGTATGATTGTAGTTTGGATGATATATTAATGCAAGTTGATAACATATTTTACAGAAAATGGGTTTCAGGAATTGTGTCAAAAAACTAAAAGAATTGTCTTAGGGACCACTGCTCCCTTTTTCCAGACCAATGTATAGCCCACTTTTCTTTTAAATTATGTTTAAAACAAAATTGAGGAAGCAGTGGTTAGTTCTGAATCAAACATTTTGACCCCCTCACTCAATCTGTAAGTCCTGCAACAAACATTGGAATATGCACAGATATTTGCTCAGACTGGTATAAATGTCCCTAATAAATAACCAAATGCCATTTTTGTTGTTTCAAATGTGTCCAACATCTTACCAGTATGTATTTTTAGTATGTCACAATGGTTCCCTAATTCGTTTTACAAATGTTCCCTGTTTGTTATGAATGTTCCCTAAGCATGTGACGAATGTTCCCTAGTTTATGTTACAGATGTGCCCTAGCACGTCTCTCTCTCTCTCTCTCTCTCTGTCTGTCTCTCTCTGTCTCTCAATTTAGTGCATTTGTATTGTCAAAGCAATTGGTCATGCAAACATACATACGTACATACATATGGAAAATAAACAATAAAATTATAATTCACAATTAGATGTAATAATGTACAGAAAAACAAAATGTAATAAAATGTGATCTTTAATACACACAAATATGTATGGCTGGTCGGAAGCGTCTTGGACTCGGGTTCCTCTTCATTACTCATAACGCTTTTGCCTTTTGTTTAAGCTTTCCATGGAGGGTAATGTGGATGAGTTTGTACCATTCTTGGGAGGCTCTGCCTTTTTGGGGCGGAGCTGTGATCCAGGTGAACAGCAGATCGGGCATAGGTGGGCATGTGGGCGGAGGAAGAGGAAGGCCGGTCAAGCAAATAAGCTTGCTAAGGTACGCAGCAGCAGCAAACAGCCCCCCCATCCAGCCAGCCAGGCAGTCTGGCTGGCAGTGACTGAGTGGTTGACAGATGACAAGCAACGGAATGCACGTGCTCTGTGATGTCATAGCAGTCAGCTCAGAGAGAGGTTCGTGATGTCATCGCTGAGCTGGCTGGCTCTGTGTGTCTTGCTGGCTGTGTGTGTGTGTGAGAGAGAGAGAGATAGAGTATGTGTGTGTGAGTGGGTGGGTGGGTGGCTGTGTTAGTGTCTGTCTGTCTGTCTGTCTTTCTGTCTCTCTCTGTCTCTCGCTCTGTAGATGCATCATAGGGAACATATGTAACAATCTCTCTTCTTGTTTACCAAAAATGTGAATGAACGTATTTCACGTGGGTTTTGCCTTGGTTGGAAACGTTTTAAGATTATTTATGAAGTGTAAATTGGATTAGTCTCAATTCTCCATAGTTTTCAATGTATGTGCCATTCAGTAGCGTTCATGTTACAGATGTGTCCTATGCAGTGGTAGGGTCAATAAAATGTCAGTAAAACTTTATTTTAGCAATTATGGAGGAAGAAATGGAAATAGAGGGTCCTCACTAATTATATAATTTATCAACAATGTTTAAAATTAGGCCTTGCGAAGCTGCAGAAAATGCTGTATAATTGTATGTGTGTTCAACTACCAGCTGCTAAAGTCTGATAGCTTTTGATGACTCTGTATAGGAAGTTGAAGAAACTGTTTTGTGATAATTATATAATGTTTTATATTAATACTAGCATTAGAAGTACTTTTGTTTACAGACTGAGCAGATTAGATTCAGCAGGACAAGTAAAGGGTCAACAAGGTTGGTTTGTTAGAAACTACTGTCAGTAATGTAAGATTACACAGTGCCGGAATAGCCTACAGCTGTCTGCTTTAAATTTGTTTATGACTTAACCGTTTCTCCAGATAGGCAGGAATTGTTTCTGTTAATGGGCGATTGACACTAGTTAAATGACGACCGTGGGATCACATCTTCCTAGTGCACATCAAAGACGGACATCTGCTTTGGATCCATCACCTCTTCACGGGAGGACAGATCGTAAACGGACCCGGACCTGTATCTTCTGATTGGATGAACGGCCATAAGATGTTATGTCATTTTCCTATAAAGTTGTACTCATGTTTGTAAACATTAAGTCTCACTGAAGGAATTATTCCTGACGTGGGGCTTCTGAGTGGCTCGATTAAAGTTCTGTTTTCTTTATCTCCACGACTTCTCCACTTATTTCTGACACGGTTCTACAACTTGGCATCACGAACGATGATCTGAACTTGCCTCCACTCCTGGGACCAAAGCAAGGGTGAGTAGCTTTAAAAATGACCACCCTGTATATTTAGATTTGATTTCTGGATTGTGTTAGGCTCTCAGATTGTAATTTAAAGAGAACTTGTGGAGAGGTAGAGGTAAAACAAACAGAAAGGTTGACTGTACAGCGGAGGATCACAGTAGGGTGAATTCCAGGTAAGATAGATCTGCGGTGAGAGATGCCAAGGGAACCGAAAGGTACGTCGAGGCCTGCTGAGCCCCAGGTTAAGCAAGGAAACCCTTGTACACCAGGGCCAGAGTCAGTGGCAGTCAATAACCAGACGGAACCAGAGGTACATAAAGTCCAGCAATATAGCCCCATCGTTGGCAAAGATAGGATTGGCATAATGGTGTTAAAATACATGTCTGTTTGTGAATTCCAAAAAGTTTAAAATGTTAATCTTAAAATGGTAAAGGAAAGATAAAAAAACGACAAAGTTTCTATAATTCTTTGTCTGAATAATAAGAATTTAGAGAAGAAATTGATCATAATAGATCAAGAAAACACCAAAGTAGTGTATTTCAAAGTTTTTTTTACATCTGATTTTTAATAATAACAATATAATAAATAAATGCTAAGGGCTGTTTGAGACACTGCAGGGTCAACAAAACACGCCACTAATCTAATATCTGATTTATCTTTGGATGTCAATCTGTATGTGCCTTATGTGTTTATGTATATATATAGTCTGAAGGTTATGTAAGGTAAATGTCTGTTTTGTATGCTTTGTATTTTTAATATTGTGCATAGTCCAGAATAAGACTGAGAAGGGAAGTAACCAATAATTTCAGAATTATATTTACAATTACGCAGTCATTGATGTTTTATCAACAGATTAATGAGGATTTAGACATTTAACTGTATACAGAGTGCACAAAGCATCAGAAATAAGAAATGAATAATGCATTCTATTATAAGAATAATGTTAAAGTAATACAAATATACACTAAATACATAGATTAATAATACTAATAAAGTAAATAAATAGTAATGGTGTCCTATAAGCCTCAGAAGAACAATAATTTGTTTGTTAAAAATCATATTATGGAGAAATTCTGTAAAGTCAAATTAAAGGAAAACTAAAGGCTGGAATCCACAGGAGCAGCACTCTGGTGCAGCCCTGAGTGACAGCCTTATGTAAAACCCATAGCAGGAGAATGTAAACAGTATAGTGACATATTATAGTCTTATTTTAGAAAATATTTGGTTATTGGTGCATAGCATAAAATACCTGAAATAAAAGTTGAAATTCGACCTTGGATTTTAGATTCTAAGAGTGAATTAGTCAAAGGGTAAGAATTTTAAGGATACTATAGAAATATAAATTATGAGCATTGAATAAGTGAGCTAAAATTAGTATTGCATAATTTTGAAGGAGAAAATAAAACATAAAAATACTATTAGAATGAGTTTTACCAACCAGAAATAAAAAAAATTATGATAAAAATTGAATTAGAGCTAATTTTTGAAATGGAAATCTGAGGAAACAGTGAAATTTGGTGAAGATATAAATACATAGATAACCAGATACTCCAGGAAATTAAAGGTGTGGTCATTTGGTAGCTGTGAGTTCCACAATGAAGAGTTTTTGAAATCCCCAGATATAAGATCCCTAAATACAAGGTGTAGGTAAGAAATGAACTATTGATCAGTTCAATCTGGCTTTGGGAACAGTTCTTCTGAACATGTACCGGTGTAGATTGGACTTCAATAGGAGGAAGTGACACAATAAAGACATATATGAGCCGTGCAGGCGGACAGTCTTAGTGCCCACGCAGGCTCTTCATTGGGGAAATCATTGACTGAACACATTTTCTTTGAAAATTTGTTTTCCTGAGGTATCTGGGAATCATTATTGAAATCAATTAAAATGCTTATTTTCTAAAAATATATTTTTTTAGGAAAAAATCTTAATTTGTTAACTCAAATAATGGATCGGCATATGTGTATAAATAGTAATAATACATGTCAATAAATATAACTTGAATTGTCTAGTGTAGATTTCCTTAGCTCATCAGCTTGGATCTGGTTTGCATCAAAGTGACAGTTTTGGGGAGGATGGCACCGAGAAGAGGCCAAATAGGTTGGAATCCTGCTATGAAATGTCTGGAGAAAGGGGCCTGTAGGTGATAAAAACTCTTTGAAGTGGACGAGAGCCGAAATCCCGAGATAGAGCTACGAACCCGGGCCAACCGGCATTTCCAAATGATGGCATGGATTGACATCAGTCATAAATCAAGCCCCCCTCCAATAGGACACTGGGGGCTGAAACCGAAATCCAATCTCAAGAACTCAAGAACCAATCATCTATTGATCTGACAGACTATAAGGAACAGAGCACAGGCTCTCTCTCTCTCTCTCACCTGAACCAGAAACTCGCTGCCACAGCTCAACCTGTAGCTCTGTTGCCAGAACTGGAACCAGAAACCAACCAAGTCTTTGCCAGCAACAGAAGAGTTAAACTGGGAGAAGGAGATTGAGCCGTATGAAGAATTCTTTTAAAGGACTTTATTAAATAAAGAACTTTACAGACTGCACTGACCGCCTGTGCCCACCTGATCAGTGGAGTTTTACAGCTGGACAATTGACTAAGTCGACTGTATACGAAAGTGTCAGTCATTTAAATAGTTATTTGAGACTTAAGAAACTTGATCCTTGGAACAAACAGGGCCCTGCTTTCCTCAAAGACTTTGTCTTCAAGTAATTATGGTGGAAACCCTGCTTACAATGAAGATTTTGTGCACAACCTTGGAGCCTTCAAACCAGTGGAAATCTGTTTGGAAAAGACTCTACATTCGCGAAACCCCAACTTCCAGGTGCATCGACTGAGTGGAAGTTCTTGGACAAAGCCGAACCGGACTGCCTTTGTTCCAAACCACACGGACCTCGTGCCGTGTGCTGTTATCTGAGCCCGAAGCCAGAGAGGCCTCTCTGTGACGAAGTTCAGATAAGTCTAACAGTTTGTGATTCATGACATTTGAGAAATCAATTAGAAATTAGAAAAGAAAAAAAAGTAAAAAGAAATAAAAATATAACAAAACAAAACACAAATTAAAATAAATCCTATATACGAATAATAACAAACGTGTTTTTCAATATGTTTGCATTTATATAACTTGTATATAACTTAATGACGTTTCTTCATTTACCATTTATGGTTCTACAAAACATGTGATTTTATATTATCACCGGCATATCAGATATTAAACAATTAATTAGCGGTCTTTTTTTTTTTTTTCTCTAATTGTAGGTCAAACCTACCCTGCAGTTTTACAGACACACTTTTGTCTACGGGAACCCAAACAGGAAGACACAGTCCTGTTTCTTCACAAACAAGAAAACACAGTCAAGTTCATGGCAACCCAGGTTAAATAGGAAGACACAGTCCTATTACTTCATAAACAAGAAGACACAGTCAAGTCTATGGTAACACTAAGAAACTTTGTTTCTTAACAAGCAAGAAACATTTCCTGCCTCAAGTAATTGATATAAGGCAAGCAACAACGTTTAATAAAATATAGAATGCGTTACCTGATCGTCAGAGGGCCAGGCGAGCAGACAAGTGAAAGCAAAGCACCGCAGTAGGGAATTTTTCAGAAAGGTTCCTTTACCTTTTTCTATTTTGCTGGTCACTGGTCTGGCCATTCCAGTCCTCTCTGTCAGGGTTAGCAATCCCATCCTTGTCGCCATGTAATGTGGAAGAAAAACCATCTTCAATCAGGTTGGAACGTTCGTTGCAATGCCTTTAATACACGCAGCGTGGAGAGGAACAGTGAATCAAGAAGATCCCAAAGTCGCTCTGCCTTCATTTAAAGGTCAGAGGCTTTATACACAAAAAACAAAGATCTGGTTACAATCACAGAGTCATTACTATATTATCATTAGAGAGTTAGCTAAGCAGAATATATATCAGAGTTCATAGGTCAACACATGGATTAGGGGGCAGGCACTTCAATCGTACTGTTTGACATTGTCTCCAAGGTTCTCATTTTAAATAACGAACAGAAAACAAGCTACCTTCTGGCATGTCCTCCTGGCTTGACCTTATCTTTCTTAAGTATACAAGAGAGTAGAATTGATATGAGGGAAAGAATTCTAACTTTCCTTCCACAGTGCCCAACACCTACCAGTATGTCCTTTTAGTATGTCACAAAGGTTGCCTAATTAGTTTTACAAATGTTCCCTGTATGTTATGAATGTTCCCTAGTTTATGTTACAGATGTTCCCTAGCACTTCTATCTCTCAATTCAGAGCATTTGTATTGGAGGGGAACGTGGATGAGTTTGTACCATTCTTGGGAGGCTCTGCCTTGTTGGGGCAGAACTGTGATCCAGGTGAACAGCAAATCGGGCAGAGCTGGGCATGAGGGCGGAGGAGGAGGAAGGCCGGTCAAGCAAATAAGCTTGCTAAGGTACGCAGCAGCAGCAAACAGCCCCCCCATCCAGTCAGCCAGGCAGTCTGGCTGGCAGTGACTGAGTGGTTGACAGACGGCAAGCAACGGAATGCACGTGCTGTGTGATGTCATAGCAGTCAGCTCAGAGAGAGGTTCGTGATGTCATCGCTGAGCTGGCTGGCTCTGTGTGTCTTGCTGGCTGTGTGTATGTGTGTGTGTGAGAGAGAGAGAGATTTTTTGATTTTTAACACCTTTATTTTACTACAAAAAACAATTAAAACAAACTAGAAACACATAAAAGACATGAAAAAAACTCCCGACATAAAAACACAACCTATTCTAAAAACGCTCAATAAAAACCACTACACACGTGCTACCTATAAAATATTCAAGTGAATTAAACCAGTTGGTTTAAATGTCCAAAGTCAATGGCACAGAGGGCCGCCCTGACCCCCCACATCTGCAGAAAAGTGTCCAGGTCTCCCGTCAGGCTGTAGAAATTGTAATCCAGTCGCACTCTGGAGCTTACGAGAGACCTGAAGAGGGAGAGTGCACACTGTTGCTGCACCCGCTAAGTCTGACTTCTCCTACTGCTCAGGATAGCCAGCTTAGCCTGCCCCAATAGAAAGTTTGCTAACTGACAAACATGTCTGTGGCGCTGCTTGTACTGGACTCCCAAAATAAACACAGTGCGTGAGAAAAGGAGGCCCAGCTGCTTGAACAGGCTCTCCAGTGCAGTGAACAGCAGCTCTAATCTAGGGCAGTGGCAGAAACAGTGAAAAAGTGTCTCTCTCTCCCCGCAGTAGGGGCAGGTGTCGCTCACTCTGGGGTCCAGTGTATGTGCAAAAGAGTTTGTTGCGATGACGCCATACAGAAGCCATGCAGAAGCGGGGGCTTGTTCAGGCTCCTCAAGGCATGCATCTTCCCCCAGAGCCAGGTGCTCCCTCCAGGGGGTGTCAGGGAGGGGCTGCAGCTGCTGATGGTGCAGCTCCCTCACACTGAGCTGATAGAGCTGCTGACGCTGAGCTGTGGAGACAGACACACTACAGAGACTGTGAGGCGACAGAAGGCGACCTGATGAGCTAGGGGGGACTGAGAGACACAGACAAACAAGGGGAAAGACGGTGTCAGGGTCCTTGGGCCAGCAGTGCTGCGTGAGAACCTGGAAAAGCCGCTCCACAGCGCCTATGGGAAGGGCGTTCTGTACTGCCCAGAGAAATCTGGTTACGACTCTCAGTGACCTCATACCCAGACTGGCAGCCAGGCTGTCGGCACCAACGCACTGTCCCCTGTTAAAATCCAACAAATCCCTCAGCCGGATCACGTCAACCTTAAGCAGGACTGACCTGAGGCTGCTGGAGAGCAGGAGTGGACAGCTAAAACCGGGGTTCCACAGCCGTGGCTCCTCTAACAGCCTATACAGACTGCTGCCCCCCAGCTCCCTACCCAGGGAGAAGTGCTGCCACACCTTTAAAACAGTACTATAAAAAACAGGCAGGGAAGGAAGTATATTGGGACGTGTCTTAAGTAAAAACATGTGTCTGTCATAACAAGTGTCCAGGGCGGGAGACACAGGGGATCTGGAGGGTACTGGAGCCTCTGAGCTGCCTGCAGCCGAAAGGCACTCAGCCTGCTTAACAGATCTACCAACCCCTGTCCCCCCTCCTGGAGCGGCAGGTACAGCACTGCTTTGCGCACCCAGTGCAGCCCGTCCAGAAATTCAGGAGCAGGGTCTGTATCTGGGACACCAGGGCCGGTGGGGGGTTCAGACATGCATAAGTGTGCCAGAGCATGGAGGCCACCAAGACATTAATAACAATTGCTCTCCCCCTAAAGGAGAGCTGGGGCAGCAGCCAGTGCCATGCCCTCAACCGGCTCTGTACCCTCTCCAGCAGGCAAGCCCAGTTCTCCTGCGTCTCCCCCAAAGTCACACCCAGCACCCGAGGGCCTGAGAGAGACCACTGCAGCCCCGCAGGGAGGGCAGGGGGTGCAGAAACCTCCCACACCCCAACCAGATGAGCGCTGCTCTTGCCCCAGTTGACCCTGGCTGAGAAAGCCCTGCTGAACTCCTCCAGACACTCCCACAATGACCTGGACGTCTCGCTGGCCAGACTGTGTGTCTCAGCAGCATAGGCCGACACCCTTGGGTGACAAGGGATGGACAGCCCGGCTAGCAGCCTGTGCAGCAGGGGCTCGATAGAAAGGGAGTATAGCATCCCTGACAGACTGCAGCCCTGTCTGATGTCTCAATGGATGGGGATAGGCTCACTCAGGCCACCATTGATCTTCAGCACAATAAACACATGACAGTACAGCAGCTGAATAAATTCTACGAACCGCGGGCCGACACCAACTGCTCTCAGCACCTGAAACAGGCATTGCGGCCGGCATGATGTCTCTGAGCCGCTTAGCCAGAGCCTTAGACAGGATCTTATAGTGCTGACACAGCAGCGCCACTGGCCTCATGTTCACAATGGAGGACAGATTCCCCTTCTTGGGCAGCAGGGTCAGAATAGCTCTACGACAGCTAATGGGCAGCAGCCCAGCTCACAGTCCCTCCTGCAGCACTGAGAGCAGGTCCGGGCCCAGCTCAGTCCAAAACTCTGAGAAAAACTCCACAGTGAGCCCATCCAGCCCCGGTGCCCAGCCCTTATTGAGCTCTTGCATTGCGCAGGTCAGCTCTGCCAGATTTAGAAGGGCCTCCAGCCCCTTGACCCCATCCTGTGGGAACTTAGGCAGACCCTGCAGAAACTGCTGCTGCTGCTCCAGGCTGCCCGGCTCTGCGGAGTACAGCTCCCTATAGAACTGGGCGGCATGACTACACATCTCTTGCCCATCCTGCAGCACGCGGCCCTCAGCCGTCCTCAGGCAGAGCATCACCCTGCTCTGCTGCCGCCTGCATTCCAACCCAAAGAAGAACTTGATGGGCGCATCCATCTGTGTCAGGCTCTGGAACTGCGAGCTCACCATTGCTCCTCGAGCCCGCGTCCTTAGCAGCTCTGACAATGCCTGCTGCATAGCTTTGAGGTCCTCTAATGCCCCTGAATCTCCAGAGTCCAAGGCTCGGTGGAGCACCTGAATCTCTCCTTCTAACTCCTTCTTAGATTCATTCAAGCTGTGAGTCCTATACTCAGTGTACTTCTGGCAGAAGAGCCTGGTCTGAACTTTGCCAATGTCCCACCACTGTCTCAGGGAGGCAAACCTAGGGCGCTCTGATCTCTGCCAAAAGAAAAGAAAAGAATTAGAAAAAATCCTGTCCTGCAGCAAGCTATTATTGAAAAGCCAGTAGGCACTGCGCAGCCGGACAGGAGGCAGGGTGGCACTCACAGTGATGAGACAGTGGTCAGTGGTCAGGTGGGGGTGATATGGAAGCCACCGATCAGATTGACATGATGTCTAAAGGTATAAAATCTATCCAGCCTGGCTAGCGACATAATGCTAGTACCCGGCCTCACCCAGGTGTACTGTTTCACCTTTGGGTTGGCATTCCTCCAGACATCAACCAGATTGTGCAACTGTGTATTACCTTCCAGCTGTTTTGCCGACTGTGGACTGGGCTCCAAATGATTCCTATCTAATCTATAGTCCACAGTACAGTTCCAATCACCCCCCCAAAACCAGGATCTCCTCAGCCCCACAGTCTGCTAGCGCTTTGCTGAGCACCGGAAACACTGACAGTCTGTCTCTCACAGCATTGGGGGCATAGATATTAATAAACACAAAGGTCCTTCCCCCGCTCTCAGCCTTTACCATCAACAATCTTCCACCAACAAACTCTGTTTTCTTAAAATAATCAATTTTAGAAGTGTGTGAAAATAAAATCCCCACTCCCCCACTCACACTAGACCCTTGGCTAAACACACTCTCTCCTTTCCACTCCCGCTGCCACTCACACTCATTCACACTGTCTGCGTGTGTCTCTTGTACAAATAAAAACATACTATTAACCATCACCATCAGATTGCAAAGCAGTCCTGACAACACTCTTTCCACTTCTTTAACCTGTAGCACTCCGGCTCACTAAACTCCGCGAGTGCCACATCCTGCAGGATCACTTGTGCAGATGCCAGGAACTGCTTTGCATCAGGGAAGAAGTTTTCTAAAACTATATTCCTCTTCCCCTTTGTCTCCCTTAAAAAATCCTTAATGCTTTTAGCACTGTATCCCGCAGTGTCAGTGGAGACGGGCTCGCCCTGGGAGTCAGCGATTTCCCCCTCACCTACTCCTGGGACACAAGTATAAACCCGTGCTTTCAGGTCAGCGTTTCGTAATTAAATGAAGGGGGGGTCTGCCCGCCCGCAACGCCATGTTGATCTAAATCGAAAAACAACCCCCTAAACCCGAAATGTTTAAAACCAACAAACGATTAAAAGTATCTATAAAAAAACAAGAAAAGGAAAGAAAAAGAGTAGTAAAAACACACACACACTCTCTCCAAACAAAACTCCCACCACCACTGACTCCTCCCATAAACTCCCAGCATGCAAAGAGGGAGAGAGAGAGAGAGAGAGAGACAGAGAGAGAGAGAGAGAGAGAGAGTGTGTGTGTGTGGGTGGGTGGGTGGCTGTGTTAGTGCCTGTCTGTCTGTCTTCTGTGTCTGTCTGTCTCTGTCGCTCTCTCTGTCTCTCTCTCTCTCAATTCAGTGCATTCATATTGTCAAAGCAATTGGACATTCAAACATACATTTATACATACATACATACATACATACATACATACATACATACAAACATATATATGGAAAAGAAACAATACAATTATAAATCACAATAAGATGTAATAAATTACAGGAATACAAAATGTAATAAAATGTGATCTTTAATACACACAAATATGTATAGTTGGTCGGAAGCGTCTTGGACTCGGGTTCCTCTTCATCGAGGGGAACGTGGATGAGTTTGTACCATTCTTGGGAGGCTCTGCCTTGTTGGGGTTTTGCTGTGATTCAGGTGAACAGCAGATCGGGCATAGGTGGGCATGTGGGTAGAGGAGGAGGAAGGCCGGTCAAGCAAATAAGCTTGCAAAGGTACGCAGCAGCAGCAAACAGCCCCCCCTTCCAGCCAGCAAGGCAGTCTGGCTGGCAGTGACTGAGAGGTTGACAGACGGCAAGCAACGGAATGCATGTGCTCTGTGATGTCATAGCAGTCAGCTTAAGAGAGAGGTTTGTCATGTGATGTCAACGCTGAGCTGGATGGCTCTGTGTGTCTTGCTGGCTGTGTGTATGTGTGTGAGAGAGAGAGAGAGAGAGAGATAGAGTGTGTGTGTGTGTGTGTATGTGTGTGTGAGTGGGTGGCTGTGTTAGTCTCTGTCTCTCTCTCTGTCTCTCGCTCTGTAGATGCATCATAGGGAACATATGTAACAATCTCTCTTTTTGTTTACCAAAAATGAGAATGAACGTATTTAAAGTGGGTTTTGCCTTGTTTGGAAACGTTTTAAGATTATTTATGAAGTGTAAATTGGATTTGTCTCAATTCTCTGTAGTTTTCAATATATGTGCCATTCAGTAGCGTTCATGTTACAGATGTGTCCTATGCAGTGGTAAGGACAATAAAATGTCAGTAAAACTTTATTTTAGAAATTATAGAGGGGATCAAATGCAAATAGAGGGTCCGCACTAATTATCTAATTTACCAACAACATTTAAAATTTGGTCTTGCGAAGCTGCAAAAAATGCTGTATAATCGTATGTGTGTTCATACACCAGCTGCTAAAGTCTGATAGCTTTGATCTCATATTTTTTTTCTCATGAACACCAAATGCTGTTTGCTTGATTTTTACAGAGTATATCATAAATTCTGTCATAAAACCTGACAAATTGTATGCTGTAATATTGAATATTTTCAAAGTTACATCATTTGTTTGTTTTTCCTATCATGTTACAAATGTTCCCTATGTGAAATATGCATTATATCTTAATAATGTCAAAACAATTAAAGATATACAGATTATTATTTGTGGTAAAGTTATAACACATTGCTTTTAACTATGTGTGTCAGTAAAAGTTTAAAAAATCCTGACAGTTTTTTATTGATCCTGCAAAATAAGTGTTTAGGGAACATTTTTAACTTAACGTTAGGGTTAGGGTTATGAATATAATTGATATATAGAATTGTTAAGAAGTGTAAATGTTTACATTCCATTTTTCATGGATTGTCTGAAAGTTTCAGTTCTATATTCGGTTTGGAAACCGTTTTTTCTATTTGTTTATATGAAAGATATACATCTATACAACATCTTCACTATTAAAGATAAACGCATTATTATTTTCGGCATTGTTGAAGCTCATTGGTATTACTGTGACATTACTTTATTATTGAAAAATATAAATATATATGAAAAGGTATCGTAAAAGAAATTAGAAACACCGTATACATTATTTTACTTTATAGCAGGGAGGAATCGCTATGTGTTATGTTGTTCCCCCAAGAACATATTATTTGAGTCGCATGTTGTAAAGCCGGACAGGTTAGAGTGACGCACGTCTTTGTGTTCTGGATAGAGAGGAGTAGTGGCGCTGCACTGCTGTGCTCGGCATTGTATTTGTACCTGCAACTCGGTTCATAAGAGACATAAACAAAAGTGCCAGGAACAATAAATTGTGTCAAGGAGTCCTGATGTAAACTGAACCCCAAACAACATGTCTACCTCCGAAGAGACTCGTTTCACGGTTTACAGACTGGCGGCAGCGAGGGATATTGTTTGCTTTTGTTTTTTCTCTACCGAGGCCGGATGCAGTGAGCTGTGCTTGCGGGTGACTGAGACAAAACCATGTCGGTGGTGAGTGAACTGTACTGTTAAAATCGGAAAATAATAATAAAAAAAAACTTACGGATGAAATAAACAGCTAAGTTAAACAAGTATAAAAAAACAAAAAAAACATGGAAAATCCGATGGACCCAGAGAGTAATGTCGAAGCAGCAAATGAAAATGAAGCCGAAAATGAAGCGATTAATGCAGAAAGACGCACGAATACGACAGAGTAACACATGATCGTGTTGAGCTGCCTCCTTGCTTTCACGGAGATGGGAAGGATAAAGAAAGTTTCTCTCTGTGGAACACGCGTCTGGAATTGGCTGTAAAAGCTGCACAAACAGCACCAGGATCTTGCAACAATTGTACCAACACGTTTAAGTGCTGATGCACTGTCATACTGGGTTTCTTTACCCTCTGAAATGCAAAAAGACTATGCTAAAACAGTAGAGACATTAAAATAAGTCTTTGGAAGAAAAGAATACCTACTGCATTTTCAAACGTTTGTTAATGCAAGACCCCGTCAGCCTAAAGAAGCATTAGAAGTTTATGCAGCCGAAGTAAGCAGACTTGTGCAAGAGGCGTTTCCCAATTACGGACAGCCAGCTATTGAAATGGAGCGTTTTAGACGTTTTGTTGCTGGTTTAGACCCAGTGCTGCAGGCAAAGTGTTATGAGCATGGTGCAAGTAGATTGGAGGAAGCCCTAAAAATGGCTTGCAAGTGGGAGCGGGTCAGGAAGCATTAAGAACTGCCTCTTCACATTTCTAAAGCACAATAAATGAGAAGGTTCTGGAACAACCATCTATATGTAAATCTGGAAATATCCTAACAGCTATGGTGTCAAGCAAGTCCATTTCATCTACGTCAGAGGAATCCCCCAAATTACTACAAACTATTGCAGATTTAACTGCAGATGTTAAAGCACTCAGAGTAGAGGTGAGCCAGTTGAAGCAACAGCAAGAAAATCTCAAACATGGGCACAGCCAGTACAAAGAGGGGAAAAAGGACCGTCAGCCCTATCCAGAATGGATGAAACGAGAAATATCATGCATCAAGAAAAACATCCCGTGATGGGTATAATTCTTCCTCTAGATCACAAAGAGATGTTCCTTCGCCTTTATAGAAACATGTCTCCTGGACCAAGACCCGGACATCATTCCCTACATAGGCAAAAATATGAAAGGTGGTCTCCATCACCAAGCAACCGTTACTATTCAAGAACTAACAGTCCTAGCAATCGCTATCACTCATCTCACCCTGATCAGCACTGCAGTTCAAGATATTCTCGTAGTCCATCTGCATCCTACTCACACTCAAGGGACAGGTACACCAGGAGAACACCCAGTCCACATCACCATGAGAGAAGGCCTGATTGCAGATACAGCAAACGTCATCTTTGCTTTGATTCTGAGGATCCCACCTATCAGGGAAACGAGTGGTAGCAGGTGCTACGGGCCAAGTAGCTGCTACATTGAATTACAGGGGTCCAGAGTCTGAAGCTTCAGCGTTAAAAGACTCTCCAACCTCATATTGTTTTGCTGTTATTGAAGACACTGCTGTTCAAGCCTTCATTGATACTGGTTCACAAATTACTTTGATCAGTGAAAATTTAAGAATGTCAATTCCAGCACTGAAGACAAAGTCCATCAGAAAGACATACGTGTTGGCAAGGTCAGTGACTGGTGAGTGCCTTGATACTCTTGGAACACTAACCATTAGTATTAGACTTGGAGAGGAGGTTTTTCTTCATGATGTTCAAGTGATAAGAAATTCCAATCAAGCTGTCATAATCGGATGGGATTTTCTGCAGAAACACCATGCAGTGATTGATGTACAAGGACAACTACAGTTGTGGAACTGGAAAGTCCCACTGTTGTTTTCTAAGCAAATCACACCTCTTTGTTGCAATGCTGTGACATTTGTGCCAATCAACATTCCTGCAATGACTGAGATGAATATCATGGCAAAGTTGCAGCCATTTACAGAAAATCAAATCTCAACTCCAAATTACTTAGGAATACTGGAACCTGAAGCATGCAACTACCCAGGTCTGTTTGTTGCCAGAACAATGTCTCCAGCGACGAAAGGATTAACAACCGTTGGTGTCATGAATCCTAACAATGACGACTGCCATGTCCCAAGTAACACACCACTGGGAAATTTTTACTCTCTGATAAATCAGGGAGGTGAAGAGTTCCAAGTTATTGAGGCTACTGTGCACAATATCAGGCAGACAGAAGGCACAAAGTTACCCACAGTGGACTTCAGTCAGTCTAAATTGAGTGATCCACAAATGGACCAGCTGGAGAACTTACTTTTGAAGTATTGTGAAGCGTTTAGTTCACATGAACATGACTATGGCTGCACAGATGCTGTAAAACACCACATTCGAACTGGAGATGCCCTACCGATCCGCCAACATGCTTACAGGACTTCTCCAGCTTTGAAGCAGGAAATAGAAAAACAAGTTCAGCAGTTGCTGGCCCATGACCTCATTGAGGAGAGCTGCAGCCCTTGGGCTTCACCTGTTGTTTAAGTCAAGAAAAAGGACGGCAGCTACAGATTTTGCAATGACTTCAAGAAATTAAACCCTGTCACCATACGGGACTCGCATCCCTTACCACGGATTTCTGAAGCTTTGGACAGCCTGGCAGGGGCATGCTGGTTTAGTACCATGGACCTGTCAAGTGGTTATTGGCAATTTCAGCTGGCATCAGAAGACCGGGAGAAGACCGCATTTACCACCGGCAGCGGCTTATACCATTTTAAGGTCTTGCCAATGGGACTGACCAATGCACCACCTACCTTCCAACGTTTAATGGAGCTTTTGCTTCGTGGTCTACACTGGAAGATCTGCCTCATCTGTTTGGATGATGTTTTATTTTTTAGCAAAACCTTTCCTGAACATCTGCAGAGTTTGGAAGATGTCTTTCTTCGCTTTTGAAAGGCAGGACTAAAGCTGAAGGCCAGTTAATGTTAGCTTGCACAGGATGAAGTCTTTTTCCTGGGACATGTAATCACCAAGGGTGGTCTCAGACCAGATTCCAGGAAGCTGGACAAAGTGAAAGATTGGCCAACACCAAGAACACCTACTGAGGTGAGAGCTTTTGTGGGTCTCTGTTCCTATTACAGACGATTCGTTAAAAACTTTGCCCAAAAACCTGCACCACTGCATTTGCTCACTCAGAAGGGAGATGCTTCTCAGAATGCAATTGGCTCTGTGCTCACTCAGGTTCAAGACAGAAAAGAAAGAGTGATTGCATACGCAAGCCACACCCACACTCCTTCAGAGAAAAAATGGTCTAAATATGATCTTGAACTCTGGGCAATAATCTGGTCTGTGTGGCACTTTAGGCACTTTCTGTCTGGCACCCCATTTAAAATTGTCACAGACCACAAACCATTGCTGAGTCTGAAGAAAAGTCCAGCTGATGGTGAAGGGGACGTTGGATTCTAGAACTGGATGTGTACGACTGTGTAATTATTCACAGGGAAGGAGCAAAGCATGCCAACGCTGATGCTTTATCCAGAAGACCGGACATTTCTCAGAGTAGTAAGGGAGTGCAGTGTTTACTTGTCACCTCACAGAAACAGAAAAGTATGTCATCTACTGACATGCAAAACAGTTGGTCTTCTGAACTACAGCCTGAACAAGCTGTTCCTGTAAGACAAACCTGTGAAGATTTAGCAATAGACATTGATGAACTGAAGAAGAAACAACAAGCGGATGTCATTCTGAGAACTGTGATGGAATGGAAAGAAATGGATAACCGAAGACCTACTGCACGACGAATCAAAAACTCCCCGTCAGCTCTGAAAAAGCTCTGGTATGAGTTTCCTCGCCTGACTTTGGAAAATGGGATCCTCTGTCAAAAAATTAAAACCTTTCTGCAGAAAGCCTATACTTACCAATTGGTTCTTCCTGAATCCCTCATTCAGACAGACCTCACTTACCTACATGGAAATGTCTTCAGTGGACATTTAGGGACTGAACGAACTTTGCAGAGAGCCAGAGAAATCTGCTATTGGCCTTACATGTCACGTGACATTTACAACTTCTGTACAGAGTGTTTAACATGTCAGACTCGCAGTGCTCCAACACCAAAAGCTAGAGCTCCTTTACAACCTATTGTGGTGGATCGTCCATTCCAGAAAATTGCTGCTGACCTCACCGAGCTACCAGTCACTTCTCAAGGCAACAGGTATGTTCTTGTTATAATGGATTATTGTACATGCTATGTGAATCTCTTTCCTTTAAAAGATCAGCGTGCAACAAGTGTAGCTCAATGCTTGTTTGAAGACTTCATCCGTCAACATGGTATACCTGAGTCCATCCACACTGACCAGGGCAGACAGTTTGAGTCTGATCTGGTGAAGCAGCTGTGTAGCAAGTTGGGAATTGAGAAGACACGAACATCTCCGTACCATGCCCAATCAGATTGCATGGTGGATAGACTGAACCGGACATTAAAAGACCAATTAGCTAAATACATCTACCAAAATGGAGGAGAATGGGACAAATACCTCTCACAGGTGGAACTTGCGTACAATTCAAGTGTACATTCCAGTACTGGATATACTCAATTTTTCCTAGCTCATGATCGGGAACCTCGTCTGCCTGTGGACGTTTTGTTGAACTGCAGTTCATTCACTACTCAAGCAACTCCGGGCACACCAGCTGCTTATGCCCAGGATGTCTTTAACCGCCTGTCACATGCTTTTGACATGGCCGCTGAGTAGTCGAAAGAATCTAAACTACTGCAAAAGACTCACTATGATCAAAATCTTGCTTTTAACCCCTACGCTGAAGGTGATCTTGTTTTCCTTGATGATCCTGCCAATCAAAGGAATAAACTTGCTCCTAGATGGAAAGGGCCACATAGAGTTCTGAAGAGGTTGGATAAAGACGGTTGTCCTGGCGTGACCTATGAAATCACTGACCCAAAAGATCCACGATCCAAATCATGGATTGTATATTACAATCTGCTGAAGGCATACAAAGGTCCTTGGTCTGACTTACCTGCTCATCCAGAAGCGCCTCCACAGCTGTTTAGAGATCCTGATGATGCACCTGTCAGTCCGCCATCAACACTGACGGCTTTGTCTGGAGACGTCCCTTACCCACTTCCAGTTCCAGCGAGCTCCAGTCATCACTCGATGCCGTCTCTCTCTATTCTTTCTTCCACAGCTCCTGTCCAGAGGGATATGCTACCTGTTCCAGGTGTTGTTCCACAGCCTGCTCTAGCACTTGAGCCATGCCCAGGTGTCAACCATTCTTCCAGCCTTCGGGAATCCCAAGTCACAGTGCACCCAGAGACTGTGACTTACCTCAGCGACCGCAGACTCCTGTGGCATTACCTGCTGGATGTACCTAGTGGTCGTAAAGTTATGAAACCTGACAAGTTTAAAGATTTAGTTATTTCGTAGTACATACCTGTTTTCATGTTACATTACAGTTCAATTCAGTAATGGCTTCTAATTTGTCATTCTTAAAAAAAAAAAAAAGTTCCTATTGTACTGATATACATCTATTGTGATTAAATTACTGCACCATCAGTTTATCATTTTGAAAATCTAAGTGTATGTATATATATATATATATATATATAAAAAAATGTAACATTAGTAAAACTGTATGATTTATTTAATTAAGAAATGAGGACGTTTTAAATAAAGTGGGGGAAGACTGAGACATTAGTCTATTACTGAAAAAAATAAATATCTATGAAAAGGTATCGTAAATGAAATTAGAAACACTTTATACATTATTTTACTTTATATCAGGGAGAAATCGCTCTGTGTTATGTTATTCCCCTAAGAACATATTTCAGTTGCATGTTGTAAAGCCGGACAGGTTAGAGTGACGCACGTCTTTGTGTTCTGGATAGAGAGGAGGTGGCGCTGCACTGCTGTGCTCGGCATTGTATTTGTAACTGCAACTTGGGCTCCAGCACCGGCACCATGTCGGTGGAAAAGCGCTAAGTGAGCTCACACTGAGCTCAGTGTAATGTCTGCTCTGGAGAGCTCACAGTGTGACCTAGTCGTGAGTTCACGTCTTTACTGGGTAGTCCTTGACAACTTAAATGACTCAATTCTTGGGCTTAATTGGTCAACATTACCATTGGTTGAAGGTATTCAGGGACTGATGTGTAGAGAGACTTATTAAACCTGCAGGATTGTGGTTTTCCCAGAACAGAATTAACCAGCTCACCACAAAGGAACATGGTAGGTGCTATTGCAACATGGATTACACAAAAAAAAATGAAATCCAAGTTTGCAGTGGTCCTTGGGCCATTGCGTGGTGATCCAGATCACTTCAGCACGAATTTTGCAGTGCTCTGGACTACAACTCCAGGGACTACTGTGCAGTGGTCCAGACCTCAGAAACTGTATGCATATGAACACTGAAGTAGGCATCATAACTGTAGCCAATACTTTGTGGTTAAAATGCTTAATTTAATCCCTGTATTGTACGGAATAATAATAACAACTGTAAAACATAAGAGAAGGGCCTGATAATAAATACAATACACAATAGACTAGAACCCTTAGAATGTAATAATATGAACATTTTCATGATTAGTATGATTGTACTTTGGATGATCTATTAATGCAAGTTGATAACATATTTTACAGAAAATGGGTTTTAGGAATTGTGTCCAAAAACTAAAAGAATTGTCTTAGGGAGCACTGCTCCTTTTTTCCAGACCAATGTATAGCCCACTTTTCTTTTAAATTATGTTTAAAACAAAATTGAGGAAGCAGTGGTTAGTTCTGAATCAAACATATTGACCCCCTCACTCAATCTGTAAATCCTGCAACAAACATTGGAATATGCATAGATATTTGCTCAGACTGGTATAAATGTCCCTAATAAATAACCAAATGCCATTTTTGTTGTTTCAAATGTGTCCAACATCTTACCAGTATGTCCTTTTAGTATGTCACAAAGGTTCCCTAATTCGTTTTACAAATGTTCCCTGTATGTTATGAATGTTCCCTAAGCATGTGACGAATGTTCCCTAGTTTATGTTACAGATGTGCCCTAGCACTCTCTCTCTCTCTCTCTCTCTCTCTCTCTCTCTCTCTCTCTCTCTCTCTCTCTCTCTCAATTCAGTGCATTTGTATTGTCAAAGCAATTGGACATGCAAACATACATACATACATACATGCATACATACATACATACATACATACATATGTATGGAAAATAAACAATATAATTATAAATCACAATAAGATGTAATAAAGTACAGAAAAACAAAATGTAATAAAATGTGATCTTTAATACACACAAATATGAATGTATTTGCCTTTTGCTAAAGCTTCCATGGAGGGGAACGTGGATGAGTTTGTACCATTCTTGGGAGGCTCTGCCTTGTTGGGGCGGAGCTGTGATCCAGGTGAACAGTAGATCGGGCATAGGTGGGCATGTGGGCGGAGGAGGAGGAAGGCCGGTCAAGCAAATAAGCTTGCTAAGGTACGCAGCAGCAGCAAACAGCCCCCCCATCCAGCCAGCCAGGCAGTCTGGCTGGCAGTGACTGAGTGGTTGACAGATGGCAAGCAACGGAATGCACATGCTCTGTGATGTCATAGCAGTCAGCTCAGAGAGAGGTTCGTGATGTCATCGCTGAGCTGGCTGGCTCTGTGTGTCTTGCTGGTTGTGTGTATGTGTGTGTGTGTGTGTGAGAGAGAGAGAGATAGAGTGTGTGTGAGTGCGTGGGTGGCTGTGTTAGTGTCTGTCTGTCTCTCTCTGTCTCTCAATTCAATTCAATTCAATTCAAGGTTGCTTTATTGGCATGACAAACAGATTCGTAGTGTTGCCAAAGCAGTTGATATATACATACATTGAAAAATAATAAAAGGTAAGAAAAAAGAAACAAAAAAAATGAAACAGTAACATTATAATTTATAAATTAAATCTTAATAGACATGTACATTTACTTTATAGTTATCAGGTTACAGCTGGTGCTCATGTATGTCATGTTTTCACAGTGAGCCCCTCAGGCTGTGGCAGGCGGCTACATATTGGGCGGCCAGGGGGGCTGTGTGTCCCTCCCCCAGGAGGATAGCTTTTTTTTTTTCATTCATCAATTCAGAGAATGATTTTATAATATTTATGAATTTATTATAGAACGTGTCCCTTAATTTGGCATATTTATTGCATCGGAGGAGGAAGTGCATCTCTGTCTCGACCTCTCCTGCCTCGCAGTGACCACAGCGCCGCTCCTCTCTGGGCAGCCAGCTCTGCCTGTGTCGGCCCGTCTCTATGGCCAGGCTGTGGTCTTGGTCAGGATCCATCTCTGCTTCATATCTCTGACAGTGAAGAGATATTCTGCCAGGGTGTATTCTCTGTTTAGGGCCCGATAGCAATCCAGTTTACTTTGGGATTTGGTTTCATTGTTCCAATGTTCCAGATAGGAGGTTTTGGTTATCTTTATGATTTGGTTGACTCTGATTGGGGGCAGGTAAGCAGTGCTGACCTGAAGCTGGTCTCTGTTCGCAGTATTAGCGGGGGTCAGTGCCGTGAGCTTCAGGGCCAGCTGACTCAGTGGACTCTTTTCAGGGCTGAGCTCTTGGGTTTGGAGGGCCTTGTACTGGAGTGAGTCTGACTCACTTTTCTTCAGGTGCATCCAGAATTTCAGTGCTCTTTTCTTTATATTAATGAGGGTTGGGAAGCGGCCTAATTCTGCCCTGCATGCGTGGTTTGGTGTGCTCCTGTGCACCTGCAGTATGTTTTTATAGAGTTCAGCATGCAGGGTCTCTATTGGATGTTTGTCCCACCTAGTGTAGTCCTGTTGACAGAGTAGACCCTATACTTCATTACCGTACAGCGCAATGGGCTGGATCACACTGTCAATTAGTTTGAGACAGAAGAAGATTCTATAACATTAATATCCCATTCCAATCTGATTGCGTAGAAAGCTCTTCTTGCTTTGTCTTTGAGTGCCTTCACTGCCAGGTTAAAGCCCCCTGACGCACTAATAGTCAGGCCCAGGTAAGTGTAGTGTGAGGTGTGTTCTAGGGTAGTGTTGCCTAGCGTGAAGTGGTATTTGTTTCCCTGAGGAATTTTTTTTTGGAAAATCATGATCTTTGTCTTCTTCATGTTTACTGCCAGGGCCCAGGACTAACAGTACTGCTCTAGCAGTGCCAGGTTTTGCTGAAGCCCCTGTTCTGTGGACGACAGCAAGACTAGGTCATCCGCATAGAGCAGGAATTTGACTTCTGTGTCATTTAGGGTGAGGCCAGGGGCATCAGACTGCTCCAACACCGTTGCCAACTCATTGATGTAGATGTTGAACAGTGTTGGGCTCAGACTGCAGCCCTGCCTCACTCCCCGCCCCTGAGTGAAGAATTCTGTTCTTTTGTTGCCAATTTTTACTGCACATTTGTTTTCGGTGTACATTGTTTTTATAATATCATAGACTTTACTCCCTACACCGCTTAGAAGAATTCTGTAATAAAGTCCCTCGTGCCAAATGGAATCGAATGCCATTTTGAAATCAATGAAACAGGCAAAGATTTTGCCTTTACTTTTTTGGTGGACGTGTTTGTCTATGAGGGTGTGTAGGGTGTAAATATGATCTGTAGTGCGGTGATTTGGGAGGAAGCCAATCTGACTCTTACTCAGGACACTGTGCTCGGTAAGGAAGGCCAGTATCCGGGCGTTGATGATACTGCAGAACACCTTCCCCAGGTTACTGCTAACACAGATGCCCCGGTAGTTGTTGGTGTCGAATTTGTCTCCACTCTTATAGATTGGGGTGATCAGCCCCTGCTTCCAGATGTCAGGGAAGTAACCAGTACTGAGGACCATGTTGAACAATTTAAGCACAGCCTCCTGCAGTTGTGCGCTGCTGTGTTTGAGCATTTCAGTGCTGATGCTGTCCGGGCTGCAGGCTTTTCTGGGTGGAAGTGCCTGGAGCTTTTTAGATAGTTCCTGTAGGGTGATTGGAGCGTCATTTGGGTTTTGATTATTTTTAATTGATTGTTCGAGCAATTTCAGTTTTTCCCTGGTTTCAATTTGTTTGTGTGTCAGATCATTTTGTTGGATATCTTTATAAAGGTTTTCAAAGTATTTTTTCCAAATGGTTCCGTTTCGTATTGCCAATTCTTGTTGTTTTGTTGAATTTAAATTGTTCCACATTTCCCAGAACTGGTTTTGGTCAACAGATTTCTCTATGTCTTTGAGTGTTTTGTTTGTGTGTTTCTGTTTTTTATTTTTAAGGGTGTGTTTGTAGTGTTTTAGGGTCTCACAGTACTGTTGGCATAGTTCTGTGTCTTGTGGTTGATGATGTTTTTGATTGGATAGGTGCCTTGAATTTGTTTCTTATTGATTTACACTCATCATCAAACCATGTCTGTGTGTGTGTATGATTCTGGTTGATTTTTTCTTTGTCTTTTTAAGATTTGCCATTGTGGCTGCAATTTGAAATATTTGATTGATATCATTTATGGCCAGATTTAGTCCTGTCACGTCAGGCTGGTACTGTGAGCTGAGGAAAGTGTTGATGATGTCTGTTATTTCTGTAGAACTGATTGCTTGGTTAAATTCCTCTGTGCTGTTTGGAGCCCATCTGTATGTTTGATTAAGGTTGTACCGCTTACTGGGCTGTGTCTGTGTGTTGCTGGCCTGACTTCTTCTTTTCAGGAACACTGTGATTTGGTTGTGGTCTGACAGGGGGGTTTGCTGCCTGACAGTGAATGCACTGATGAAGGAGGGGTCCATGTCAGTGAGGGCGTAGTCGACTACATTAGTCCCAAGAGCTGAGCAATACGTGAACCTTCCTAAAGAGTCCCCTCTGATCCTTCCATTAAACCCCGTCGGGGATGTTCCTCTGGGTTGTGGTGGGGGTGAGGTACAGAGGGGCCTGGCCGAACACATGGCTGTTTCCCTGTGTGCCGATGAAGTTGGGCTCGGTGCCAGTCCGGGCATTGAAGTCCCCACAGAGCAGCACATTCCCCTGGGCCTGGAAATGGCCGATCTCTGTGTGGAGGGTGTTAAAAAATTCCCCATTGTAATAGGGGGATTCAGAGGTGGGGGTATACGCTGTACAAAGGTATATATGGTTCTCTCACTGGGCTATTCCCTTCTTAATTTGAAGCCATGTGTGCGTTGGGCCCTGTTTGACTGGGCTGATGTGGTTCGCCAGCTCCTCTTTGTACCACACTATGATCCCCCCAGAGTCCCTGCCACGCCGCACTGTGCTCAGTTTAATTGAGGGCACAATAACCTCCCTGTAGCCCAGGGGGCAGTGTGTGGGCACCTCTGCACGGCACCATGTCTCCAACAGAACTATGATATCTAATTCTTTAATGCTTTTAATGAATTCAGGGTCTGTGCTCTTTAGCCCGAAAGGCGAGGAGTTCAGGCCCTGAATGTTCCAGCAGCTGACTGTAAATGAGCTCATTTTAGCTAACATTGTACTTGGTGGAATAAAATGCCTATCAACAATACAACTTTTTAATCGAAGGTTTTGTTTAAACTAGAATTTCAAATATAATAATTATTAGTTTTATGTAAAGTATGGTTACATTGTATGTACACAGGTATTTATTTTTAATTTACAAGTGGGGTTGTCCGTCCCTACCCGAGTTCTCTGGCTCAGCTCAGCAGTCTGGAGCAGAGGAGGCTGAGCAGGTGCTTGATCTCCCCCAGCTCGGTGGGGGCCGGAGTGGCGGCCTGGGTCAGGGCTGCGGCATAGCTGAGCGGCTTCTGATGGGCGCTGTGCCTGGTGCTCGTGGGGCGGGTGGGAGGCTGGGTGATGGGGGGCTGGCCGGTGCTGCGGCATCGTGGTACGTGTGCTCCAGTGCGGGGGGATGTATGTTTGGCTGGCCTCTGTTGGTATTGCTGTGTGGATAGGAGCTCATACATTCAGTGACTTCTCTCTCTCTCTCTCTCTCTCTCTCTCTCGTTCTGTAGATGCATCATAGGGAACATATGTAACAATCTCTCTTTTTGTTTACCAAAAATGTGAATGAAAGTATTTCAAGTGGGTTTTGTCTTGGTTGGAAACGTTTTAAGATAAATTATGAAGTGTAAAATGGATTTGTCTCAATTCTCCGTAGTTTTTAATGTATGTGCCATTCAGTAGCGTTCATGTTACAGATGTGTCCTATGCAGTGGTAGGGTCAATAAAATGTCAGTAAAATTTTATTTTAGCAATTATGGAGGAAGAAATGGAAATAGAGGGTCCTCACTAATTATCTAATTTACCAACAACGTTTAAAATTAGGTCTTGCGAAGCTGCAGAAAATGCTGTATAATCGTATGTGTGTTCAAACACCAGCTGCTATAGACTGATAGCTTTTGAAGACTCTGTATAGGAAGTTGAAGAAAGTGTTTTGTGATAATTATATAATGTTTTATATTAATACTAGCATTAGAAGTAGTTTTGTATACAGGCTGAGCAGATTAGATTTAGCAGGACAAGTAAAGGGTCAACAAGGTTGGTTTGTTAGAAACTCCTGTCAGTAATGAAAGATTACACAGTGCCGAAATAGCCTACAGATGTCTGCTGAGAATTTGTTTATGACTGAATTGTTTCTCCAGACAGGGAGGAATTGTTTCTGTTAATGGGCGATTGACACTAGGTAAATGAAGACTGTGGGATCGCATCTTCCTAGTGCACATCAAAGACAGACATCTGCTTTGGATCCATCACCTCTTCACGAGAGGACAGATCGTAAAACGGAGCCGGACCTGTATCTTCTGATTGGATGAATGGCCATAAGATGTTACTTAATTTTTCCAATAAAGTTGTACTCATGTCTGTAAACATTAAGTCTCACTGAAGGAATTATTCCTGACGTGGGGCTTCCGAATGGCTCGATTAAAGTTCTGTTTGCTTTATCTCCACGACTTCTCCACTTATTTCTCACACGGTTCTACAACTTGGCGTCACGAACGAGGATCTGAACTTGCCTCCACTCCCGGGACCAAAGCATGGGTGAGTACCTTTAAAATGACCACCCTGTATATTTAGATTTGATCTCGGGATTGTGTGAGGCTCTCAGATTGTAATTTAAAGAGAACCTGTGGAGAGGTAGAGGTAAAACAAATAGAAAGGTTGACTGTACAGCGGAGGATCACAGTAGGGTGAACTCCAGGTAAGACAGATCTGTGGGGAGAGATGCCAAGGGAACCGAAAGGTACGACGAGGCCTGCTGAGCCCCAGGTTAGGCAAGGAAATCCTTGTACACCAGGGCCAGAGTCAGTGGCAGTCAATAACCAGACGGAACCAGAGGTACATAAAGTCCAACGTTATAGCCCCATCGTTGGCAAAGATAGGGTTGGCATAATGGTGTTAAATAAGTGTCTGTATGTGAATTCCTACAAGTTTTAATTGTTAAACTTAAAATGGTAAAGGCAAGATAAAAAAACGACAAAGTTTTCATAATTCTTTGTCTGAATAATAAGAATTTAGAGAAGAAATTGATCATAATAGATCAAGAAAACACCAAAGTAGTGTATTTCAAAGATTATTTTACATCTGATTTTTAATAATAACAATATAATGAATTAATAAATGCTAAGGGCTGTTTGAGACACTGCAGGGTCAACAAAACACGCCACTAATCTAATATCTGAATTATCTTTGGATGTCAATCTGTATGTGCTTTGTGTGTTTATGTATATATATAGTCTGAAGGTTATGTAAGGTAAATGTCTGTTTTGTATGCTTTGTATTTTTAATATTGTGCATAGTACAGAATAAGACTGAGAAGGGAAGTAACCAATAATTTCAGAATTATATTTACAATTACGCAGTCATTGATGTTTTAAAAACAGATTAATGAGGATTTAGACATTTAACTGTATACAGAGTGCACAAAGCATCAGAAATAAGAAATGAATAATGTTAAAGTAATACAAAACATACACTAAATACATAGATTAATAATACTAATAAAGTAAATAAATAGTAATGGTGTTCTCTATGCCTCAGAAGAACAATAATTTGTTTGTTAAAAATCATATAATGGACAAATTCTGTAAAGTCAAATTAAAGGAAAACTAAAGGCTGGAATCCACAGGAGCAGCACTCTGGTGCAGCCCTGAGTGACAGCCTGATGTAAAACACATAGCAGGAGAATGTAAACAGTATAGTGACATATTATAGTCTTATTTTAGAAAATATTTGGTTATTGGTGCATAGCATAAAATACCTGAAATAAAAGTTAAAATTAGACCTTGGATTTAAGATGTGTGAATTAGTCAAAGGGTAAGAATTTTAAGGATACTATAGAATTATAAATTATGAGCATTGAATAAGTGAGCTAAAATTAGTATTGCATAATTTTGAAGGAGAAAATAAAACTTAAAAATACTATTAGAATGAGTTTTACCAACCAGAAATAAAAAAAAAAATGTTGAAAATTGAATTAGAGCTAATTTTTGTAATGGGAATCTGAGGAAACAGTTAAATTTGGTGAAGATATAAATACATAGATAACCAGATACTCCAGGAAATTAAAGGTGTGGTCATTTGGTAGCTGTGAGTTCCACAATGAAGAGTTTTTGAAATCCCCAGATATAAGATCCCTAAATAAAAGGTGTAGGTAAGAAATGAACTATTGATCAGTTCAATCTGGCTTTGGGAACAGTTCTTCTGAACATGTACCGGTGTAGATTGGACTTCAATAGGAGGAAGTGACACAATAAAGACATATATGAGCCGTGCAGGCGGACAGTCTTAGTGCCCACGTAGGCTCTTCATTGGGGAAATCATTGACTGAACACATTTTTTTGAAAATTTGTTTTCCTGAGGTATCTGGGAATCATTATTGAATCAATTAAAATGCTTATTTTCTAAAAATATATTTTATTAGGAAAATATCTTAATCTGTTAACTCAAATAATGGAGCGAAATATGTGTATAAATACTAATAATACATGTCAATAAATATAACTTGAATTGTCTAGTAAGAAATTAGGAAAGGAGAAAGAACAGCTGTTAGGATACAGAGTGATGTTTTCAGAGGGGGCGTTGGGGCAGTGAAAGTGTCTGTGAGGTCAGCTCCCCACTGAGAGAGATAAGAGAGCTGCCTTGTAACTAAATACAGATGTACTACTACTAACCAAGCAACATTGTCAACCGACAGTAATGTCCTGGGAAATCGAGAATAGTTACATTACTAATGCTAATAATACTGATGTTGATACAGATGAATAGAAAAATAACTACTATTATCTGTCTTCACAGGAACCAGCAACAATGAATTTCCCTCACATTTAGTACACAGGTTCCCTACTCACATGCCATGACACATCAGTGCATATTCTCCCCTCTCACATTGGCCTCCGCTCTAAGTGCTGCAGCCCATAATCCGTCCTCATGGCCACTGATGCCAGTGTGTGTGGACGGACAGGAGGGAGGGGGATGGTGGAAACATACGATGCTTACCATACTCTGGTAAAAGTAATAAACCAACTAACTCTGCTGATTCCAATTGACAACAGGAGGGTGGCGATGTCCAGGAATAGACGGACAGATTATTAACAATGCATTTCTGATTGATTTCAGGTGCTGAAAAATAACAATTTTATCTTTGAGGAAAAGGCTTGAAGAAACAATATGGAAATAGATTGGGAAGAAACATGAATAGTCATACAACTCCAACCTCTTTTAAATCTAAGCACAAGGATACAGAGACTGGTGGGACTATGGGCATTTCATGAACTATCCTTTCCATAGTTTATTAGAGTGACTACTGGATTGAAAGAATTGTGCTGTTTGGATGTGTGACTGAAGTGTGAAATGATATGTGATGTTTCAATGTGATGTAAGTGGATACACACTGAATAATGCTACTATGGTGTATTGTATTATTGTATATTGGAATTGAGTGAAAAACTAGTTCTAAAAAAATGTATGTGATAACAAAGCCAATGCTTTGTAATGAACGAATAATACATATTTCTCTAGTTAAAAAAAAATATTATATTGCATAATAAGTCTATTGGGCGATAGAATTGGCTTTAGAGCAGTGCCAATTTGGTTCTAACTTTTGGGAAATATAACTATTTACTTCTCCCGGTTTTGTATTCCTATTTTGCAAAACCGTTTCTAGGTGCTCAAGTCTATCTGAATCAAAAGTCCCATCTTCTGGAAACCTTAACTTTCTGTCACCTATTGTCCAGTCAAACCACTTGTGCACATCGCGCACATCTTCACTCCATAGTTATCATACATATATCTGACATGTGTACCTTTGGGTGGCGGGTCACCCGTTTTACTGGAGCCGTTACCACGCATTTTCTATGTAACGTTTTGTACACAACTACCTAGACATACAAGCACACAAAATAATAACAAAATGACAGGGGAAAAAAGAAAAAAAGTAAAAAGAAATAAAAATATAACAAAACAAAACACAAATTAAAATAAATCCTATATACGAATAATAACAAACATGTTTTTCAATATGTTTGCATTTATATAACTTGTATATAACTTCATGACGTTTCTTCACTTACCATTTATGGTTCTACA
This sequence comes from Amia ocellicauda, assembly GCF_036373705.1. Lineage (NCBI taxonomy): Eukaryota > Metazoa > Chordata > Actinopteri > Amiiformes > Amiidae > Amia > Amia ocellicauda. Next base: position 43,964,051 of record NC_089855.1, on the reverse strand, counting down.
AAACACGTGCATTTATATTATCACCGGCATATCAGATATTGAACAATTTTTTTTTTTTCTAATTGTAGGTCAAACCTACCCTGCAGTTTTACAGACACACTTTTGTCTACGGGAACCCAAACAGGAAGACACAGTCCTGTTTTTTCACAAACAAGAAGACACAGTCAAGTTCATGGCAACCCAGGTTAAATAGGAAGACACAGTCCTATTACTTCATAAACAAGAAGACACAGTCAAGTCTATGGTAACACTAAGAAACTTTGTTTCTTAACAAGCAAGAAAACATTTCCTGCCTCAAGTAATTGATATAAGGCAAGCAACAACGTTTAATAAAATATAGAATGCGTTACCTGATCGTCAGAGGGCCAGGCGAGCAGACAAGTGAAAGCAAAGCACCGCAGTAGGGAATTTTTCAAAAAGGTTCCTTTACCTTTTTCTATTTTGCTGGCGCGGTTTTGCTGGTCATTGGTCTGGCCATTCCAGTCCTCTGTGTCAGGGTTAGCAATCCCATCCTCGTCGCCATGTAATGTGGAAGAAAAACCATCTTCAATCAGGTTGGAACGTTCGTTGCAATGCCTTTAATACACGCAGCGTGGAGAGGAACAGTGAATCAAGAAGATCCCAAAGTCGCTCTGCCTTCATTTAAAAGTCAGAGGCTTTTATACACAAAAAACAATCACAGAGTCATTACTATATTATCATTAGAGAGTTAGCTAAGCAGAATATATATCAGAGTTCATAGGTCAACACATGGATTAGGGGGCAGGCACTTCAATCGTACTGTTTGACAATATCTCCAAGGTCCTCATCGTAAATAACGAACAGATAACAAGCTACCTTCTGGCCTGTCCTCCTGGCTTGACCTTATCTTTCTTAAGTATACAAGAGAGTAGAATTCATATGAGGGAATGAATTCTAACTTTCCTTCCACAGTGCCCAACACCTACCAGTATGTCCTTTTAGTATGTCACAAAGGTTCCCTAATTAGTTTTCCTGTATGTTATGAATGTTCCCTAAGCATGTGACGAAAGTTCCCTAGTTTATGTTACAGATGTGCCCTAGCACTTCTCTCTCTCAATTCAGAGCATTTGTATTGGAGGGGAAAGTGGATGAGTTTGTACCATTCTTGGGAGGCTCTGCCTTGTTGGGGCGGAGCTGTGATCCAGGTGAACAGCAGATCGGGCAGAGCTGGGCATGTTGCCGGTGGAGGAGGAAGGTCGGTCAACCAAATAAGCTTGCTAAGGTACGCAGCAGCAGCAAACAGCCCCCCCATCCAGCCAGCCAGGCAGTCTGGCTGGCAGTGACTGAGTGGTTGACAGACGGCAAGCAACGGAATGCACGTGCTCTGTGATGTCATAGCAGTCAGCTCAGAGAGAGGTTCGTGATCTCATCGCTGACCTGGCTGGCTCTGTTTGTCTTGCTGGCTGTGTGTGTGTGTGTGTGTGAGAAAGAGAGAGAGAGAGAGAGAGAGAGAGAGAGAGAGATTTTTTGATTTTTAACACCTTTATTTTACAAAAAAAAACAATTAAAACAAACTAGAAACACATAAAAGACATGAAAAAAACTCCCGACATAAAAACACAGCCTATTCTAAAAATGCTCAATAAAAACCACTACAGACGTGCTACCTATAAAATATTCAAGTGAATTAAACCAGTTGGTTTAAATGTCCAAAGTATATGGCACAGAGGGCAGCCCTGACACCCCACATCTGCAGAAAAGTGTCCAGGTCTCCCGTCAGGCTGTAGAAATTGTAATCCAGTCGCACTCTGGAGCTTACGAGAGACCAGAAGAGGTTGAGTGCACACTGTTGCTGCACGCGCTAAGTCTGACTTCTCCTACTGCTCAGGATAGCCAGCTTAGCCTGCCCCACTAGAAAGTTTGCTAACTGACAAACATGTCTGTGGCGTTGCTTGTACTGGACTCCCAAAATAAACACAGTGCGTGAGAATAGGAGGCCCAGCTGCTTGAACAGGCTCTCCAGTGCAGTGAACAGCAGCTCTAATCTAGGGCAGTGGCAGAAACAGTGAAAAAGTGTCTCTCTCTCCCCGCAGTGGGGGCAGGTGTCGCTCACTCGGGGGTCCAGTGAATGTGCAAAAAAGTTTGTTGCGATGACGCCATGCAGAAGCCATGCAGAAGCGGGGGCTTGTTCAGGCTCCTCCATGCCGGGCAGGCATCTTCCCCCAGAGCCAGGTGCTCCCTCCAGGGGGTGTCAGGGAGGGGCTGCAGCTGCTGATGGTGCAGCTCCCTCACACTGAGCTGATAGAGCTGCTGATGCTGAGCTGTGGAGACAGGACACACTACAGAGACTGTGAGGCGACAGAAGGCGGCCTGATGAGCTAGGGGGGACTGAGAGACACAGACAAACAAGGGGAAAGACGGTGTCAGGGTCCTTGGGCCAGCAGTGCTGCGTGAGAGCCTGGAAAAGCCGCTCCACAGTGCCTATGGGAAGGGCGTTCTGTACTGCCCAGAGAAATCTGGTTACGACTCTCAGTGACCTCATACCCAGCCTGGCAGCCAGGCTGTCGGCACCAACCCACTGTCCCCTGTTAAAATCCAACAAATCCCTCAGCCGGATCATGTCGACCTTAAGCAGGACTGACCTGAGGCTGCTGGAGAGCAGGAGTGGACAGCTAAAACCGGGGTTATACAGCAGTGGCTCCTCTAACAGCCAATACAGACTGCTGCCCCCCAGCTCCCTACCCAGGGAGAAGCGCTGCCACACCTCTAAAACAGTACTATAAAAAACAGGCAGGGAAGGAAGTATATGGGGAGGTGTCTTAAGTTAGAACATGTGTCTGTCATAACAAGTGTCCAGGGCGGGAGACACTGGGGATCTTGAGGGTACAGGAGCCTCTGAGCTGCCTGCAGCCGAAAGGCACTCAGCCTGCTTAACAGATCTACCAACCCCTGTCCCCCCTCCTGGAGCGGCAGGTACAGCACTGCTTTGCGCACCCAGTGCAGCCCGTCCCAGAAGAAATCCAGGAGCAGGGTCTGTATCTGGGACACCCAGGCCGGTGGGGGGTCCAGACATGCATAAGTGTGCCAGAGCATGGAGGCCACCAAGATATTAATAACAATTGCTCACCCCCTAATGGAGAGCTGGGGCAGCAGCCAGCGCCATGCCCTCAACCGGCCCTGTACCCTCTCCAGCAGGCCAGCCCAGTTCTCCTGCGTCTCCCCCAAAGTCACACCCAGCACCCGAGGGCTTGAGAGAGACCACTGCAGCCCCGCAGGGAGGGCAGGGGGTGCAAAAACCTCCCACACCCCAACCAGATAAGCGGTGCGCTTGCCCCAGTTGACCCTGGCTGAGGATGCCCTGCTGAACTCCTCCAGACACTCCCACAATGACCTGGACGTCTCGCTGGCCAGACTGTGTGTCTCAGCAGCATAAGCCGACACCCTGACCGCCTGCTCTGGGTGACAAGGGATGGACAGCCCGGCTAGCAACTGCCTCAGCCTGTGCAGCAGGGGCTCGATAGAAAGGGAGTATAGCATCCCTGACAGACTGCAGCCCTGTCTGATGTCTCGATGGATTTGGATATGCTCACTCAGGCCACCATTGATCTTCAGCACACTAAACACACGACAGTACAGCAGCTGAATAAATTCTACGAACCGCGGGCCGACACCAACTGCTCTCAGCACCTGAAACAGGCACTGTGGCCGGCATGATGTCTCTGGGCCGTTTAGCCAGAGCCTTAGACAGGATCTTATAGTCCTGACACAGCAGCGCCACTGGCCTCATGTTCACAATGGAGGACAGATTCCCCTTCTTGGCAGCAGGGTCAGAATAGCTCTACGACAGCTAATGGGCAGCAGCCCAGCTCACAGGCCCTCCTGCAGCACTGAGAGCAGGTCCGGGCCCAGCTCAGTCCAAAACTCTGAGAAAAACTCCACAGTGAGCCCATCCAGCCCCGGTGCCCAGCCCTTATTGAGCTCTTGCATTGCGCAGGTCAGCTCTGCCAGAGTTAGTAGGGCCTCCAGCACCTTGACCCCATCCTGTGGGAACTTAGGCAGACCCTGCAGAAACTGCTGCTGTTGCTCCAGGCTGCCCGGCTCTGCGGAGTACAGCTCCCTATAGAACTGGGCGGCATGACTACGCATCTCTTGCCCATCCTGCAGCACACGGCCCTCAGCCGTCCTCTGGCAGAGCATCACCCTGCTCTGCTGCCGCCTGCATTCTATCCCAAAGAAGAACTTGATGGGCGCATCCATCTGTGTCAGGCTCTGGAACTGCGAGCGCACCATTGCTCCTCGAGCCCGCGTCCTTAGCAGCTCTGACAATGCCTGCTGCATAGCTTTGAGGTCCTCTAATGCCCCTGAATCTCCAGAGTCCAAGGCTCGGTGGAGCACCTGAATCTCTCCTTCTAACTCCTTCATAGATTCATTCAAGCTGTCAGTCCTATGCTCAGTGTTCTTCTGGCAGAAGAGCCTGGTCTGAACCTTGCCAATGTCCCACCACTGTCTCAGGGAGGCAAACCTAGGGCGCTCTGATCTCCATCTCTGCCAAAAGAAAAGAAAAGAATTACAAAAAATCCTGTCCTGCAGCAAGCTATTATTGAAAAGCCTGTAGGCACTACGCAGCCGGACAGGAGGCAGGGTGACACTCACAGTGATGAGACAGTGGTCAGTGGTCAGGTGGGGGTGATATGGCAGCCACCGATCAGATTGACATGATGTCTAAAGGTATAAAATCTATCCAGCCTGGCTAGCGACATAATGCTAGAACCCGGCCTCACCCAGGTGTACTGTTTCACCTTTGGGTTGGCATTCCTCCTGACATCGACCAGATTGTGCAACTGTGTATTACCTTCCAGCTGTTTTCCCGACTGTGGACTGGGCTCCAAATGATTGCTATCTAATCTATAGTCCACAGTACAGTTCCAATCACCCCCCCAAAACCAGGATCTCCTCAGCCCCATAGTCTGCTAGCGCTTTGCTGAGCACCGAAAACACTGACAGTCTGTCTCTCACAGCATTGGGGGCATAGATATTAATAAAAACTGTAGCATTATGTTGGGTGTATTTTTAAAAGAGCATTTTAGCTCTGAGCTGAAGCACTGACCTCTCCCCCGAAAGTTATCAGATTTTCATAACTCATCAGCTTGGAACTGGTTTACATCAAAGTGACAGTTTTGGGGAGGATGGCACCACAATTAGGCCAAATAGTTTGGAATCCTGCTGTGGGATGTCTGGAGAAGTGGGCCTGTAGGTAATATAACTCTTTGAACTGGAAATCCAATCTCACAAACTCAATAACCAATCACCTATTGATCTGACAGGCGTATACAGAACAGCACACGGTCTCTCTCTCTCTCTCTCTCTCTCTCTCTCTCTCACCTGAACCAGAAACTCGCTGCCACAGCTCAACCTGTAGCTCTGTTGCCAGAACCAGAACCAGAAACCAACTAAGTCTTTGCCAGCAACAGAAGAGTTAAACTGGGAGAAGGAGATTGAGCCGTACGAAGAATTCTTTTAAAGGACTTTATCAAATAAAGAATTTTACAGACTGCGCTGCCAGCCTGTGCCCACCTGATCAGTGGAGTTTTTACAGCTGGACAATTGACTAAGTCGACTGTATACGAAAGTGTCAGTCATTTAAATAGCTACTGAGTCTTAAGAAACTCGATCCTTGGAACAAACAGGGCCCTGCTTTCCTCAAAGACTTTGTCTTCAAGTAACTATGGTGGAAACCCTGGTTACAAAGAAGATTTTGTGCACAACCTTGGAGCCTTCAAACCAGTGGAAAATCGGTTTGGAAAAGACTCTACATTCGAGAAACCCCAACTTCCAGGTGCATCAACTGAATGGAAGTTCTTGGACAAAGCCGAACCGGACTGCCTTTGTTCCAAACCACACGGACCTCGTGCCGTGTGCTTTTATCTGAGCCCGAAGCCAGAGAGGCCTCTCTGCGACGAAGTTCAGATAAGTTTAACAGTTTGGAGTTCATGATTCATGACATTTGAGAAATAAATAAGAAATGTTAATCTGTTATTCATAACTCTAGAATGTGTAATATCATTTAGTTTTCTTCAATATAAATGTGTGTTGCATTAAACTGTTTTGTTGATAATTTTAGAAATAAAATCTGTCAACGCCGAGAAATATCTTCTCATTCCTGTTTAACTGTTTAGTCTGAAATTGACACAAGTTAATAGACACCAGATTATAGGTGGCCCTGCCTATCCTTAATCATTGAATAATAATCAGTTAAGGGAAATTGTGGTAACAAGTAATGATAGGATCTTTCTCGGCACCTACGTAAATGAGACTGATATATACATAACGAGAAGTTACCTGACATAAATACTATCCTGCGTAGTTATTTAATGTCTGACTAACAATACTAATGAGAGACTCGCCTTCGTCTTACTAACCGGTATTGTGGTCAATGTGTTTATTTACCTTTTTTGTTTAACCATTTGTGTGATATCATATGCGATCACATGGTCTTTGATTTGGTCAAGGAAGTGATTTGTATTTGAGTTGTTGATCTAGAGATGAATGTTAATTAGTTTTGCCCTTTTGTATAATTGGTGTAGTGCTACATTTAGTCTTTGTTTTTGAAAAATTTGACAATTTATATCTTTGGAATTGGAGTCTGCGTCCAATTATTACAGAAATTGAGTTCTACAAGATTCCAGGATTCGTGATAAGGTGATACTATAAATTCACTTCTTGAATTGAAATTTATAAGTGTACCTTACGCTACAATAAACAAAACTATTATTTTGAAAGTGTGCAATTTGTAGCCGAAACGGAAGCACACCGGAGCCCCGGAGCGCGGACGGAACAGAGTCGGATTAGCTATCAAAGATAATAACTAATAAGACAAATAGACACAGACAATAATAACAACGGTGTTGACAGCACAGCCGTGAAGCCAAATAACTGAGCAATAATAATTGTTAATAAACAATAAGCAATGCTCGTTTTTTCAGTCAATCTAAATAAATAGTTGAACTGAAAACTCATAGGTCAATTGGTTTCTCTTTTAAGATTCTTTTTAGAGGGAAGATGTGGTCAAGTCACAGATGTGCAATAATCATTAATTTTGACAAAAATAGGAAACTAATATCATTCAATTATAGTACTGAAAATAAGTAATATTAAGCTTCTGCTGGATTACAGTAAGAAACAGATAATACCCATTTTCTTCTTTCTCCTCACAGTACAGCTTATCTGGTCAGTCTGGTCAGGCAGGAAGCAGTGTGTCTCTCTCTCTCTCTCTCCTCTCCAGCTCTGTCTTGTGTCTCGTTGCAGGATGAAGAAGTTAAGAGAACTCAAATTCTCTTTGTTTTCCCTTTTATAAGGTTTCCTTCCAACCAATAGCATTTTGCCACCACCATGACTTGGGTGCTTTATGATAATGTAATTATGAAGTGGGGGTCCCTTCGAATTTGGCTAGGAACCGATAAGAGGACAGGTCCCTTTTGGTCTTCTGGACATACAGACAAGGTTACCAGGGGCTACCAGAGGCTACCAGTGGCTACAAAGGAGCTGTCCATTGCTTATATTTAAATAAATTCTGTTATCCAATCAAAAAACATAACAGCCATTACTGCTATCCGTCAGTCTGGTGTACTGTACGCTCCTATACTGTACTATCAAGAGTATGCGCTGCACACATTCATATCGGTTTCCTCTTTAAGTAAAGAGGACATTTAAAAACCTTTACATTAAATCTTCCTTTTAACATTTACCAAATTTTATAATTGATAATTATATATATACAGTATGTTATTACATAATTATTTAAAAAGCTATAATTCTTCTAAATAGTTATTTCTGTTCTAATTATTGTAAATAAGCAATTATTTTTAAAAGAGAAGAGTCTGGAATAAGAAATTATGCAGGTTTTCCATTATGTAGAGAGGGAAAAAAAAACACAGAAACTGCATTCAACTTCCATAATGCACCATTTTGGGCAACACAAATGTTCCCATGTAAATTAGACTGAGTTGACTATCTAATTTACATAGAGGACATTTAGCACCCCCTGGATGTGCCCTGGATGTGCATCCCACAAATCTCCATCAACTGCAAGATGCTATCCTATCAATATGGGCCAACATTTCTAAAGAATGCTTTCAGCACCTTGTTGAATCAATGCCACGTAGAATTAAGGCAGTTCTGAAGGCGAAAGGGGGTCAAACACAGTATTAGTATGGTGTTCCTAATAATCCTTTAGGTGAGTGTAGATTGGACAGATATGTTGTTTGTTAATGAAATGCTCATTATCTGGTCCGGTGTCACGCTGAATCCAGTGCCCCTACGAGTCATGTGTCCCGGGTTGGTTTGCGCATGAATAAATTCATTTTCTTAGCACAGGGCGAGTTACACAAAACATACATATTCTACAGTAAGAGAAGATCAAATACACAGTAAGATCTGTTACACTGATGTGCTTTGCGAGCGATCACACGCCAGCAGTTCCGACAATGTATTATTATTATTATTATTATTATTATTATTATTATTATTATTATTATGTATTTGTTAGCAGACGCTCTTATCCAGGGTGACTTTCAAAACATAGGAGCATTGCTGTGTGTCTGGCAACAGGGACAATGCAACAGTGATTTTAGACCTTCATCACAGACTTCATCAATAAGCACAATATCCCATCAAAGCATTAACATCACCTGAGATGGTCCAACAGTTTATTGATCTGCCCACAATTGTGCCGCAAAAACCAACAAAACAGTCGCATCCATAATCAATAGGCTAGCCAATTGTTTTTTAAATAAGAATAAAAGTAAAGATACGCCACAAAATGAATGAAAATGTGAACTGTGTGCATGGTGACGAATGCATGTGAACTAATCCTGTATTTTAGTCAATACAGTGAAAGTGTCTGAAATAGCAAATCGATGTAAATCCCTTAATGCATCAATACAAATAAATACAAATAAAAGGCTGATCTTAGCATATTCGTATACTTGTATGTTCGTTTCTGGTTTTCTACATGTGATTTCGTGTTTTTTGTTTGGTTTTTACAATGTATTTGTGCTGTGTGTAGACGTGGAATGAGTTTGATTGTGATGTTAAATAGGGTTTAGAAACACAGTCGCCTCGGGGCTGATTATTATTGCTGTGTTTCTTCACTTCTACTCAAATACAAAATTGAGTAAGCAGTGGTTAGTTCTGAATCAAACATATTGACCCCCTCACTCAATCTGTAAGTCCTGCAGCAAACATTGGAATATGCATAGATATTTGCACACATTTCTCTCTCTCTCTCATTCTCACTCTCTCTCTCAATTCAGTGCATTTGTATTGTGAAAGCAATTGGACATGCAAACATACATACATACATACATATATATGGAAAATAAACAATACAATTATAAATCACAATAAGATGTAATAATGTACAGAAAAACAAAATATAATAAAATGTGATCTTTAATACACACAAATATGTATGGCTGGTCGGAAGCGTCTTGGACTCGGGTTCCTCTTATAATGCTTTTGCCTTTTGTTAAAGCTTTCCATGGAGGGGAACGTGGATGAGTTTGTACCATTCTTGGGAGGCTCTGCCTTGTTGGGGCGGAGCTGTGATCCAGGTGAACAGCAGATCGGGCATAGGTGGGCATGTGGGCGGAGGAGGAGGAAGGCCGGTCAAGCAAATAAGCTTGCTAAGGTACGCAGCAGCAGCAAACAGCCCCCCATCCAGCCAGCCAGGCAGTCTGGCTGGCAGTGACTGAGTGGTTGACAGACGGCAAGCAACGGAATGCACGTGCTCTGTGATGTCATAGCAGTCAGCTCAGAGAGAGGTTCGTGATGACATCGCTGAGCTGGCTAGCTCTGTGTGTCTTGCTGGCTGTGTGTGTTGAACCGTCTTAGAAATAAGTGGATAAGTCGCGGAGATAAAGCAAACAGTACTTTAATCGAGCCGCCCAGAAGCCCCACGTCAGGAATAATTCCTTCAGTGAGACTTAATGTTTACAGACATGAGTACAACTTTATAGGAAAAATGACGTAACATCTTATGGCCGTTCATCCAATCAGAAGATACAGGTCCGGGTCCGTTTTACGATCTGTCCTCCCGTGAAGAGGTGATGGATCCAAAGCAGATGTCCGTCTTTGATGTGTACTAGGAAGATGCGATCCCACCGTCGTCATTTACCTAGTGTCAATCGCTCTTTAACAAAAACAATTCCTCCCTATCTGAAGAAATGATTAAGTCATAAACAAATTCACAGCAGACATCTCTAGGCTATTTCGGCACTGTGTAATCTTTCATTACTGACAGGAGTTTCTAACAAATCGACCTTGTTGACCCTTTACTTGTCCTGCTAAATCTAATCTGCTCAGTCTATATACAAAACTATTTCTAATGCTAGTATTAATATAAAACATTATATAATTATCACAAAACACTTTCTTCAACTTCCTATACAGTGTCTTCATTCCCTGCTGTTTGGCAATAGAGCAAAGCGGAAAGAAGCCAAAAAGTTATGTTTGTCAGTTACAAGTAAATCCCCTTAGGGGTTAGGAAGATTTGATGCTTCTTGATTGAGGATTGCAGCTCCTTCATCCCAACCCTTCCCCGTGGGGTGTATATGTGTGTACGGCGAGTGTAAGGGTGTCCCTGCTGTCGGGGAGAGCGATAAGTGTGTGCCCCTAAGTGTGGATGTACAGAATGTCCTGAAGGCGTCTCATGGAGCTGAGTGACCTTTGTAATAGTATCTTTCCAATGCATCCTTTGGTCTTCCTTGAGTCATGAGGTTTATTGCCTTTGATACTAAATCCATTTGTCCTCAGTCACATGGAGCCTCCAGAACCAAGGGGATAGAATAAGATTTGTGTCAATGGGTGTGTGAGTTTTGCTCCTCCCGAGTGAGGGACGGTGTCGTTTAGTAGAAATTTAGAGAAAGTCTGCCAACGAGGGTGTTTTAATTGCAGCTGTAACCATAGTAGATACATTATGAGGTTTACAAAGTTTTTGAGACAGTGTATTTAAGAAATAAAAAAGAAACTTACAGACATAGCAGAATATTAACTACTGATATCAATCCTTGTAACACAATCATACCCAGATTACCAAAGGTATCAGCAAGCCATCCCCAGAGGGGTTTTCCTCCGGAGGACTGGTGTATCTTTGTAGTTGCTGTCCTAATGTGCTCTATAAGATTACCAATGTGTTCAGAGTTATCTGGTATGTAAGTACAGCATTCCTGCCCTATAATGGCACATGTCCCTCCTTGTGCTGCTAGCAGGAAATCTAGAGCTAGCCTGTTCTGGAGGGCAACAGTTCGCATAGCCACTATTTCAGTTGTTAAATTGCTGAGAACTTCAGTTGTAGAAATACTTAATGTTTCTAATATACCAGCTACTAATCTGATTTCCTTTATTGCTCTTCCGACTCCATACATAGGAAATAGTATGGAAGCAAACCTGTCTCCTTCCCCTATCTCACGTTTAGGGTGAGTAAATTGTTCTATATCTGGAAGGTATTTATCTTCAGTGTGGCGCAAAGCTGGCACCACAAATCCTAAATAACAAGAACCTGTGAACTTACAAGGAAGTTCCCAATATGCCCGCAAGCCGCATATCCAATAAGTCCCATTCCATGGGGCGTAAAATCGACAAGTCTGATACCTAAAGTCAGAACCATCGATAGCCACAGTGTGATTACAAGTGCTATTACCTATAAATTGGGATTGCATGGTTTGGTTATAGTATGAAACATACACAGATCCTTTGTTACTGTGAGCCAAGTCAATATATGGCATTTTAAAATCTCTTCTATTCTGATCCATCTTCGGTACCATTCTCCTGTGATGCCTAAGGCATAATCATATGCATATCGTACATTAGAGGCAACTCTAAGTTGTGAATAATCAGAAAATACTGGAAATGGAATGGGGATCATTGGAACCCCTTTCTTAGTGTCGTGTGGAATGTGGGAACAAACCCAACATTTTGTTTTATTAAGGGCATTTGCATAGGTGCGTGTAATTTGGATAAATCTGTCCATGATTCAACTAAGGACAGGCAGATCAGTCCAAATACTGTAGTGTACACAGTCGTCTTCATGCTGGATTATCTCTTAGTACCTGTAGGGGGACAAAACCTTTACCAGTTAGGGGAATGTCTCTCAAAATTCAGGAAATCTGCAACGGTTGCTTTCCTAGGAATGAGAAAAGATAAAGGTTTAGTACACAGTTCTCCTGGATTATAATTTTTTACTTGTGACCAATGTTTCCATCTAGTACCCCCCTCCTGTCCGTCAATACAGACTGAAGTGTCTGTAGAAAGAAGGACATTATGCGGTCCTGTCCATTTGGGCCTAAGCCCTGGTCTGCTTGGGATTATTTTAACCATCACTTGCGAACCAACCTCAGGAAGTGTTGTTGGCATTTCCTCTTTGAGTTCCAAGTCCCTGAGGGACTGGAGATCATGTGCTTGTGTTCTATGTTTTTCTAAGTGTGTACATAGCTGTGCTACATACTGTTTAAGATAGTCTTTGAATGGAGCTCTGGGATCACTGGGACCCCAGATGCCAGCAGGGAGTTGCATAGCTCTCCCTGTCATTAACTCATATGGAGAAAGCTGAGTACTCCGATTAGGTGACGCTCTAAGTTTATACAGCACAGCGGGGAGTGCTACTGTCCATCCCTTGCCTGTAGTTAACAGGGCTTTTGCCAAACTTTCCTTCAGTGTCCGGTTAGTGCGCTCCACTAAGCCTGAACTCTGAGGGTGATAAGGTATATGAAATCGTTGTTTTACCCCTAGCAGTAAACATGCTTCCTTCATTACCTTACCGGTGAAATGAGTCCCTTGATCTGAGTCCATTTGACGGGGCACACCCCATCGGGGAATAACCTCAGTCGCTAGGACTTGTGCTGCAGTGATGGCAGAGCAGTCCCTGCAGGGGAAAGCCTCAATCCATTTTGTGAAATGGTCAATTATTACCAAGCAATAGGATTTCCCATGACATTTTGTCAGGGGTCCTGTAAAGTCAATTTGAATATTTTCCCACAGACCTCAAGGCCGGGGCTGGTGTGATTTAGTGACTTTGATCGGTTTACCTGGGTTTACTTGTGCGCAAGGAATACACTGTTGACAGCACTTCGCAGTGTCCCTGCCTATGCCAGGCCACCACCAGTGTTCACGCAATTGAGTTGGCCTTGCGACCCGTGTGAGCTGGGCCATGGTACTGGTCCAGAAGCGTCGAGCTAATACACTGGGGTGCTAATACACATTGTAAGTTAGGACTTCGCCACAAACCGTCTGAGTGCACTGCACCTCCCTTAACCCACTCTTGTACTTCATCCTCCTCACAGTTTTTCTTTAGCTGTGCGAGGTCAGTAGTTTCTGGTTCTCGGATGCTCACAAGTTTACTAGAGCAGGGGAATCCTGCTAACGTCACATGACTGCCTGTCTCTGCTGCCTTTTTTGCAGCTAGGTCTGCAAAGTGATTCCCACAGGTGCGCGGGCATCCATCATCAGAAAGACTCTGATGAGCTTTCACTTTAACTACTGCTACCTTTTCTGGAAGGTGTGCTGCCTCAGCTAGGGCTATAACATACTCATAATTTTGTATTACTTCTCCTGCTGTTGTTATAAACCCTCTACGTTCCCAGGTTGCCATATAGTCGTGTACTACTCCAAATGTATAGCAACTGTCAGTGAAAATGTTAACTTTAATGTCTTTCGCTATTTTTAATGAATCAGTTAACACCACGAGTTCTGCCACTTGGGCTGAACAGTGTCCTGAAGTGATCCAGATTTTACGACGGTGCTATCATCCAATACCACTGCCCACCCAGTGTGGGGGACTCCATCTATTATTTTCCTGGATCCATCAACATATCGTTCCAAGTCAGGGTCTGTAAGGGGGTTTTCTAGGAAGCGACTGTGGTCCTCCTGGAGCACCAGCTCAGAGCATGTATGCTCTTCTTCCTCCCCTGCTGGGTTTACTCGTGTGTCTTTTATTATTTGTATGGATTTATCTCTGGGGAGCAAAACAGCTTCCCATCTAGCTCGTCTACAGAGACTGAACACAATTTGCCGGTGTGTAATAATTAAACTAATGTGTGTCCTGTGTGCAGAATCAACTGTGTGTTCATTACAATCGGCTCGCATGCCTGCACTGCCCAAGAGGCGCACTCTACTGCTGCCATACAGCGATGCATGCCTGCTGCTACCGTGGGTTGCTTTGTGGAGTAATAGGCGACGGGACATTGCCTATCCCCATGTTCCTGTGTCAGAACTGCTGTATAATAGATCCCATCTTGGGAACAGTAGAGGTGAAATGGTTAAGCATGATCTGGTAACCCGAGGGCGGGGGCATTGCTGAGAGCTTGTTTTATTACACGATAGGCTATTTCCTGTTCATGTCCCCAGTCTATGGGGTCCAAGGGAGCCGGGCTCCCTTTGATTAGCGCCTGTATCGGACCTGTGGCTTGTGTGAAATTAGGGATGAAAGTGCGCCAATAATTAAGGAGCCCCATAACTTTACGCACAGCCCTAACATGATGTGGTTTTGGCATATTTAGAATGGCTTCTTGCCTATTATGCGTCATAGATTTTTGTCCTTGTGAAATGTTGTGTCTGAGATATTGAACCTTAGTTAGGCCTATTTGTGCTTTCTTAGGGCTTGCTTTAAATCCTGCCTTTTGTAAGACACTGAGGACTGTAATTAATGCACCTAAGTGTGCGGTCTCATCAGGAGATGCAATCAAAAGATCATCCACGTACTGGATGATGAAACTATTCCAGGGTGTCAGATCTATGCCTTCTAAAGTCTTGGCCATTGCCTGGTGGAAGAGTGTTGGGCTGTTGTGAAATCCCTGTTGCACTCTAGTCCATGTGTACTGTTTGTCGCATACAGTAAACGCACATTTATCTTAGGAATCAGAGTGGAGTGGCAGGCTTCAAAATCCATTGCTAATATCTAGGATCGTAAAAATAGAGTGTTCGGGTTTCAAATTAGGCATAGAATTAGTGGTTGAATGCGTTTCGTGTATTATTCCTGCATGTTGCAATGTTTGAATAATTGTCTGAACTGCCGTAAAAGCTTCTGGTTTAATAGGAAACTGTTTATGTGCTTTGTGTACTGGACCTGGGATAACTATAGGTTCAATTTTTGCCAGACCACAATCTTGTTTATGTGTTGCCCAAACATCAGGAAATGCCTGACATACGTGTCCAAGTGGTGTGTCTGGCCATATATGAGGTGTTGACGGTGTGATTGAGATACTAGCGCAATTTGTTGCGTATCTTTGTGTATCCTTTTTATTCCCGTGTGTATTGGTCCATATTATGCGATTATTATTAGCATCCACTAGTGCGCCGGCTTCTCTAAGGATATCTATACCTAATATTGTCCCCTCTGGGTTTTTACAAACCCAAAAAGACATGCGCCACCTACACCTGAGATCTGTAGTCTGCGTTTAGTCAGTGGGAGGGGAGATCGGTTATCGAGACAGAGGCGCCTGTATCCACCGACATTGAACACTGCCGACCCCTAACAGTGCACTTATGTGGAGGCGGGGATCTTCCCCTGTACCGACCTCGGGGCCGAGGCGACCTATTTCCTATTGAGTTTCTCTGTCAGATCTCGGATGATGTGCAGAAGCTCCGTGTCTCCTCTGGGCTGATCGGGGTTTGTCTTGGTCTGATTGCAGGGCGCTTGGTGTCGCCTGGAGCGCCTGCCTTCCAGCACTTGTCCCCCGTGTGCCCTGTCCTCCCACAGAAAGTGCACTTAGGGCAGGTTGATTTAGACCGACAGTCTTTAGCAATATGTCCTATTTGTCCGCAATTGTAACATTTACCTCCGTTTTGTGTTATGACAGATATAGCTGCCACAGCAGTTATTTTAGCTTTTGACTACTTGTTTTCTACCTCTGAAGCCCATTGTACAATCTGCTGATATGTGTTTCCTACAGGCACACCCATATTGAGGATGTCTTGGTGTGCTTTACTAAACCCTTCCTGTAATCATTTTAAACAGATCACATTATCACAGTCCGGAGTGATCTCTAAAAGTAGTGAACTTTCGTTCCGCATAATCGCAGCAAGTCTCTCCTGGCTTCTGTACGAGGCCACAGACTAAACCCCAATTTCCCTGTCTTTACAGCCGCAATGAAGTGAGTGATCCTTAGATTATTATTATCATTTCCAGCTGTTATCCAGGTACCATCCTGCTGGGTTAACCTGTCCCAGATTGGCCTTGGACATTTAGTTTTAATTATTATATGTACGTCTCTAACATCTCATTACATTTTACCCAGAAGTCCAGATTCCCATGATTGGGTTTAAGTTTTGGAAGGTCGCTTAATATTGTGTGTTTCTCTCCGGGTGTAAAGGAGCGATGCACCGACGTTGTTAATGCGTAAAATTGTCCGTCGGCAGAGAGATGGTGTCTAGTGCGCATCTCTGTAGGTGCTATTTGTATTTTTTCTGACTTGAATGAACTCAAATCTGGGTAAAGTTTAGACTCTGTTCTATTATCAGGGGGGTTGTCTGAATGTTTACATGGTGGAGGGGCAGAAGCACCAAACCCACATCCCCCATATTTTTCGCATTCATGTTCCCAGGCTTTTCGGTCTAAATCGTCCCAGTCGGGTTCATTTCCCTACATTATTAGTTCATTCTTTATTTTTCTCTTCCTCATTTCTAATTATTTTCTCATTATCTATCTCTGTTTGCATCTCAGCGACTTTCTCTTTTAATTCTTTTATTGTTGCTGTATTTTCCTCATCCATTGCGATTAGTTTCTTCTCTAATTTCGCACTATATTGACAAAGAATTACAGAAGCTTTATTGGTTTTCTCTCTCTTTTCCTTATTCCACCATTCTCTATGATGTTTGGGAACCCAGTTAGGATCGCATCCTGCCTTTTCCATCTAAAGTTGAAGTTTTTTAAACTTCTTTTGTAGGTATTCACATATAGACACGTCTTGTAATGCCATAATGCCAACCCTATCTTTGCCAACGATGGGGCTATAACGTTGGACTTTATGTACCTCTGGTTCCGTCTGGTTATTGACTACCACTAACTCTGGCCCTGGCATACAAGGATTTCCTTGCTTAACCTGGGGCTCAGCAGGCCTCGTCGTACCTTTCGGTTCCCTTGGCATCTCTCCCCACAGATCTGTCTTACCTGGAGTTCACCCTACTGTGATCCTCCGCTGTACAGTCAACCTTTCTGTTTGTTTTACCTCTACCTCTCCACAGGTTCTCTTTAAATTACAATCTGAGAGCCTCACACAATCCCGAGATCAAATCTAAATATACAGGGTGGTCATTTTAAAGGTACTCACCATTGCTTTGGTCCTGGGAGTGGAGGCAAGTTCAGATCCTCGTTCGTTATGCCAAGTTGTAGAACCGTGTCAGAAATAAGTGGAGAAGTCGCGGAGATAAAGCAAACAGAACTTTAATCGAGCCATTCGGAAGCCCCACGTCAGGAATAATTCCTTCAGTGAGACTTAATGTTTACAGACATGAGTACAACTTTATTGGAAAAATGACATAACATCTTATGGCCGTTCATCCAATCAGAAGATATAGGTCTGTGTCCGTTTTACGATCTGTCCTCCCGTGAAGAGGTGATGGATCCAAAGCAGATGTCTGTCTTTGATGTGCACTAGGAAGATGTGATCCCACGGTCTTCATTTACCTTGTGTCAATCGCTCTTTAACAAAAACAATTCCTCCCTATCTGGAGAAACAATTCAGTCATAAACAAATTATCAGCAGACAGCTGTAGGCTATTTCGGCACTGTGTAATCTTTCAATACTGACAGGAGTTTCTAACAAACCAACCTTTTTGACCCTTTACTTGTCCTGCTAAATCTAATCTGCTCAGTGTATATACAAAACTACTTCTAATGCTAGTAATAATATAAATCATTATATAATTATCACAAAACACTTTCTTCAACTTCCTTTACAGAGTCTTCATTTTCTCCTTTATGGCAATAGAAATGAAGCGAAATGAAGCCAAAATAATCGTGTTTGTCAGTTACAATAATTTCTTCCTCCGGAGGGGCAGGTGGTATAGTGCTGCGTGTTCAGCTCCCATTAATCCCAACCTGCCACCTACGAGGTGTGTATGTATGTACAGCGAGGTATTCAAATAATCAGGGGATAGGAATGTATTTTTATTTGCCTGGTCGGGCAAACAATTATGTCATAACTACACCTTATTGAATATTGAGCTCTTTTATGGAAATTGCAGTGGCCACCTACAATTTCCTGGAGCTTTACTGTGTATCTCATATTATATTTCATCCTGCCCCAGGTCATAAAGGTCAATCCCCAGTTACATAATACATACATTGTTTTGCTTCTAAAGGAATACAAAAGTCAGCAAACATGTTATTTTTACAAATTCAATTATTCACATATATTTCTGATGCATTTTAATTGATAAACAATGTACATTCCATACCTCTCAAGAGAAGGGCAATGGACTTATTCTTACTTCATGACTCTTATTCTATTCATTTGAGTAATTTGACATCTCCACCAAAAGTACATTATAAACTACCAATACAAGAATATATGCTACTGCAGATGTCATCTGTGCTGTTTTCACAATGTATTGCAGATTCCTATAATCTGGACAACCTTTAATTTCAGTATTTTAACTTATTTCTCCATTAAGTCAAGCATCACTTCAGTGTTGTGGACCTCAACATTGGTCTGTTCAAGATGCCGTGAGGCTGTCTTTAAAGCCACGCCCTCGGCCTACTGTGTCTCAATGAGAACACCAGCGTCTTCTCCATATGCACCTCTGCCACCACGGGTCAGACATCGATTCCTTCAGGACACGATTCATAATGTGCATATCTGCCATGTGGAATAGATCGGTCATCTGAAGACACAATGTGTGGTTCGCACAACATCAGAGATCCTCCTTATAAAAGGCATCTCTATCACATGGACAGTAGTTGACATTCACACAATCTATGAGGTTTCCAGTAAAGGGACAATTCATAATAATAATCTTGATCCCAAATTTTCACAGATTATTTCAGTACAGCACTCAGTTGTCGTCAGCAGCATCATATCTCCTGTGTTACTGAATCAACTTTACTACCTAGTGTAAATACTCTTTCTTGTGTGGAGCTGTCAAACTTTCAAAACAATGCGCTTATCTCTTTGCTTTTATCTGACTTATATATCTAAGACTATTTTAATAATTATTACAGCAGCTCTTTCAACAACAAAGTTAATAGTTGTTAGGTAAATGATCATAGTTGACCTCACAGACACTTTCACTGCCCCAACCCCACCCCCCCCTTTTTTTTTTTTTTTTTTTTTGTTTGGGGGGGTGAATCCCTTCCTGATTAATAGGGTATTTCTGTTTGGGAAAGCATTATTTCCATACACTTTCATGACTTTAGATTTTAAACTATATCTCATTCAATTATTTATTTATTTTACATTAAGTTATACCTTAAGTAACTCCTTATTTTCCCTCATATTCCATTCAATCGCCATCAAAACTCTTGTGCTGAAAGTGGCAGCACATTTCTTTCACACATACCAAACTCCCTTTTTACAGCTTCCCAAGCCTCATCGACTCTTAAACCCCTTGTCAACGTCCTCAAACCTTCATCAACATCGCTCAGACCCTCTGAAAACATCACTCTGTATCCTAACAACTGTTCTTTCTCCTTTTCCTAATTTATTACTACACAATTCAAGTTATATTTATTGACATGTATTATTACTATTTATACACATATTTCGCTCCATTATTTGAGTTAATAAGTTAAGATATTTTCCTAATAAAATATATTTTTAGAAAATAAGCATTTTAATTGATTTCAATAATGATTCCCAGATACCTCAGGAAAACAAATTTTCAAAAAAAATGTGTTCAGTCAATGATTTCCCCAATGAAGAGCCTGCGTGGGCACTAAGACTGTCCGCCTGCATGGCTCATATATGTCTTTATTGTGTCACTTCCACTTCCGGTACATGTTCAGAAGAACTGATCCCAAGGCCTATACAGAGTCTTCAAAATCAGACTTTAGCAGCTGGTGTATGAACACACATTTTTCTGCAGATTCGCAAGACCTAATTTTAAACATTGTTGGTCAATTAGATATTTAGTGAGGACCCTCTATTTCCATTTCTTCCTCCATAATTGCTAAAATTAAGTTTTACTGACATTTTATTGACCCTACCACTGCATAGGACACATCTGTTACATGAACGCTACTGAATGGCACATACATTGAAAACTACAGAGAGAGACAGAAAGACAGGCAGACAGACAGACACTAACACAGCCACCCACCCATCCACTCACACACACACACACACACACACACTCTATCTCTCTCTCTCTCACACACACACACAGCCAGCAAGACACAGAGCCAGCCAGCTCAGCGATGACATCACAAACCTCTCTCTGAGCTGACTGCTATGACATCACAGAGCACGTGCATTCCGTTGCTTGCCATCTATCAACCACTCAGTCACTGCCAGCCAGACTGCCTGGCTGGCTGGATGGGGGGGCTGTTTGCTGCTGCTGCGTACCTTAGCAAGCTTATTTGCTTGACCAGCCTTCCTCCTCCTCCGCCCACATGCCCACCTATGCCCGATCTGCTGTTCACCTGGATCACAGCACATGTGCTAGGGCACATCTGTAACATAAACTAGGGAACATTCGTCACATGCTTAGGGAACATTCATAACATACAGGGAACATTTGTAAAACGAATTAGGGAACATTTGTGACATACAAAAAATACATACTGGTAAGATGTTGGGCACATTTGAAACAACAAAAATGGCATTTGGTTATTTATTAGGGACATTTATACCAGTCTGTGCAAATATCTATGCATATTCCAATGTTTGCTGCAGGACTTACAGATTGAGTGAGGGGGTCAGTATGTTTGATTCAGAACTAACCACTGCTTCCTCAATTTTGTTTTAAACATAATTTTTTTTAAAAGTGTGCTATATATTGGTCTGGAAAAAAGGAGCAGTGGTCCCTAAGACAATTCTTTTAGTTTTTTTAACACAATTCCTAAAACCCATTTTCTGTAAAATATGTTATCAACTTGCATTAATATATCATCCAAACTACAATCATACTGTAAGAGAATTTGGGATTGCTTGGTTTTTCAGTCAATCTAAATAAATAGTTGAACTGAAAACTTATAGGTCCTTTTTTTTTTAAGATTCTTTTTAGAGGGAAGATGTCGTCAAGTCACAGATGTGCAGTAATCATTTATTTTGACAAAAATAGGAAACTAATATAATTCAATTATATTACTGAAAATAAGTAATATTAAGCTTCTGCTGGATTACAGTAAGAAACAGATAATACCCATTTTCTTCTTTCTCCTCACAGTACAGCTTATAGGCCATTCTGGTCAGGCAGGAAGCAATGTGTCTCTCTCTGTCTCTCCTCTCCAGCTCAGTCTTATCGTTGCAGGATGAAGAAGTTAAGAGAACTCAAATTCTCGTTGTTTTCCCTTTTATAAGGTTTCCTTCCATCCAATAGCATTTTGCCACCACCATGACGTGTCTTATGCTAAAGTAATCTAGAAGTGGGGGGTCATTTTGAATTTGGCTAAGAGCCAATCAGAGGACAGGTCCCTTTTGGTCTCTGTTCATAAAGATAGGGTTACCAGGGCTACCAGGGGATACCAGGGGCTACCAGATGAATGGGAGGAGGTCTGTTTCCTCTACCAAACCAGATGGTATAGAATTTCCCATTGAAAAATACATTCTAACAAATAATATCTTACAGTACAAAACAGGGATTAAATTAAGTATTTTAACCACAAAGTATTGGCTACAGTTATGATGCCTACTTCACTGTTCATATGCACACAGTTTCTGAGGTCTGGACCACTGCACAGTAGTCCCTGGAGTTGTAGTCCAGACCACTGCAAAATTCGTGCTGAAGTGATCTGGATCACCACGCAATGGCCCAAGGACCACTGCAAACTTGGATTTCAATGTTTTTGTGTAATCCATGTTGCAATAGCACCTACCATGTTCCTTTGTGGTGAGCTTGTTAATTCTGTTCTGGGAAATCCACAATCCTGCAGGTTTAATAAGTCTCTCTACACATCAGTCCCTGAGTACCTTCAACCAATGGTAATTTTGACCAATTAAGCCCAAGAATTGAGTCGATTAATTTTTCAAGGACTACCCAGTAAAGACATGAACTCACGACTACGTCACACTGTGAGCTCTCCAGAGCAGACATTACACTGAGCTCAGTGTGAGCTCACTTAGCGCTTTTCCACCGACATGGTGCCGGTGCTGGAGCCAGAGCCGCTGCTCGGCCTGGGATCCAGCTGATCTTTTTGTGAACTGTTCCGCTTTTCCACCGGTTTTGGAATCGAATGCTGACGTCACTGGATGTGGGCATTCCCAAGTGTGGAGTAGAAGTGGAGAAACACAGCAATAATAATCGGCACCGAGGCGACTGCGTCTTTAACATCACAATCAAACTCATACCGCGTCTATGGCAAATCGTAACCCTAATGTTACATATGTTCCATAAATAAGTGTTTTGCAGAATACACAAGCAAACGTTATGCAATATCAGCATTTTATCGACACACATAATAGATCTTATTGTTCTTTAACATTGATGAGAATAATTAACAAGAATTAATTTACTGTTGAAGATGTAACCCTTACCCAGTGGCTAACCCTAACTCTATGTTACAAATTTTCCCTAAACACTTATTTTGCAAGATCAATAAAAAACCTTTAGGAATTTTAAACTTTTAAAGATACACATAGGTAATACCAATGTGCTTTAACAATGCCGAAAATAAAAATGTGTTTATCTATAATAGTGAAGATATTGTATAGATGTATATCTTTCATATACACAAATAGAAAAAAAAAAACAGTTTCATAACCGAATATAGAACTGAAACTTTCACACAATCCATGAAAAATTGAATTTAAACATTTACAGTTCTTAGCAATTCTATATATCAATTATATTCATAACCCTAACCCTATCACTAACCCTAACTTTAAGTTAAAAATGTTCCCTAAACACTTATTTTGCAGGATCAATAAAAAACTGTCAGGATTTTTTAAACTTTTACTGACACACATAGTTAAAAGCAATGTGTTATAACTTTACCACAAATCATAATCCGTATATCTTTAATTGTTTTGACATTATTAAGATATAATGCATCTTTCACATAGGGAACATTTGTAACATGATAGGAAAAACAAACAAATGATGTAACTTTGAAAATATTCAATATTACAGCATACAATTTGTCAGGCTTTATGACAGAATTTATGACATAATCTGTAAAAATCAAGAAAACAGCATTTGGTGTTCACGAGAAAAAAAAAATGAGATCAAAGCTATCAGACTTTAGCAGCTGGTGTATAAACACACATACGTTTAAATGTTGTTGGTAAATTAGATAATTAGTGCGGACCCTCTATTTGCATTTGATCCCCTCTATAATTGCTAAAATAAAGTTTTACTGACATTTTATTGACCTTACCACTGCATAGGACACATCTGTAACATGAACGCTACTGAATGGCACATATATTGAAAACTACAGAAAATTGAGACAAATCCAATTTACACTTCATAAATAATCTTAAAACGTTTCCAAACAAGGCAAAACCCACTTGAAATACGTTCATTCTCATTTTTGGTAAACAAAAAGAGAGATTGTTACATATGTTCCCTATGATGCATCTACAGAGCGAGAGACAGAGACAAAGAGAGAGACAGAGACTAACACAGCCACCCACTCACACACACACACACACACACACTCTATCTCTCTCTCTCTCACACACACACACACACAGACAGCAAGACACAGAGCCATCCAGCTCAGCGTTGACATCACATGACAAACCTCTCTCTGAGCTGACTGCTATGACATCACAGAGCACGTGCATTCCATTGCTTGCCGTCTGTCAACCACTCAGTCACTGCCAGCCAGACTGCCTGGCTGGCTGGATGGGGGGGCTGTTTGCTGCTGCTGCGTACCTTAGCAAGCTTATTTGCTTGACCGGCCTTCCTCCTCCTCTACCCACATGCCCACCTATGCCCGATCTGCTGTTCACCTGGATCACAGCAAAACCCCAACAAGGCAGAGCCTCCCAAGAATGGTACAAACTCATCCACGTTCCCCTCCATGAAGAGGAACCCGAGTCCAAGACGCTACCGACCAGCTATACATATTTGTGTGTATTAAAGATCACATTTCATTACATTTTGTTTTCCTGTACTTTATTACATCTTATTGTGATTTATAATTGTATTGTTTCTTTTCCATATATATGTCTGTATGTATGTATGTATAAATGTATGTTTGAATGTCCAATTGCTTTGACAATACAAATGCACTGAATTGAGAGAAAGAGAGACAGAGAGAGAGACAGAGACAGAGACAGACAGACACAGAAGACAGACAGACTGGCACTAACACAGCCACCCACACACCCACTCTCACACACACACACACTCTCTCTCTCTCTCTCTCTCTCTCTCTCTCTCTCTCTCTCTCTCTCTGCATGCTGGGAGTTTATGGGGGGAGTCAGTGGTGGTGGGAGGTTTGTTTGGAGAGAGTGTGTGTGTGTGTGTTTTTACTACTCTTTTTCTTTCCTTTTCTTGTTTTATTGTAGTTACTTTTAATCGTTTGTTGGTTTTGAACGATTCGGGTTTAGGGGGTTGTTTTTCGATTTAGATCAGCATGGCGTTGCGGGCGGGGAGACCCCCCCCTTCATTTAATTACGAAACGCTGACCCGAAAGCACGGGTTTATACTCGTGTCCCAGGAGTAGGTGTCGGTAGAGGACTGTGCGATGGAGATCGGAAGGAAGGTCGGCTTCCAGAACATCGTCTCTGCGGCGCGAATGAATAAGGGCATTGTGGTTTTCCTGAATTCTGAGGCGCTGGTGAAGGATGTGATGGAGGAGGGGGTCACAGTGAAGGGGACCTTCCTGCCCACGCTCCCTCTGGCCACCCCGGCTGTAAAGGTGGTTACTTCCAATGTGCCCCCCTTCCTGAGCAACGATCTGCTGGCGGGGATCTGAGTCGCTATGGCCGGCTCACCTGCGCCATTAGGAGGGTGCTGCTGGGCTGCAGCGCCCCGGAGCTGAAACACGTCCTCTCTTACCGCAGACAGGGTTTCATGGTGCTGGCGGACGGCGCCGATGAGTTAAGCCTGTCTCTGAAGTTTAAGATCGAGGGGTTAGTGTACGTGGTGTTCGTGTCAACTGATACCATGAGGTGTTTGAGGTGCGGGGCGCAGGGGCACATCAGTCACTCTTGCCCTCAGGGAGAGGCTCCGGCGGCCGGGCGAGAGGAAGGTGAGGAGCAGGCAGGGCCGTCTGGTGTCGGCTCTGCCATCCGGGGGAGCGATGAGGGGGAGGCGGTGGCAAACGCTACTGGCCTCGGTGGGGACAGAGTAGGGGATGCTAGTGGGGAAGCTGCTAGCAGTGAGAATGCAGAGCAGCCACGGGCTCAGTTAGCCGAGGAGGGAGCTGCTGTTACTGCTGATGCAGCCGCCACCAAGACTGAACACTTAGCCAGTGATGATGGGTTTAAAGTGCCCAGGAAAAGACAGCAGAAGCAGTCTGCCCCGTCTTCTGAGGCCGTTGATACAGTTGTCTAAAAAGGCGAATATTGCGAGGACGGCTGGTGAGGAGGATCCCGGAGACGGTGTGGGGGCTGTGGTGCGGCGGGACTCGCAGTCAGGGGAGTCTGTCTGGGGGAACCTGACGTCTCAACCCAAGGTGGCCGACCGGCTGCGGCGCCGGGAGTCTGAGTGCAGTGCTGCGGCTGTGGAGAGGGCAGACTCGGACAGCGCTGCTGAGGGGACATCGCTGACTCCCAGGGCGAGCCCGTCTCCACTGACACTGCGGGATACAGTGCTAAAAGCATTAAGGATTTTTTATGAGAGACCAAGGGGAAGAGGAACATAGTTTTAGAAAACTTCTTCCCTAATGCAAAGCAGTTCCTGGCATCTGCACAAGTGATCCTGCAGGATGTGGCACTCGCGGAGTTTAGTGAGCCGGAGTGCTACAGGTTAAAGAAGTGGAAAGAGTGTTGTCAGGACTGCTTTGCAATCTAATGATGATGGTTAATAGTATGTTTTTTTATGTCTCAATTTTTATTTGTACAAGAGATGCACGCAGACAGTGTGAATGAGTGTGAGTGGCAGCGGGAGTGGAAAGGAGAGAGTGTGTTTAGCCAAGGGTCTAGTGTGAGTGGGGGAGTGGGGATTTTATTTTCACACACTTTTAAAATGGATTATTTTAAGAAAACAGTTTGTTGGTGGAAGATTGTTGATGGTAAAGGCTGAGAGCGGGGGAAGGACCTTTGTGTTTATTAATATCTATGCCCAAAATGCTGTGAGAGACAGACTGTCAGTGTATTCGGTGCTCAGCAAAGCGCTAGCAGACTGTGGGGCTGAGGAGATCCTGGTTTTGGGGGGGTGATTGGAACTGTACTGTGGACTATAGATTAGATAGGAATCATTTGGAGCCCAGTCCACAGTCAGCAAAACAGCTGGAAGGTAATACACAGTTGCACAATCTGGTCGATGTCTGGAGAAATGCCAATCCTAAGGTGATACAGTACACCTGGGTGAGGCCGGGTTCTAGCATTATGTCCCTAGCCAGGCTGGATAGATTTTATAACTTTAGACATCAAGTCAATTTGATCGGTGGCTGCCATTTCACCCCCACCTGACCAATGATCACTGTCTCATCACTGTGAGTGTCACCCTTTCTCCTGTCCAGCTGCGCAGTGCCTACTGGCTTTTCAATAATAGCTTGCTGCAGGACAGGATTTTTTGCAATTCTTTTCTTTTCTTTTGGCAGAGATGGAGATCAGAGCGCCCTAGGTTTGCCTCCCTGAGACAGTGGTGGGACATTGGCAAGGTTAAGACCAGGCTCTTCTGCCAGAAGTACACTGAGCATAGGACTGACAGCTTCAATGAATCTATGAAGGAGTTAGAAGGAGAGATTCAGGTGCTCCACCGAGCCTTGGATGCTGGAGATTCGGGGGCATTAGAGGACCTCAAAGCTATGCAGCAGGCATTGTCAGAGCTGCTAAGGACGTGGGCTCGAGGAGCAATGGCGCGCTCGCAGTTCCAGAGCCTGACACAGATGGATGCGCCCATCAAGTTCTTCTTTGGGCTGGAATGCAGGCGGCAGCAGAGCAGGGTGATGCTCTGCCTGAGGACGGCTGAGGGCCGCGTGCTGCAGGATGGGCAAGAGATGGTTAGTCATGCCACATAGTTCTGTAGGGAGCTGTACTCCGCAGAGCCGGGCAGCCTGGAGCAGCAGCAGCAGTTTCTGTAGGGTCTGCCTAAGGTCCCACAGGATGGGGTCAAGGGGTTAGAGGCCCCACTAACCCTGGCAGAGCTGACCTGCGCAATGCAAGAGCTCAATAAGGGCTGGGCAGCGGGGCTGGATGGGCTCACCTGCTCTCAGTGCTGTAGGAGGGCCTGTGAGCTGGGCTGCTGCCCATTAGCTGTCGTACAGTTGTTCTGACCCTGCTGCCCAAGAAGGGGAATCTGTCCTCCATTGTGAACTGGAGGCCAGTGGCGCTGCTGTGTCAGGACTATAAGATCCTGTATAAGGCTCTGGCTAAGCGGCTCAGAGACATCATGCCGGCCGCAGTGCCTGTTTCAGGTGCTGAGAGCAGTTGGTGTCGACCCACGGTTCGTAGAATTTATTCAGCTGCTGTACTGTCGTGTGTTCAGTGTGCTGAAGATCAATGGTGGCCTGAGTGAGCCTATCCCCATCCATGGAGGCATCAGACAGGGCTGCAGTCTGTCAGGGATGCTATACTTCCTTTCTAACGAGCCCCTGCTGCACAGGCTGAGGCAGTTGCTAGCCGGGCTGTCCATCCCTTGTCACCCAGAGCAAGCGGTCAGGGTGTCGGCCTATGCTGCTGAGACACAGTCTGGCCTGCGAGACATCCAGGTCATTGTGGGAGTGTCTGGAGGAGTTCAGCAGGGCCTCCTCAGCCAGGGTCAACTGGGGCAAGAGCAGCGCTCATCTGGTTGGGGTGTGGGAGGGTTCTGCCCCCCCTGCCCTCCCTGCGGGGCTGCAGTGGTCTCTCTCAGGCCCTCGGGTGCTGGGTGTGACTTTGGGGGAGACGGAGGAGAACTGGGCTGGCCTGGAGAGGGTACAGGGCCGGTTGAGGGCATGGCACTTGCTGCTGCCCCAGCTCTCCCTCAGGGGGAGAGCTATTGTTATTAATAACTTGGTGGCCTCCATGCTCTGGCACACTTGTACCTGTCTGGACCCCCCACCGGCCCTGGTGTCCCAGATACAGACCCTGCTCCTGGATTTCTTCTGGGACGGGCTGCACTGGGTGCGCAAAGCAGTGCTGTACCTGCCGCTCCAGGAGGGGGGACAGGGGTTGGTAGATCTGTTAAGCAGGCTGAGTGCCTTTCGGCTGCAGGCAGCTCAGAGGCTCCTGTACCCTCCAGATCCCCAGTGTCTCCTGCCCTGGACACTTGTTATGACAGACACATGTTTTTACTTAAGACACGTCCCAATATACTTCCTTCCCAGTCTGTTTTTTATAGTACTGTTTTAGAGGTGTGGCAGCGCTTCTCCCTGGGTAGGGAGCTGGGGGGCAGCAGTCTGTATTGGCTGTTAGAGGAGCCACTGCTCTGGAACCCCGGTTTTAGCTGTCCACTCCTGCTCTCCAGCAGCCTCAGGTCAGTCCTGCTTAAGGTCGACGTGATCCGGCTGAGGGATTTGTTGGATTTTAACAGGGGACAGTGGGTTGGTGCCGACAGCCTGGCTGCCAGGCTGGGTATGAGGTCACTGAGAGTCGTAACCAGATTTCTCTGGGCAGTACAGAACGCCCTTCCCATAGGCGCTGTGGAGCAGCTTTTCCAGGCTCTCACGCAGCACTGCTGGCC
The DNA here is from genome assembly GCF_036373705.1 of Amia ocellicauda. Classification (NCBI taxonomy): domain Eukaryota; kingdom Metazoa; phylum Chordata; class Actinopteri; order Amiiformes; family Amiidae; genus Amia; species Amia ocellicauda. The sequence goes on along the minus strand of NC_089855.1, from coordinate 43,935,158 downwards.
CAAGGACCCTGACACCGTCTTTCCCCTTGTTTGTCTGTGTCTCTCAGTCCCCCCTAGCTCATCAGGCCGCCTACTGTCGCCTCATAGTCTGTGTAGTGTGCCTGTCTCCACAGCTCATCGTCAGGAGCTCAATCAGCTCAGTGTGAGGGAGCTGCACCATCAGCAGCTGCAGCCCCTCCCTGACACCCCCTGGAGGGAGCACCTGGCTCTGGGGGAAGATGCCTGCCCGGCCTGGAGGAGCCTGAACAAGCCCCCGCTTCTGCATGGCCTCTGCATGGCGTCATCGCAACAAACTCTATTGCACATACACTGGACCCCAGAGTGAGCGACACCTGCCCCTACTGCGGGGAGAGAGAGACTCTTTTTCACTGTTTCTGACACTGCCCTAGATTAGAGCTGCTGTTCACTGCACTGGAGAGCCTGTTCAAGCAGTTGGGCCTCCTTATCTCACGCACTTTGTTTATTTTGGGAGTCCAGTACAAGCAGCGCCAATGACATGTTTGTCAGTTAGCAAACCTTCTAGTGGGGCAGGCTAAGCTGGCTAATCCTGAGCAGTAGGAGAAGTCAGACTGAGCGCAGCAGCAACTGTATGCACTCTCCCTCTTCAGGTCTCTCGTAAGCTCCAGAGTGCGACTGGATTACAATTTCTACAGCCTGACGGGAGACCTGGACACTTTTCTGCAGATGTGGGGGGTCGGGGCGGCCCTCTGTGCCATTGACTTTGGACATTTAAACCAACTGGTTTAATTCACTTGAATATTTTATTGGTAGCACATGTGTAGTGCTTTTTATTGAGGGTTTTTAGAATAGGCTGTGTTTTTTTAATGTTTTTTAGGTGTTTCTAGTTTGTTTTAAATGTTTTGTTACTATTTCTTTAGTAAAATAAAGGTGTTAATATTCAAAAAATCTCTCTCTATCTCTCTCTCTCTCACACACACACACACACACACACATACACAGCCAGCAAGACTCACCAAGCCAGCCAGCTCAGCGATGACATCATGAACCTCTCTCTAAGCTGACTGCTATGACATCACAGAGCACGTGCATTCCGTTGCTTGCCATCTGTTAACCACTCAGTCACTGCCAGCCAGACTGCCTGGCTGGCTGGATGGGGGGGCTGTTTGCTGCTGCTGCGTACCTTAGCAAGCTTATTTGCTTGACCGGCCTTCCTCCTCTTCCGCCCACATGCCCAGCTCTGCCCGATCTGCTGTTCACCTGGATCACAGCTCCGCCCCAACAAGGCAGAGCCTCCCAAGAATGGTACAAACTCATCCACATTCCCCTCCATGGAAAGCTTTAACAAAAGGCAAAAGCGTTATAAGTAATGAAGAGGAACCCGAGTCCAAGACGCTTCCGACCAGCCATACATATTTGTGTGTATTAAAGATCACATTTTATTACATTTTGTTTTTCTGTACTATATTACATCTTATTGTGATTTATAATGATATTGTTTATTGCTTTGACAATACAAATGCACTGAATTGAGAGAGAGAGAGAGAGAGAGAGAGAGAGAGAGAGAGAGAGAGAGAGAGAGAGAGAGAGAGAGAAGTGCTAGGGCACATCTGTAATATAGACTACGGAACATTCGTCACATGCTTAGGGAACATTCATATCATACAGGGAACATTTGTAAAACGAATTAGGGAACCTTTGTGACATACTAAAAGGACATACTGGTAAGATGTTGGGCACATTTGAAACAACAAAAATGGCATTTGGTTATTTAATTGGGACATTAATACCAGTCTGTGCAACTATCTATGCATATTCCAATGTTTGCTGCAGGACTTACAGATTGAGTGAGGGGGTCAATATGTTTGATTCAGAACTAACCACTGCTTCCTCAATTTTGTTTTAAACATAATTTAAAAGAAAAGTGGGCTATACATTGGTCTGGAAAAATGCAGCAATGGTCCCTAAAGCTATTCTTTTAGTTTTTTGACACAATTCCTTAAACCCATTTTCTGTAAAATATGTTATCAACTTGCATTAATATATCATCCAAACTACAATCATACTAATAATGAAAATGTTCATATTATTACATTCTAAGGGTTCTAGTCTATTGTGTATTGTATTTATTATCAGGCCCTTCTCTAATGTTTTACAGTTGTTATTATTATTCCGTACAATACAGGGATTAAATTAAGTATTTTAACCACAAAGTATTGGCTACAGTTATGATTCCTTCTTCAGTGTTCATATGCATACAGTTTCTGAGGTCTGGACCACTGCACAGTAGTCCCTGGAGTTGTAGTCCAGACCACTGCAAAATTCATGCTGAAGTGATCTGGATCACCACGCAATGGCCCAAGGACCACTACATACTTGGATTTCAATGTTTTTGTGTAATCCATGTTGCAATAGCACCTACCATGTTCCTTTGTGGTGAGCTGGTTAATTCTGTTCTTTAACATTGAAGAGAAAAATTTACATGAATAAACTTACTGTTGTAGATTATTATTTTATTATTTTTATTTCTTGGCAGACGCCCTTATCCAGGGCGACTTACAACATAAGTGCAAAAATACAGAGATGTACAAGGCATCAATCATTACAAATTCAACTTAGTTAAAAAATATCGCAATTCAAAATACATTTTAAAAATTCCAATTACAATTTACACAAGTACAGTAAAAGACTTCCTACATCCTGGATGGTGAAAGCTAAGTGCTCTCAAGATGTAGGGTTACAGACTAGGGCTACAGGAAAGGGAGCAAGGAGGAAAACATTCAAGAACGAGAGGAGCATAATAAGCTGAAGTGCTATCTAGCAGGGATAGAGGACTAATATTACAAGTGCGGTCGGAAGAGATGCGTCTTGAGTAAGCGCCGGAATGAGGTCAAGGACTCTGCTGTTTTGACTTTGGTGGGCAGGTCATTCCACCACCGAAGTCAAAACAGCAGAGTCCTTGACCTCATTCCGGCACTTGTGTAACCCTTGTGTAAGATGTAACCCTTACCCAGTGGCTAACCCTTACTCTATGTTACAAATGTTCCCTAAAAGCTTATTTTGCAAGATCAGTAAAGAACCTTTAAGAATTTTAAACTTTTAAAGATACACATAGGTAATACCAATGTGCTTTCACAATGCCGAAAATAATAATGCGTTTATCTTTAATAGTGAAGATATTGTATAGATGTATATCTATCATATACACAAATAGAAAAAAAAAACGGTTTCCAAACCGAATATAGAACTGAAACTTTCAGACAGTCCATGAAAAATGGAATGTAAACATTTACACTTCTTAACAATTCTATATATCAATTATATTCATAACCCTAACCCTAACACTAACCCCAACTTTAAGTTACAAATGATCCCTAAACACTTATTTTGCATGATCAATAAAAAACTGTCAGGATTTTTTAAACTTTTACTGACACACATAGTTAATAGCAATGTGTTATAACTTTTCCTAAAATAATAATCCATATATCACATAGGGAACATTTGTTACATAATAGGAAAAACATACAAATGATGTAACTTTGAATATATTTAATATTACAGCATACAATTTGGCAGGCTTCATAATAATGGAATTTATGACATACTCTGTAAAAATCAAGCAAATAGCATTTGTTGTTCATGAGAAAAAATATATATAATCAAAGCTATCAGACTTTAGCACGTGGTGAATGAACACACATACGATTATACAGCATTTGTTGCAGCTTAATTTTAAACGTAATTGGTAAATTAGATACAAAGTGAGGACTCTCTATTTGCATTTGTTCCCCTGTATTATTGCTAAAATAAAGTTTTACTGACATTTTACTGACACTACCACTGCATAGGACACATCTGTAACATGAACGCTACTGAATGGCACATACATTGAAAACTACGGAGAATTGAGACTTATCCAATTTACACTTCATAAATCATCTTAAAACGTTTCCAACCAAGGCAAAACCCACTTGAAATACGTTCATTCACATTTTTGGTAAACAAAAAAAAAAGATTGTTACATATGTTCCCTATGATGCATCTACAGAGACAGAGAGAGAGAGAGAGAGAGAGAGAGAGAGAGAGAGAGAGAGACAGACAGACAGGCAGACAGACACTAACACAGCCACCCACTCTCCCACTCACACACACACACACACACACACACACACTCTATCTCTCTCTCTCTCTCTCTCTCAAAATTCAAATTCAAATTCAACCTGCTTTATTGGCATGACCAAAAAGAAGTATTGCCAAAGCAATGGTGACAAACAACAGTTTTGAACATATATATGTACATTTGCATACATAAATACACAATATATATGTTAAAATCAGGTAACTGATTAATTTCAATTAATAAAATTCAATCATAGTTCAGAGAGACATAAAACTGATAATGATTGTAATAATTGGGTGTAGCATAGGTGTCATTGCCTGTGTCCAGGGGTGTCCCCTGTGTGAGTGGACTGAGTGTCCACTGTGTCCCTCAGGCTGTGGCAGGCAGCTGTATACTGGGCTGCCAGTAATATTCAGCTGGTCTCCTCTCCCAGAGGGACTGGCACTTTCTCCGAGACTGGCAGGTCTTGAAATCTCTTATAGAGATCTGCTATTTTGGGGACAAATTTTGCTCATAAATGTTTATATTTTTCACATTTTAGAATAAAGTGCAGCTCTGTCTCGACCTCTCGGCGTTGGCAGTGGGGACACAGCCTGTCCTCTCTGGGCAGCCAGGTCTGCCTGTGTCGGCCCGTCTCGATGGCCAGGCTGTGCTCACTGAGCCTGTATTTGGTCAGGATCCTTTAGTGTTTTTCGTTCGTTATTAATTTAAGGTTTTCTGACAATGTGTAGTGTCTTTTTAGGGCCCGATAGCACTGCAGTTTACTTTGTGCTTGTGTGTGTGTTTCCCAATGGGTGATGTAGTTTTCTTTGTGCTGTGTGATAATTTGGTTGACTCTGATTGTGTGCATGTGTGTGTTGCTGTCCTGAGGCTGGCCGGTGTCGGTGTGTGTCTGCGCAGTGAGCCTGCGGACCAGCTGGCTGAGGGGGCTCCTCTCTGGGTTCTGCTCTTGGCATTGCAGGGCCTTGTGGTGGTAGGAGTGTGTGTCGCTGTTTATTAGATGGAGCCAGAATTTAATTGCTCTTTTGTGTATGTTGATTAATAATGGGTATTGGCCTAATTCTGCCCTGCATGCGTTGTTCGATGTTTTCCTTTGCACCTGTAGGATATTTTTGCAGAACTCTGCATGCAAGGTTTCTTTTGGGTGTTTGTCCCATTGAGCAGACTGCTGCCCTGTGAGGGGACCCCACACCTCACTGCCATAGAGAGCAATGGGCTGGATTATGGATTCAAATATTTTTAGCCAGATTTGTACAGGTATTTTTATGCAAATGTGTCTCTTTATGGCATAGAAGGCCCTGCGCGCTTTCTCTCTCAGTGTCTTCACTGCTGCGTTGAAGCTTCCTGTTGAGCTGAGTGTGAGGCCTAGGTATGTGTAGTGGGTGCAGTGTTCGATGGTGCTGTTTGCTAAAGTGACGTGGTACCTAGTTCCCTGAGGCCTGGCCTTTTTCTGGAATATCATGGTATTTGTCTTTTTCATGTTTACTGCCAGGGCCCAGGTCTGACAGTACTGTTCCAGCAGTGCCAGGTTCTGCTGCAGCCCCTGCTCTGTGGGCCACAGCAGCACCAGGTCATCTGCGTTGAGCAGGAACTTGACTTCTGTGTCATGTATGGTGAGGCCGGGGGCTGCAGATTGCTCCAGCATTGTGGCCAATTCATTGATGTAAATATTGAATAGCGTTGGGCTCAGACTGCAGCCCTGCCTCACCCCACACCTCTGAGTGAAGAACTCTGTTCTTTTATTGCCAATTTTAACTCCGCACTCATTTCCTGTATACATTGATTTGATGATGTCATATGTTTCACCCCCTACACCACTTTGGAGAAGTTTGTAAAATAAACCTTTGTGCCAGAATGAATCAAATGCTTTTTTTAAATCTATGAAACAAGCAAATATTTTATTTTTATTTTGGTTGACGTGTTTGTCAATGAGGGTGTGTAGGGTGTAAATTTAATCGGTTGTGCGGTGTTTTGGGAGGAAGCCAATCTGACTCTTACTCAGGACACTGTGCTCGGTAAGGAAGGCCAGTATCCGGGCGTAAATGATACTGCAAAACACCTTCCCCAGGTTGCTGCTCACACAGATGCCCCGGTAGTTATTAGGGTCCAATTTGTCTCCACTCTTATGAATCGCGGTGATCAGTCCTTTATGCCAGCTGTCAGGGAAGTGGCCCACACTGAGCACCAGGTTGAACAGCCGTAGCAGGGCCTGCTGTAGCTCAGGGCTGCTGTGTTTCCGCATCTCGTTGGAGATGCCATCAGGCCCGCAGACTTTCCAGGGCAGCAGGGTGCGCAGCTTCTCCTGCAACTCCTACTCAGTAATAGTTGAGTCCAGGGGATTCTGGGTGTCTTTAAATGCCAATTCCATTCTTTTTAGTTTCACACTGATGTCATGCTGAGCTGATTTCTCAGTGTGGTGAATGTTTTCATAAAGTCTTTCAAAGTGGTTTTTCCAAAAACCTCAATTTTGAATGGCCAATTCTTCAGGTTTTAATTTATTACATTTTTTCCAGTTTTCCCAGAATCTATTTGTGTTAATGGACTCTTCGATTATTGTCAGTTGCTTTCGGGTATGTTGTACTTTTTGATCTAAGTGTTCCTTCGTTCCTCAGTTCCTTCCTTATTCTATTGCACTCCTTATCAAACCAATTCTCCTCTTTGTAAATTGTTGGGATGTTCTTTTTAATTTTCAATTTTGACTGTAAAGCTGCTTTTTCAAATATATGATTTAAGTATTTTATAGCCAGATGTATTCCTTCTTTACTATGTTGATTTGGGGTGACCAGAAAGGTGTGTATTAGTGATTGGATGTCTTGATTGCCAATTGCTTTCTGGTACTCTTGTGTGCTGTCTGGAGCCCATCTGTAGGAGTGTCCGAGGCTGTACAGCTTGCTGGGCTGTGTGTGAGCGCTGCTGCTGTGCTCTGTCCTCTTCAGGAACACAGTGATTTGGCTGTGGTCTGATAGAGGTGAATGCACTGAGAGAGAAGGGGTCTAGGTCTGTGATGGCATAGTCTACCGTGCTGCTGCCAAGAGCTGAGCTGTAGGTATATCTTCCCAGAGAATCTCCCCGGATCCTGCCATTCACGATATACAGGCCCAGTCTCTGACAGAGCTGCAGTAATTTTTGCCCGTTTTTATTCACTCCCCTGTCGTGGCTGTGTCTGAGGGAGCTGATGGGGGTGTTTAAGGGGGTGTGGCCGAATATGTGGCTGTCTCCCTGTGTGCTGGTGAAGTCAGGCAGGCTGCCTGTCCGGGCGGTCAGGTCCCCACAGATCAGCACACTTCCCTGGACCTGGAAGTGGCAGACCTCAGTCTGGAGGTTGGGGAAGATCTCCTCATTGTGATATGGGGATTCTGAGGGGGGAACATACACACAGGAACACATCGGTTTGTGTAAAAATGATTTCTTTGCTTATTTTAAGCCATATGTGTGACTCTGCTGTTTTGATGGGCTGTATGGAGTCACTGAGCTCTGCTTTTTACCAGATTATTATGCCCCCGGAGTCCCTGCCGTGTCTGACGGAGGGCTTCTTCAGGGAGGGCACTATGACCTCTCTGTAGCCTGAGGGACAGTGACTGGACACGTCTGCCCGACACCATGTCTCTTGCAGGATGATGACATCCTTGTCTCTCACTCTATCTCTGAACTCCAGGTCTGTGTTCTTCAGCCCGAATACTGAGGAGCCCAGGCTCTGGATGTTCCACATGGTGATTGATAGGGATCGCATTTCTTTCTACTCTCATTAAGCAATTTATATACTCCTTTGGAATGAGATATATCTGGAAATGTGTGAGGTGGAAAGTAAACATATAAATAAATAGTAATACTGGTGATATGTAAAAATAGGAAACGAATAAATTAAAAAAATAAAAAACTCCTGACTTACACTCCTATATACATACGCATACACACATATATCTACATATATACACATATATGTAAGCATCCATATATCTACATAATTTTTAGAAAATGTCCATATATATCAGTATATAACTACATTTATACAGGGGTGATTTTCAGATGTGGTAATAGCTAGTCACCTCCTGCAGTGGTTTCTTTGTTATGCACAGTTACTTATCTTATCAGTGCAGATGAGGTTGAGCAGGTGTCGGATCTCCTGCAGCTCCCCGGTGTCGGCCACTCTCCTGACCGCTGCTGCGTAGTTGCGCTGGCTGTGCTGCTGGGCTGTTCTGTCCATGTTCTGGATGGGCTCCACTCTGGGTCTGCTGTCCTGTGGTCGGGCGTATATAACTGAGATGAATATCATGGCAAAGTTGCAGCCATTTACAGAAAATCAAATCTCAACTCCAAATTACTTAGGAATGCAACTACCCAGGTCTGTTTGTTGCCAGAACAATGTCTCCAGCGAAGAAAGGACTAACAACCGTTGGTGTCATGAATCCTACCAATGACGACTGCCATGTCCCAAGTAACACACCACTGGGAAATTTTTACTCTCTGATAAATCAGGGAGGTGAAGAGTTCCAGGTTATTGAGGCTACTGTGCACAATATCAGGCAGACAGAAGGCACAAAGTTACCCACAGTGGACTTCAGTCAGTCTAAATTGAGTGATCCACAAATGGACCAGCTGGAGAACTTACTTTTGAAGTATTGTGATGCGTTTAGTTCACATGAACATGACTATGGCTGCACAGATGCTGTAAAGCACCACATTCGAACTGGAGATGCCCTACCGATCCGCCAACATGCTTACAGGACTTCTCCAGCTTTGAAACAGGAAATAGAAAAACAAGTTCAGCAGTTGCTGGCCCATGACCTCATTGAGGAGAGCTGCAGCCCTTGGGCTTCACCTGTTGTTTAAGTCAAGAAAAAGGACGGCAGCTACAGATTTTGCAATGACTTCAAGAAATTAAACCCTGTCACCATACGGGACTCGCATCCCTTACCACGGATTTCTGAAGCTTTGGACAGCCTGGCAGGGGCATGCTGGTTTAGTACCATGGACCTGCCAAGTGGTTATTGGCAATTTCAGCTGGCATCAGAAGACCGGGAGAAGACCGCATTTACCACCGGCAGCGGCTTATACCATTTTAAGGTCATGCCAATGGGACTGACCAATGCACCACCTACCTTCCAACGTTTAATGGAGCTTTTGCTTCGTGGTCTACACTGGAAGATCTGCCTCATCTGTTTGGATGATGTTTTGTTTTTTAACCTTTCCTGAACATCTGCAGAGTTTGGAAGATGTCTTTCTTCGCTTTTGAAAGGCAGGACTAAAGCTGAAGGCCAGTAAATGTCAGCTTGCATGGGATGAAGTCTCTTTCCTGGGACATGTAATCACCAAGGGTGGTCTCAGACCAGATTCCAGGAAGCTGGACAAAGTGAAAGATTGGCCAACACCAAGAACACCTACTGAGGTGAGAGCTTTTGTGGGTCTCTGTTCCTATTACAGACGATTCGTTAAAAACTTTGCCCTAAAAGATGCAACACAGGTATGTTCTTGTTGTAATGGATTATTTTATATGCTATGTGAATCTCTTTCCTTTAAAAGATCAGCGTGCAACATGTGTAGCTCAATGCTTGTTTGAAGACTTCATCCGTCAACATGGTATACCTGAGTCCATCCACACTGACCAGGGCAGACAGTTTGAGTCTGATCTGGTGAAGCAGCTGTGTAGCAAGTTGGGAATTGAGAAGACACGAACATCTCCGTACCATGCCCAATCAGAGGCATGGTGGAAAGACTGAAACGGACATTAAAAGACAAATTAGCTAAATACATCTACCAAAATGGAGGAGAATGGGACAAATACCTCTCACAGGTGGAACTTGCGTACAATTCAAGTGTACATTCCAGTACTGGATATACTCAATTTTTCCTTGCTCATGATCGGGAACCTTGTCTGCCTGTGGACGTTTTGTTGAACTGCAGTTCTTTCACTACTCAAGCAACTCCGGGCACACCAGCTGCTTATGCCCAGGATGTCTTTAACCGCCTGTCACATGCTTTTGACATGGCCGCTGAGTAGTCGAAAGAATCTAAACTACTGCAAAAGACTCACTATGACTTTTAACCCCTATGCTGAAGGTGATCTTGTTTTCCTTGATGATCCTGCCAATCAAAGGAATAAACTTGCTCCTAGATGGAAAGGGCCATATAGAGTTCTGAAGAGGTTGGATAAAGACGGTTGTCCTGGCGTGACCTATGAAATCACTTACCCAAAAGATCCACGATCCAAATCATGGATTGTATATTACAATCTGCTGAAGGCATACAAAGGTCCTTGGTCTGACTTACCTGCTCATCCAGAAGCGCCTCCACAGCTGTTTAGAGATCCTGATGATGCACCTGTCAGTCCGCCATCAACACTGACGGCTTTGTCTGGAGACGTCCCTTACCCACTTCCAGTTCCAGCGAGCTCCAGTCATCACTCGATGCCGTCTTTCTCTCTTCTTTCTTCCACAGCTCCTGTCCAGAGGGATATGCTACCTGTTCCAGGTGTTGTTCCACAGCCTGCTCTAGCACTTGAGCCATGCCCAGGTGTCACCCATTCTTCCAGCCTTCGGGATGCCCAAGTCACAGTGCACCCAGAGACTGTGTTTTACCTCAGCGACTGCAGACTCCTGTGGCATTACCTGCTGGATGTACCTAGTGGTCGTAAAGTTATGAAACCTGACAAGCTTAAAGATTTAGTTATTTCGTAGTACATACCTGTTTTCATGTTACATTACAGTTCAATTCAGTAATGGCTTCTAATTTGTCATTCTTAAAAAAAAAAAAAAAAGTTCCTATTGTACTGATATACATCTATTGTGATTAAATTACTGCAACATCAGTTTATCATTTGGAAAATCTAAGTGTATATATATATATATATATATATATATATATATATATATATATATATAAAAATGTAACATTAGAAATACTGTATGATTTATTTAATTAAGAAACGAGGACGTTTTAAATAAAGTGGGGGAAGACTGAGACATTAGTCTATTATTGAAAAAAATAAATATCTATGAAAAGGTATCGTAAATGAAATTAGAAACACTTTATACATTATTTTAGTTTATATCAGGGAGAAATCGCTATGTGTTATGTTGTTCCCCTAAGAACATATTTCAGTTGCATGTTGTAAAGCCGGACAGGTTAGAGTCACGCACGTCTTTGTGTTCTGGATAGAGAGGAGGTGGCGCTGCACTGCTGTGCTCGGCATTGTATTTGTAACTGCAACTTGGGCTCCAGCACCGGCACCATGTCGGTGGAAAAGCGCTAAGTGAGCTCACACTGAGCTCAGTGTAATGTCTGCTCTGGAGAGCTCACAGTGTGACATAGTCGTGAGTTCACGTCTTTACTGGGTAGTCCTTGACAACTTAATTGACTCAATTCTTGGGCTTAATTGGTCAAAATGACCATTGGTTGAAGGTACACAGGGACTGATGTGTAGAGAGACTTATTAAACCTGCAGGATTGTGGTTTTCCCAGAACAGAATTAACCAGCTCACCACAAAGGAACATGGTAGGTGCTATTGCAACATGGATTACACAAAAACATTGAAATCCAAGTTTGCAGTGGTCCTTGGGCCATTGCGTGGTGATCCAGATCACTTCAGCACGAATTTTGCAGTGGTCTGGACTACAACTCCAGGGACTACTGTGCAGTGGTCCAGACCTCAGAAACTGTATGCATATGAACAGTGAAGTAGGCATCATAACTGTAGCCAATACTTTGTGGTTAAAATGCATAATTTAATCCCTGTATTGTACGGAATAATAATAACAACTGTAAAACATAAGAGAAGGGCCTGATAATAAATACAATACACAATAGACTAGAACCCTTAGAATGTAATAATATGAACATTTTCATGATTAGTATGATTGTACTTTGGATGATATATTAATGCAAGTTGATAACATATTTTACAGAAAATGGGTTTTAGGAATTGTGTCCAAAAACTAAAAGAATTGTCTTAGGGACCACTGCTCCTTTTTTCCAGACCAATGTATAGCCCACTTTTCTTTTAAATTATGTTTAAAACAAAATTGAGGAAGCAGTGGTTAGTTCTGAATCAAACATATTGACCCCCTCACTCAATCTGTAAGTCCTGCAGCAAACATTGGAATATGCATAGATATTTGCTCAGACTGGTATAAATGTCCCTAATAAATAACCAAATGCCATTTTTGTTGTTTCAAATGTGTCCAACATCTTACCAGTATGTCCTTTTAGTATGTCACAAAGGTTCCCTAATTCGTTTTACAAATGTTCCCTGTATGTTATGAATGTTCCCTAAGCATGTGACGAATGTTCGCTAGTTTATATTACAGATGTGCCCTAGCACTTCTCTCTCTCTCTTTCTCTGTCTCTCACTCTCAATTCAGTGCATTTGAATTTTAAAAGCAATTGGACATGCATACATACATACATACATACATTCATACATACATACATACATACATACATACATACATACATACATACATACATACATACATACATATATATGGAAAATGAACAATACAATTAAAAATCACAATAAGATGTAATTTAGTACAGAAAAACAAAATGTAATAAAATGTGATCTTTAATACACACAAATATGTATGGCTGGTCGGAAGCGTCTTGGACTCGGGTTCCTCTTCATTACTTATAATGCTTTTGCCTTTTGCTAAAGCTTTCCATGGAGGGGAACGTGGATAAGTTTGTACCATTCTTGGGAGGCTCTGCCTTGTTGGGGCGGAGCTGTGATCCAGGTGAACAGCAGATCGGGCATAGGTGGGCATGTGGGCGGAGGAGGAGGAAGGCCGGTCAAGCAGATAAGCTTGCTAAGGTACGCAGCAGCAGCAAAACAGCCCCCCCATCCAGCCAGCCAGGCAGTCTGGCTGGCACTGACTGAGTAGTTGACAGATGGCAAGCAACGGAATGCACATGCTCTGTGATGTCATAGCAGTCAGCTCAGAGAGAGGTTTGTGATGTCATCGCTGAGCTGGCTGGCTCTGTGTGTCTTGCTGGTTGTGTGTATGTGTGTGTGTGTGTGTGAGAGAGAGAGAGATAGAGTGTGTGTGAGTGGGTGGGTGGCTGTGTTAGTGTCTGTCTGTCTCTCTCTGTCTCTCAATTCAATTCAATTCAATTCAAGGTTGCTTTATTGGCATGACAAACAGATTTGTAGTGTTGCCAAAGCAGTTGATATATACATACATTGAAAAATAATAAAAGGTAAGAAAAAAGAAACAAAAAAAATGAAACAGTAACATTATAATTTATAAATTAAATCTTAATAGACATGTACATTTACTTTATAGTTATCAGGTTACAGCTGGTGCTCATGTATGTCATGTTTTCACAGTGAGCCCCTCAGGCTGTGGCAGGCGGCTACGTATTGGGCGGCCAGGGGGGCTGTGTGTCCCTCCCCCAGGAGGATAGCTTTTTTTTTTTCATTCATCAATTCAGAGAATGATTTTATAATATTTATGAATTTATTATAGAATGTGTCCCTTAATTTGGCATATTTATTGCATCGGAGGAGGAAGTGCATCTCTGTCTCGACCTCTCCTGTCTCGCAGTGACCACAGCGCCGCTCCTCTCTGGGCAGCCAGCTCTGCCTGTGTCGGCCCGTCTCTATGGCCAGGCTGTGGTCACTGAGCCTGTACTTGGTCAGGATCCATCTCTGCTTCATATCTCTGACAGTGAAGAGATATTCTGCCAGGGTGTATTCTCTGTTTAGGGCCCGATAGCAATCCAGTTTACTTTGGGATTTGGTTTCATTGTTCCAATGTTCCAGATAGGAGGTTTTGGTTATCTTTATGATTTGGTTGACTCTGATTGGGGGCAGGTAAGCAGTGCTGACCTGAAGCTGGTCTCTGTTCGCAGTATTAGCGGGGGTCAGTGCCGTGAGCTTCAGGGCCAGCTGACTCAGTGGACTCTTTTCAGGGCTGAGCTCTTGGGTTTGGAAGGCCTTGTACTGGAGTGAGTCTGACTCACTTTTCTTCAGGTGCATCCAGAATTTCAGTGTTCTTTTCTTTATATTAATGAGGTTTGGGAAGCGGCCTAATTCTGCCCTGCATGCGTGGTTTGGTGTGCTCCTGTGCACCTGCAGTATGTTTTTATAGAGTTCAGCATGCAGGGTCTCTATTGGATGTTTGTCCCACCTAGTGTAGTCCTGTTGACTGAGTGGACCCTGTACTTCATTACCGTACAGCGCAATGGGCTGGATCACACTGTCAATTAGTTTGAGACAGAAGAAGATTCTATAACATTAATATCCCATTCACAATCTGATTGCGTAGAAAGCTCTTCTTGCTTTGTCTTTGAGTGCCTTCACAGCCAGGTTAAAGCCCCCTGACGCACTAATAGTCAGGCCCAGGTAAGTGTAGTGTGAGGTGTGTTCTAGGGTAATGTTGCCTAGCGTGAAGTGGTATTTGTTTCCCTGAGGAATTTTTTTTTGGAAAATCATGATCTTTGTCTTCTTCATGTTCACTGCCAGGGCCCAGGACTAACAGTACTGCTCAAGCAGTGCCAGGTTTTGCTGAAGCCCCTGTTCTGTGGACGACAGCAAGACTAGGTCATCCGCATAGAGCAGGAATTTGACTTCTGTGTCATTTAGGGTGAGGCCAGGGGCATCAGACTGCTCCAACACCGTTGCCAACTCATTGATGTAGATGTTGAACAGTGTTGGGCTAAGACTGCAGCCCTGCCTCACTCCCCGCCCCTGAGTGAAGAATTCTGTTCTTTTGTTGCCAATTTTTTACTGCACATTTGTTTTCGGTGTACATTGTATTTATAATATCATAGACTTTACTCCCTACACCGCTTTGAAGAATTCTGTAATAAAGTCCCTCGTGCCAAATGGAATCGAATGCCATTTTGAAATCAATGAAACAGGCAAAGATTTTGCCTTTACTTTTTTGGTGGACGTGTTTGTCTATGAGGGTGTGTAGGGTGTAAATATGATCTGTAGTGCGGTGATTTGGGAGGAAGCCAATCTGACTCTTACTCAGGACACTGTGCTCGGTAAGGAAGGCCAGTATCCGGGCGTTGATGATACTGCAGAACACCTTCCCAAGGTTACTGCTAACACAGATGCCCCGGTAGTTGTTAGGGTCGAATTTGTCTCCACTCTTATAGATTGGGGTGATCAGCCCCTGCTTCCAGATGTCAGGGAAGTAACCAGTACTGAGGACCATGTTGAACAATTTAAGCACAGCCTCCTGCAGTTGT
Organism: Amia ocellicauda; assembly: GCF_036373705.1. Lineage (NCBI taxonomy): Eukaryota > Metazoa > Chordata > Actinopteri > Amiiformes > Amiidae > Amia > Amia ocellicauda. The sequence goes on along the minus strand of NC_089855.1, from coordinate 43,919,883 downwards.
GCGCTGCTGTGTTTGAGCATTTCAGTGCTGATGCTGTCCGGGCTGCAGGCTTTTCTGGGTGGAAGTGCCTGGAGCTTTTTAGATAGTTCCTGTAGGGTGATTGGAGCGTCATTTGGGTTTTGATTATTTTTAATTGATTGTTCGAGCAATTTCAGTTTTTCCCTGGTTTCAATTTGTTTGTGTGTCAGATCATTTTGTTGGATATCTTTATAAAGGTTTTCAAAGTATTTTTTCCAAATGGTTCCGTTTCGTATTGCCAATTCTTGAAGTTTTGTTGAATTTAAATTGTTCCACATTTCCCAGAACTGGTTTTGGTCAACAGATTTCTCTATGTCTTTGAGTGTTTTGTTTGTGTGTTTCTGTTTTTTATTTTTAAGGGTGTGTTTGTAGTGTTTTAGGGTCTCACAGTACTGTTGGCATAGTTCTGTGTCTTGTGGTTGATGATGTTTTTGATTGGATAGGTGCCTTGAATTTGTTTTTTTATTGATTTACAATCATCATCAAACCATGTCTGTGTGTGTGTATGATTCTGGTTGATTTTTTCTTTTTTTTTTAAGATTTGCCATTGTGGCTGCAATTTGAAATATTTGATTGATATCATTTATGGCCAGATTTAGTCCTGTCACGTCAGGCTGGTACTGTGAGCTGAGGAAAGTGTTGATGATGTCTGTTATTTCTGTAGAACTGATTGCTTGGTTAAATTCCTCTGTGCTGTTTGGAGCCCATCTGTATGTTTGATTAAGGTTGTACCGCTTACTGGGCTGTGTCTGTGTGTTGCTGGCCTGACTTCTTCTTTTCAGGAACACTGTGATTTGGTTGTGGTCTGACAGGGGGGTTTGCTGCCTGACAGTGAATGCACTGATGAAGGAGGGGTCCATGTCAGTGAGGGCGTAGTCGACTACATTAGTCCCAAGAGCTGAGCAATACGTGAACCTCCCTAAAGAGTCCCCTCTGATCCTGCCATTAAACCCCGTCGGGGATGTTCCTCTGGGTTGTGGTGGGGGTGAGGTACAGAGGGGCCTGGCCGAACACATGGCTGTTTCCCTGTGTACCGATGCAGTTGGGCTCGGTGCCTGTCCGGGCATTGAAGTCCCCACAGAGCAGCACATTCCCCTGGGCCTGGAAATGGCCGATCTCTGTGTGGAGGGTGTTAAAAAATTCCCCATTGTAATAGGGGGATTCAGAGGTGGGGGTATACGCTGTACAAAGGTATATATGGTTCTCACACTGGGCTATTCCCTTCTTAATTTGAAGCCATGTGTGCGTTGGGCCCTGTTTGACTGGGCTGATGTGGTTCGCCAGCTCCTCTTTGTACCACACTATGATCCCCCCAGAGTCCCTGCCACACCGCACTGTGCTCAGTTTAATTGAGGGCACAATAACCTCCCTGTAGCCCAGGGGGCAGTGTGTGGGCACCTCTGCACGGCACCATGTCTCCAACAGAACTATGATATCTAATTCTTTAATGCTTTTAATGAATTCAGGGTCTGTGCTCTTTAGCCCGAAAGGCGAGGAGTTCAGGCCCTGAATGTTCCAGCAGCAGACTGTAAATGAGCTCATTTTAGCTAACATTGTACTTGGTGGAATAAAATGCCTATCAACAATACAACTTTTTAATCTAAGGTTTTGTTTAAACTAGAATTTCAAATATAATAATTATTAGTTTTATGTAAAGTATGGTTACATTGTATGTACACAGGTATTTATTTTTAATTTACAAGTGGGGTTGTCCGTCCCTACCCGAGTTCTCTGGCTCAGCTCAGCAGTCTGGAGCAGAGGAGGCTGAGCAGGTGCTTGATCTCCCCCAGCTCGGTGGGGGCCGGAGTGGCGGCCTGGGTCAGGGCTGCGGCATAGCTGAGCGGCTTCTGATGGGCGCTGTGCCTGGTGCTCGTGGGGGGAGGCTGGGTGATGGGGGGCTGGCCGGTGCTGCGGCATCGTGGTACGTGTGCTCCAGTGCGGGGGGGTTGTATGTTTGGCTGTTGTATGTTTGGCTGGCCTCTGTTGGTATTGCTGTGTGGATAGGAGCTCATACATTCAGTGACTTCTCTCTCTCTCTCTCTCTCTCTCTCTCGTTCTGTAGATGCATCATAGGGAACATATGTAACAATCTCTCTTTTTGTTTACCAAAAATGTGAATGAAAGTATTTCAAGTGGGTTTTACCTTGGTTGGAAACGTTTTAAGATAAATTATGAAGTGTAAAATGGATTTGTCTCAATTCTCCGTAGTTTTCAATGTATGTGCCATTCAGTAGCGTTCATGTTACAGATGTGTCCTATGCAGTGGTAGGGTCAATAATATGTCAGTAAAACTTTATTCTGATAACTTTGATTATTATTTTTTTTCTCATGAACAACAAATGCTGTTTGCTTGATTTTTACAGAGTATGTCATAAATTCCATTTTTATGAAGCCTGACAAATTGTATGCTGTAATATTGAATATTTTCAGTTACATCATTTGTTTGCTTTTCCTATCATGTTACAAATGTTCCCTATGTGAAAGATGCATTATATATTAATAACGTCAAAACAAATAAAGATATACGGATGATTATTTTCGGTAAAGTTATAACACATTGCCATTAACTATGTGTGTCAGTAAAAGTTTAAAAAATCCTGACAGTTTTTTATTGATCCTGCAAAATAAGTGTTTAGGGAAGATTTGTTACTTAAAGTTAGGGTTAGTGTTAGGGTTAGGGTAATTAATATATTTGATATATAGAATTGTTAAAAAGTGTAAATGTTTACATTCCAATTTTCATGGTTTGTCTGAAAGTTTCAGTTCTATATTCGGTTTGGAAACCTTTTTTATATATATACTTTATTCTATTCAATATCTTCACTATTAAAGATAAACGCATTATTATTTTCGGCAGTGTTAAAGCACATTGGTATTACCTATGTGTATCTTTTAAAGTTTTAAATTCCTAAAGGTTTTTTATTAATCTTGCAAAATAAGTGTTTAGGGAAAATTTGTAACATAGAGTTAGAGCCACTGGGTAAGGATTACATCTTCAACAGTAAGTTAATTCATGTTAATTATTCTCATCAATTTTATTCAATACAGTAAAAGTATCTGAAATAGCAAATCGGTGTTAATCCCTTAATGCATCAATAAAAATAAATACAAATAAAAGGCTGATCTTAGCATAATTGTATACTTGTATGTTCGTTTGTGGTTGTCTATTTGGTTTTTACAATGTATCTGTGCTGTGTGTAAACGCAGAATGAGTTTGATTGTGATGTTAAATAGGGTTTAGAAACGCAGTCGCCTCAGTGCTGATTATTATTGCTGTGTTTCTCCACTTCTACTCCACGCTTGGGAACGCCCACATCCAGTGACGTCAGCGTTCGATTCCAAGACCGGTGGAAAAGCGGGCCAGTTCACAAAAAGATCAGCTGGATCCCAGGCCGAGCAGCGGCTCTGGCTCCAGCACCGGCACCATGTCGGAGGAAAAGCACTACGTGAGCTCACACTGAGCTCAGTGTAATGTCTGCTCTGGAGAGCTCACAGTGTGACCTATTCGTGAGTTCACGTCTTTACTGGGTAGTCCTTGACAGCTTAATCGACTCAATTCTTGGGCTTAATTGGTCAAAATGACCATTGGTTGAAGGTATTCAGGGACTGATGTGTAGAGGGACTTATTAAACCTGCAGGATTGTGGTTTTCCCAGAACAGAATTAACCAGCTCACCACAAAGGAACATGGAAGGTGCTATAGCAACATGGATTACACAAAAACATTGAAATCCAAGTTTGCAGTGGTCCTTGGGCCATTGCGTGGTGATCCAGATCACTTCAGCACGAATTTTGCAATGGTCTGGACTACAACTCCAGGGACTACTGTGCAGTGGTCCAGACCTCAGAAACTGTATGTATATGAACACTGAAGTAGGCATCATAACTGTAGCCAATACTTTGTGGTTAAAATACTTAATTTAATCCCTGTATTGTACGGAATAATAATAATGACTCTAAAACATAAGAGAAGGGCCTGATAATAAATACAATACACAATAGACTAGAACCCTTAGAATATAATAATATGAACATTTTCATGATTAGTATGATTGTAGTTTGGATGATATATTAATGCATGTTGATAACATATTTTACAGAAAATGGGATTTAGGAATTGTGTCAAAGAACTAAAAGAATTGTTTTAGGGACCACTGCTCCTTTTTTCCAGACCAATGTATAGCCCACTTTTCTTTTAAATTATGTTTAAAACAAAATTGAGGAAGCAGTGGTTACTTCTGAATCAAACATATTGACCCCCTCACTCAATCTGTAAATCCTGCAGCAAACATTGGAATATGCATAGATATTTGCACAGACTGGTATAAATGTCCCTAATAAATAACCAAGTGCCATTTTTGTTGTTTCAAATGTGCCCAACATCTTACCAGTATGTATTTTTTGTATGTCACAAATGTTCCCTAATTCGTTTTACAAATGTTCCCTGTATGTTATGAATGTTCCCTAAGCATGTGACGAATGTTCCCTAGTTTATATTACAGATGTGCCCTAGCACTTCTCTCTCTCTCTCTCTCTCTCCTCTCTCTCTCTCTCTCTCTCTCTCTCTCTCTCTCTCTCTCTCTCTCTCTCTCTTTCTCTCTCTCTCAATTCAGTGCATTTGTATTGTCAAAGCAATTGGACATGCAAACATACATACATACATATGGAAAATAAACAATATCATTATAAATCACAGTAAGATGTAATAAAGTACAGAAAAACAAAATGTAATAAAATGTGATCTTTAATACACACAAATATGTATGGCTGGTCGGAAGCGTCTTGGACTCGGGTTCCTCTTCATTACTTATAATGCATTTGCCTTTTGCTAAAGCTTTCCTTGGAGGGGAACGTGGATGAGTTTGTACCATTCTTGGGAGGCTCTTCCTTGTTGGGGCGGAGCTGTGATCCAGGTGAACAGCAGATCGGGCATAGGTGGGCATGTGGGCGGAGGAGGAGGAAGGCCGGTCAAGCAAATAAGCTTGCTAAGGTACGCAGCAGCAGCAAACAGCCCCCCTATCCAGCCAGCCAGGCAGTCTGGCTGGCAGTGACTGAGAGGTTGACAGACGGCAAGCAATGGAATGCACGTGCTCTGTGATGTCATAGCAGTCAGCTCAGAGAGAGGTTCGTGATGTCATCGCTGAGCTGGCTGGCTCTGTGTGTCTTGCTGGCTGTGTGTATGTGTGTGTGTGAGAGAGAGAGAGATTTTTTGATTTTTAACACCTTTATTTTACTAAAAAAAACAATTAAAACAAACTAGAAACACATAAAAGACATGAAAAAAACTCCCGACATAAAAACACAACCTATTCTAAAAACGCTCAATAAAAACCACTATACACGTGCTACCTATAAAATATTCAAGTGAATTAAACCAGTTGGTTAAAATGTCCAAAGTCAATGGCACAGAGGGCAGCCCCGACCCCCCACATCTGCAGAAAAGTGTCCAGGTCTCCCGTCAGGCTGTAGAAATTGTAATCCAGTCGCACTCTGGAGCTTACAAGAGACCTGAAGAGGGAGAGTGCACACTGTTGCTGCACCCGCTAAGTCTGACTTCTCCTACTGCTCAGGATTAGCCAGCTTTGCCTGCCCCACTAGAAGGATTGCTAACTGACAAACATGTCATTGGCGCTGCTTGTACTGGACTCCCAAAATAAACACAGTGCGTGAGAAAAGGAGGCCCAGCTGCTTGAACAGGCTCTCCAGTGCAGTGAACAGCAGCTCTAATCTAGGGCAGTGGCAGAAACAGTGAAAAAGTGTCTCTCTCTCCCCGCAGTAGGGGCAGGTGTCGCTCACTCTGGGGTCCAGTGTATGTGCAAAACAGTTTGTTGCGATGACGCCATGCAGAAGCCATGCAGAAGCGGGGGCTTGTTCAGGCTCCTCCAGGCCGGGCAGGCATCTTCCCCCAGAGCCAGGTGCTCCCTCCAGGGGGTGTCAGGGAGGGGCTGCAGCTGCTGATGGTGCAGCTCCCTCACACTGAGCTGATAGAGCTCCTGACGCTGAGCTGTGAAAACAGACACACTACAGAGACTGTGAGGCAACAGAAGGCGGCCTGATGAGCTAGGGGGGACTGAGAGACACAGACAAACAAGGGGAAAGACGGTGTCAGGGTCCTTGGGCCAGCAGTGCTGCGTGAGAGCCTGGAAAAGCCGCTCCACAGCGCCTATGGGAAGGGCGTTCTGTACTGCCCAGAGAAATCTGGTTACGACTCTCAGTGACCTCATACCCAGCCTGGCAGCCAGGCTGTCGGCACCAACCCACTGTCCCCTGTTAAAATCCAACAAATCCCTCAGCCGGATCACGTCGACCTTAAGCAGGACTGACCTGAGGCTGCTGGAGAGCAGGAGTGGACAGCTAAAACCGGGGTTATACAGCAGTGGCTCCTCTAACAGCCAATACAGACTGCTGCCCCCCAGCTCCCTACCCAGGGAGAAGCGCTGCCACACCTCTAAAACAGAACTATAAAAAACAGGCAGGGACGGAAGTATATTGGGACGTGTCTTAAGTAAAAACATGTGTCTATCATAACAAGTGTCCAGGGCGGGAGACACTGGGGATCTGGAGGGTACAGGAGCCTCTGAGCTGTCTGCAGCCGAAAGGCACTCAGCCTGCTTAACAGATCTACCAACCCCTGTCCCCCATCCTGGAGCGGCAGGTATAGCACTGCTTTGCGCACCCAGTGCAGCCCGTCCCAGAAGAAATCCAGGAGCAGGGTCTGTATCTGGGACACCAGGGCCGGTGGGGGGTCCAGACATGCATAAGTGTGCCAGAGCATGGAGGCCACCAAGATATTAATTACAATTGCTCTCGCCCTAAAGGAGAGCTGGGGCAGCAGCCAGTGCCATGCCCTCAACCGGCCCTGTACCCTCTCCAGCAGGCCAGCCCAGTTCTCCTGCGTCTTCCCCAAAGTCACACCCAGCACCCGAGGGCCTGAGAGAGACCACTGCAGCCCCGCAGGGAGGGCAGGGGGTGCAGAAACCTCCCACACCCCAACCAGATGAGCGCTGCTCTTGCCCCAGTTGACCCTGGCTGAGGAGGCCCTGCTGAACTCCTCCAGACACTCCCACAATGACCTGGACGTCTCGCTGCCCAGACTGCGTGTCTCAGCAGCATAGGCCGACACCCTTGGGTGACAATGGATGGACAGCCCGGCTAGCAGCCTGTGCAGCAGGGGCTCGATAGAAAGGGAGTATAGCATCCCTGACAGACTGCAGCCCTGTCTGATGTCTCGATGGATGGGGATAGGCTCACTCAGGCCACCATTGATCTTCAGCACAATAAACACATGACAGTACAGCAGCTGAATAAATTCTACGAACCGCGGGCCGACACCAACTGATCTCAGCACCTGAAACAGGCACTGCGGCCGGCATGATGTCTCTGAGCCGCTTAGCCAGAGCCTTAGACAGGATCTTATAGTCCTGACACAGTAGCGCCACTGGCCTCATGTTCACAATGGAGGACAGATTCCCCTTCTTGGGCAGCAGGGTCAGAATAGCTCTACGACAGCTAATGGGCAGCAGCCCAGCTCACAGTCCCTCCTGCAGCACTGAGAGCAGGTCCAGGCCCAGCTCAGTCCAAAACTCTGAGAAAAACTCCACAGTGAGCCCATCCAGCCCCGGTGCCCAGCCCTTATTGAGCTCTTGCATTGCGCAGGTCAGCTCTGCCAGATTTAGAAGGGCCTCCAGCCCCTTGACCCCATCCTGTGGGAACTTAGGCAGACTCTGCATAAACTGCCGCTGCTGCTCCAGGCTGTCTGGCTCTGCGGAGTACAGCTCCCTATAGAACTGGGCGGCATGACTACACATCTCTTGCCCATCCTGCAGCACGCGGCCCTCAGCCGTCCTCAGGCAGAGCATCACCCTGCTCTGCTGCCGCCTGCATTCCAACCCAAAGATGAACTTGATGGGCGCATCCATCTGTGTCAGGCTCTGGAACTGCGAGCGCACCATTGCTCCTCGAGCCCGCGTCCTTAGCAGCTCTGACAATGCCTGCTGCATAGCTTTGAGGTCCTCTAATGCCCCTGATTCTCCAGAGTCCAAGGCTCGGTGGAGCACCTGAATCTCTCCTTCTAACTCCTTCTTAGATTCATTCAAGCTGTCAGTCCTATGCTCAGTGTACTTCTGGCAGAAGAGCCTGGTCTGAACCTTGCCAATGTCCCACCACTGTCTCAGAGAGGCAAACCTAGGGCGCTCTGATCTCTGCCAAAAGAAAAGAAAAGAATTACAAAAAATCCTGTCCTGCAGCAAGCTATTATTGAAAAGCCAGTAGGCACTGCGCAGCCGGACAGGAGGCAGGGTGACACTCACAGTGATGAGACAGTGGTCAGTGGTCAGGTGGGGGTGATATGGAAGCCACCGATCAGATTGACATGATGTCTAAAGGTATAAAATCTATCCAGCCTGGCTAGCGACATAATGCTAGTACCCGGCCTCACCCAGGTGTACTGTTTCACCTTTGGGTTGGCATTCCTCCAGACATCGACCAGATTGTGCAACTGTGTATTACCTTCCAGCTGTTTTGCCGACTGTGGACTGGGCTCCAAATGATTCCTATCTAATTTATAGTCCACAGTACAGTTCCAATCACCCCCCCAAAACCAGGATCTCCTCAGCCCCACAGTCTGCTAGCGCTTTGCTGAGCACCAAAAACACTGACAGTCTGTCTCTCACAGCATTGGGGGCATAGATATTAATAAACACTGTAGCATTATGTTGGGTGTATTTTTATAAGAGCATTTTAGCTCTGAGCTGAAGCACTGACTTCTCCCCCCAAAGTTATCAGATTTTCTTAACTCATCAGCTTGGAACTGGTTTACATCTAAGTGACAGTTTTGGGGAGGATGGCACCACAAATAGGCCAAATAGTTTGGAATCCTGCTGTGGGATTTCTGGAGAAGTGGGCCTGTAGGTAATATAACTCTTTGAACTGGAAATCCAATCTCACAAACTCAAGAACCAATCACCTATTGATCTGACAGGCGTATACAGAACAGCACACGGTCTCTCTCTCTCTCTCTCTCTCTCTCTCTCTCTCTCTCTCTCTCTCTCTCGCACCTGAACCAGAAACTTGCTGCCACAGCTCAACCTGTAGCTCTGTTGCCAGAACCAGAACCAGAAACCAACTAAGTCTTTTCCGGCAACAGAAGAGTTAAACTGGGAGAAGGAGATTGAGCCGTACGAAGAATTCTTTTAAAGGACTTTATCAAATAAAGAATTTTACAGACTGCACTGCCTGCCTGCACCCGCCTGTGCCCACCTGATCAGTGGAGTTTTTAAAGCTGGACAATTGACTGTATACGAAAGTGTCAGTCATTTAAATAGCTACTGAGTCTTAAGAAACTCGATCCTTGGAACGAACAGGGCCCTGCTTTCCTCAAAGACTTTGTCTTCAAGTAACTATGGTGGAAACCCTGCTTACAAAGAAGATTTTGTGCACAACCTTGGAGCCTTCAAACCACTGGAAAATCGGTTTGCAAAAGACTCTACATTCGCGAAACCCCAACTTCCAGGTGCATCGACTGAGTGGAAGTTCTTGGACAAAGCCGAACCGGACTGCCTTTGTTCCAAACCACACGAACCTCGTGCCGTGTGCTGTTATCTGAGCTCGAAGCCAGAGAGGCCTCTCTGCGACGAAGTTCAGATAAGTTTAACAGTTTGGAGTTCATGATTCATGACATTTGAGAAATAAATTAGAAATGTTAATCTGTGATTCATAACTCTAGAATGTGTAATATCATTTAGTTTTCTTCAATATAAATGTGTGTTGCATTAAACTGTTTTGTTGATAATTTTAGAAATAAAATCTGTCAACGCCGAGAAATATCTTCTCATTCCTGTTTAACTGTTTAGTCTGAAATTGACACAAGTTAATAGACACCAGATTATAGGTGGCCCTGCCTATCCTTAATCATTGAATAATAATCAGTTAAGGGAAATTGTGGTAACAAGTAATGATAGGATCTTTCTCGGCACCTACGTAAATGAGACTGATATATATATAACGAGAAGTTACCTGACATAAATACTATCCTGCGTAGTTATTTAATGTCTGACTAACAATACTAATGAGAGACTCACCTTCGTCTTACTAACCGGTATTGTGGTCAATGTGTTTATAACCTTTTTTGTTTAACCATTTGTGTGATATCATATGCGATCACATGGTCTTTGATTTGGTCAAGGAAGTGATTTGTCTTTGAGTTGTTGATCTAGAGATGAATGTTAATTAGTTTTGCCCTTTTGTATAATTAGTGTAGTGCTACATTTAGTCTTTGTTTTTGAATAAATTTGACAATTTATATCATTGGAATTGGAGTCTGCGTCCAATTATTACAGAAATTGAGTTCTACAAGATTCCAGGATTCGTGATAAGGTGATACTATAAATTCACTACTTGAATTGAAATTTATAAGTGTACCTTACGCTACAATAAACAGAACTATTATTTTGAAAGTGTGCAATTCGTAGCCGAAACCGAAGCACACCGGAGCCCCGGAGCGCGGACGGAACAGAGTCGGATTAGCTATCAAAGATAATAACTAATAACACAAATAGACACAGACAATAATAACAACGGTGGTGACAGCACAGCCGTGAAGCCAAATAACCGAGCAATAATAATTTTTAATAAACAATTGTAAGAGAATTTTGAATGCTCGTTTTTTCAGTCAATCTAAATAAATAGTTGAACTGAAAACTCATAGGTCAATTGGTTTCTCTTTTAAGATTCTTTTTAGAGGGAAGATGCGTTCAAGTCACAGATGTGCAATAATCATTTATTTTGACAAAAATAGGAAACTAATATCATTCAATTATATTACTGAAAATAAGTAATATTAAGCTTCTGCTGGATTACAGTAAGAAACAGATAATACCCATTTTCTTCTTTCTCCTCACAGTACAGCTTATAGGCCAGTCTGGTCAGGCAGAATGCAGTGTGTCTCTCTCTGTCTCCCTCCAGCTCTCTCTTGTGTCTCGTTGCAGGATGAAGAAGTTAAGAGAACTCAAATTCTCTTTGTTTTCCCTTTTATAAGGTTTCCTTCCAACCAATAGCATTTTGCCACCACCATGACTTAATTATGAAGTGGGGGTCCCTTTCGAATTTGGCTAGGAACCGATAAGAGGACAGGTCCCTTTTGGTCTTCTGGACATACAGACAAGGTTACCAGGGGCTACCAGAGGCTACCAGTGGCTACAAAGGAACTGTCCATTGCTTATATTTAAATAAATTCTGTTATCCAATCAAAAAACATAACAGCCATTACTGTTATCCGTCAGTCTGGTGTATTGTACGCTCCTATACTATACTATCAAGAGTATGCGCTGCACACATTCATATCGGTTTCCTCTTTAAGTAAAGAGGACATTTAAAAACCTTTACATTAAATCTTCTATTTAACATTTACCAAATTTTATAATTGATAATTATATATATACAGTATGTTATTACATAATTATTTAAAAAGCTATAATTCTTCTAAATAGTTATTTCTGTTCTAATTATTGTAAATAAGCAATTATTTTTAAAAGAGAAGAGTAAGAAATTATGCAGGTTTTCCATTATGTAGAGAGGGAAAAAAAAACACAGAAACTGCATGCAACTTCCATAATACACCATTTTGGGCAACACAAATGTTCCCATGTAAATTAGACTGAGTTGACTATCTAATTTACATAGAGGACATTTAGCACCCCCTGGATGTGCCCTGGATGTGCATCCCACAAATCTCCATCAACTGCAAGATGCTATCCTATCAATATGGGCCAACATTTCTAAAGAATGCTTTCAGCACCTTGTTGAATCAATGCCACGTAGAATTAAGGCAGTTCTGAAGGCGAAAGGGGGTCAAACACAGTATTAGTATGGTGTTCCTAATAATCCTTTAGGTGAGTGTAGATTGGACAGATATGTTGTTTGTTAATGAAATGGTCATTATCTGGTCCGGTGTCACGCTGAATCCAGTGCCCCTACGAGTCATGTGTCCCGGGTTGGTTTGTGCATGAATAAATTCATTTTCTAAGCAAAGGCCGAGTTACACAAAACATACATATTCTACAGTAAGAGAAGATCAAATACACAGTAAGATCTGTTACACTGATGTGCTTTGCGAGCTATCACACGCCAGCAGTTCCGACAATGTATTATTATTATTATTATTATTATTATTATTATTATTATTATTATTATTATGTATTTGTTAGCAGACGCTCTTATCCAGGATGACTTTCAAAACATAGGAGCATTGCTGTGTGTCTGGCAACAGGGACAATGCAAAAGTGATTTTAGACCTTCATCACAGACTTCATCAATAAGCACAATATCCCATCAAAGCATTAACATCACCTGAGATGGTCCAACAGTTTATTGATCTGCCCACAATTGTGCCGCAAAAACCAACAAAACAGTTGCATCCATAATCAATAGGCTAGCCAATTGTTTTTTAAACAAGAATAAAAGTAAAGATACGCCACAAAATGAATGAAAATGTGAACTGTGTGCATGGTGACGAATGCATGTGAACTAATCCTGTATTTTAGTCAATACAGTGAAAGTGTCTGAAATAGCAAATCGGTGTAAATCCATTAATGCATCAATACAAATAAATACAAATAAAAGGCTGATCTTAGCATATTCGTATACTTGTATGTTCGTTTCTGGTTTTCTACATGTGATTTCGTGTTTTTTGTTTGGTTTTTACAATGTATCTGTGCTGTGTGTAGACGTGGAATGAGTTTGATTGTGATGTTAAATAGGGTTTAGAAACACAGTCGCCTCGGGGCTGATTATTATTGCTGTGTTTCTTCACTTCTACGCAAATACAAAATTGAGGAAGCAGTGGTTAGTTCTGAATCAAACATATTGACCCCCTCACTCAATCTGTAAGTCCTGCAGCAAACATTGGAATATGCATAGATATTTGCACACATTTCTCTCTTTCTCTCATTCTCTCTCTCTCTCTCAATTCAGTGCATTTGTATTGTGAAAGCAATTGGACATGCAAACATACATACATACATACATACATATATATGGAAAATAAACAATACAATTATAAATCACAATAAGATGTAATAAAGTACAGAAAAACAAAATGTAATAAAATGTGATCTTTAATACACACATATGTATGGCTGGTCGGAAGCGTCTTGGACTCGGGTTCCTCTTCATTACTTATAATGCTTTTGCCTTTTGCTAAAGCTTTCCATGGAGGGGAACGTGGATGAGTTTGTACCATTCTTGGGAGGCTCTGCCTTGTTGGGGCGGAGCTGTGATCCAGGTGAACAGCAGATCGGGCATAGGTGGGCATGTGGGCGGAGGAGGAGGAAGGCCGGTCAAGCAAATAAGCTTGCTAAGGTACGCAGCAGCAGCAAACAGCCCCCCCATCCAGCCAGCCAGGCAGTCTGGCTGGCAGTGACTGAGAGGTTGACAGACGGCAAGCAACGGAATGCACGTGCTCTGTGATGTCATAGCAGTCAGCTCAGAAAGAGGTTCGTGATGTCATCACTGAGCTGGCTAGCTCTGTGTGTCTTTCTGGCTGTGTGTGTTGAACCGTCTTAGAAATAAGTGGAGAAGTCGCGGAGATAAAGCAAACAGAACTTTAATCGAGCCGCTCGGAAGCCCCACGTCAGGAATAATTCCTTCAGTGAGAGTTAATGTTTACAAACATGAGTACAACTTTATAGGAAAATGACATAACATCTTATGGCCGTTCATCCAATCAGAAGATACAGGTCCGGGTCCGTTTACGATCTGTCCTCCCGTGAAGAGGTGATGGATCCAAAGCAGATGTCTGTCTTTGATGTGCACTAGGAAGATGCGATCCCACGGTCTTCATTTACCTAGTGTCAATCGCTCTTTAACAAAAACAATTCCTCCCTGTCTGGAGAAACAATTCAGTCATAAACAAATTCTCAGCAGACAGCTGAAGGCTATTTCGGCACTGTGTAATCTATCATTACTGACAGGAGTTTCTAACAAACCAACCTTGTTGACCCTTTACTTGTCCTGCTAAATCTAATCTGCTCAGCCTGTATACAAAACTACTTCTAATGCAAGTATTAATATAAAACATTATATAATTATCACAAAACACTTTCTTCAACTTCCTATACAGAGTCTTCAAAAGCTATCAGTCTATAGCAGCTGGTGTTTGAACACACATACAATTATACAGCATTTTCTGCAGCTTCGCAAGACCTAATTTTAAACGTTGTTGGTAAATTAGATAATTAGTGAGGACCCTCTATTTCCATTTCTTCTTCCATAATTGCTAAAATAAAATTTTACTGACATTTTATTGACCCTACCACTGCATAGGACACATCTGTAACATGGACGCTACTGAATGGCACATACATTGAAAACTACGGAGAATTGAGACAAATCCAATTTACACTTCATAAATAATCTTAAAACGTTTCCAACCAATGCAAAACCCACGTGAAATACGTTCATTCACATTTTTGGATAACAAAAAGAGAGATTATTACATATGTTCCCTATGATGCATCTACAGAGCGAGAGACAGAGAGAGAGAGACAGAGAGAGACAGAGAGAGACAGAAAGACAGACAGACAGACACTAACACAGCCACCCACTCACCCACTCACACACACACATACACACACTCTATCTCTCTCTCTCACACACACACACACACACACACACATACACACAACCAGCAAGACACACAGAGCCAGCCAGCTCAGCGATGACATCACGAACCTCTCTCTGAGCTGACTGCTATGACATCACAGAGCACGTGCATTCCGTTGCTTGCCATCTGTCAACCACTCAGTCACTGCCAGCCAGACTGCCTGGCTGGCTGGATGGGGGGGCTGTTTGCTGCTGCTGCGTACCTTAGCAAGCTTATTTGCTTGACCGGCCTTCCTCCTCCTCCGCCCACATGCCCACCTATGCCCGATCTGCTGTTCACCTGAATCACAGCTCCGCCCCAACAAGGCAGAGCCTCCCAAGAATGGTACAAACTCATCCACGTTCTCCTCCATGGAAAGCTTTAGCAAAAGGCAATAGCGATATAAGTAATGAAGAGGAACCCGAGTCCAAGACGCTTCCGACCAGCCATACATATTTGTGTGTATTAAAGATCACATTTCATTACATTTTGTTTTTCTGTACTTTATTACATCTTATTGTGATTTTTAATTGTATTGTTAATTTTCCATATATATGTATATATGTATGTATGTATGTATGCATGTATGCATGTCCAATTGCTTTTAAATTACAAATGCACTGAATTGAGAGTGAGAGACAGAGAAAGAGAGAGATAGAAGTGCTAGGGCACATCTGTAACATAAACTAGGGAACATTTATAACATACAGGGAACATTTGTAAAACTAATTAGGGAACCTTTGTGACATACTAAAAGGACATACTGGTAGGTGTTTGGCACTGTGGAAGGAAAGTTAGAATTATTTCCCTCATATCAATTCTACTCTCTTGTATACTTAAGAAAGATAAGGTCAAGCCAGGAGGACATGCCAGAAGGTAGCTTGTTTTCTGTTCGTTATTTAAAATGAGAACCTTGGAGACAATGTCAAACAGTACGATTGAAGTGCCTGCCCCCTAATCCATGTGTTGACCTATGAACTCTGATATATATTCTGCTTAGCTAACTCTCTAATGATAATATAGTAATGACTCTGTGATTGTAACCAGATCTTTGTTTTTTGTGTATAAAAGCCTCTGACTTTTAAATGAAGGCAGAGCGACTTTGGGATCTTCTTGATTCACTGTTCCTCTCCACGATGCGTGTATTAAAGGCATTGCAACGAACGTTCCAACCTGATTGAAGATGGTTTTTCTTCCACATTACATGGCGACGAGGATGGGATTGCGAACCCTGACACAGAGGACTGGAATGGCCAGACCAGTGACCAGCAAAACTGCGCCAGCAAAATAGAAAAAGGTAAAGGAACCTTTTTGAAAAATTCCCTACTGCGGTGCTTTGCTTTCACTTGTCTGCTCGCCTGGCCCTCTGACGATAAGGTAACGCAATCTATATTTTATTAAACGTTGTTGCTTGCCTTATATCAATTACTTGAGGCAGGAAATGTTTTCTTGCTTGTTAAGAAACAAAGTTTCTTAGTGTTACCATAGACTTGACTGTGTCTTCTTGTTTATGAAGTAATAGGACTGTGTCTTCCTATTTAACCTGGGTTGCCATGAACTTGACTGTGTTTCCTTGTTTGTGAAGAAACAGGACTGTGTCTTCCTGTTTGGGTTCCCGTAGACAAAAGTGTGTCTGTAAAACTGCAGGGTAGGTTTGACCTACAGTTAGAAAAAAAAAAAATTGTTCAATATCTGATATGCCGGTGATAATATAAATGCACGTGTTTTGTAGAACCATAAATGGTAAATGAAGAAACATCATGAAGTTATATACAAGTTATATAAATGCAAACATATTGAACAACATGTTTGTTATTATTCGTATATAGGATTTATTTTAATGTGTTTTTTTTTGTTATATTTTTATTTCTTTTTACTTTTTTTTCTTTTTTTCCCTGTCATTTTGTTATTATTTTGTGTGCTTGTATGTCTTGGTAGTTGTGTACAAAACGTTACATAGAAAATGCGTGGTAACGGCTCCAGTAAAACGGGTGAACTGCCACCCAAAGGTACACATGTCAGATATATGTATGATAACTATGGAGTGAAGATGTGCGCGATGTGCACAAGTGGTTTGACTGGACTATAGGTGACAGAAAGTTAAGGTTTCCAGAAGATGGGACTTTTGATTCAGATAGACTTGAGCACCTAAAAACGGTTTTGCAAAATAGGAATACAAAACCGGGAGAAGTAAATAGTTATATTTCCCAAAAGTTAGAACCAAATTGGCACTGCTCAAAAGCCAATTCTATCGCCCAATAGACTTATTATGCAATAAAACCTTTTTTTTTTTAACTAGAGCAAATATGTATTATTCGTTCATTAAAAACCATTGGCTTTGTTATCACATATATTTTTTTAGAACTAGTTTTTCACTCAATTCCCATATACAATAATACAATACACCATAGTAGCATTATTCAGTGTGTATCCACTTACATCACATTGAAACATCACATATCATTTCACACTTCAGTCACACATCCAAACAGCACAATTCTTTCAATACAGTAGTCACTCTAATAAACTATGGAAAGTATAGTTCATGAAATGCCCATAGTCCCACCAGACTCTGTTTCCTTGTGCTTAGATTTAAAAGAGGTTGGAGTTGTATGACTATTCATGTTTCTTCCCAATCTATTTCTATATTGTTTCTTCAGGCCTTTTCCTCAAAGATAAAATTGTTATTTTTCAGCACCTGAAATCAATCAGAAATGCATTTTTAATAATTTGTCCGTCTATTCCTGGACATCGCCACCCTCCTGTTGTCAATTGGAATCAGCAGAGTTAGTTGGTTTATTACTTTTACCAGAGTATGGTATGCATCGTATGTTTCCACCATCACCCTCCCTCCTGTCCGTCCACACACACTGGCATCAGTGGCCATGAGGACGGATTATGGGCTGCAGCACTTAGAGCGGAGGCCAATGTGAGAGGGGAGACTATGCACTGATGTGTCATGGCATGTGAGTAGGGAACCTTTGGACTAAACCTTTGGTACCTGTGAAGATAGATAATAGTAGTTATTTTCTATTCATCTGTATCAACATCAGTATTATTAGCATTAGTAATGTAACTATTCTCGATTTCCCAGGACATTACTGTCGGTTGACAATGTTGCTTGGTTTGTAGTAGTACATCTGTATTTAGTTACAAGGCAGCTCTCTTATCTCTCTCAGTGGGGAGCTGACCTCACAGACACTTTCACTGCCCCAACGCCCCCTCTGAAAACATCACTCTGTATCCTAACAGCTGTTCTTTCTCCTTTCCTAATTTCTTACTAGTGTAGCGTAAGGTACACTTATGAATTTCAATTTAAGAAGTGAATTTATAGTATCACCTTATCACGAATCCTGGAATCTTGTAGCACTCAATTTCTGTAATAATTGGACACAGACACCAATTCCAAAGATATAAATTGTCAAATTTATTCAAAAACAAAGACTAAATGTAGCACTACACTAATTATACAAAAGGGAAAACTAATTAAAATTCAACTCTAGATCAACAAATCAAAGACAAATCACTTCCGTGACCAAATCAAAGACCATGGGATCGCATATGATAACACAAATCGTTAAACAAGAAAGGTTATAAACACATTGACTACAATACCGGTTAGTAAGACGAAGGTGAGTCTCTCATTAGTATTGTTAGTCAGAAATTAAATAACTACGCAGGTTAGTGTTTAATGTCAGGTAACTTCTCGTTATATATATATCAGTCTCATTTACGTTTAGGTGCCGAGAAAGATCCTATCATTACTTGTTACCACAATTTCCCTTAACTGATTATTATTCAATGATTAAGGATAGGCATGGCCACCAATAATCTAATGTCTATTAACTTGTGTCAATTTCAGACTAAACAGTTAAACAGGAATGAGAAGATATTTCTCGGCGTTGACAGATTTTATTTCTAAAATGATCAACAAAACAGTTTAATGCAACACAAATTTATATTGAAGACAACTAAATGATATTACACATTCTAGAGTTATGACTCACAGATTAACATTTCTAATTGATTTCTCAAATGTCATGAATGATGAACTCCAAACTGTTAAACTTATCTGAACTTCGTCGCAGAGAGGCCTCTCTGGCTTCGGGCTCAGATAACAGCACACGGCACGAGGTCCGTGTGGTTTGGAACAAAGGCAGTCCGGTTCGGCTTTGTCCAAGAACTTCCACTCAGTCGATGCACCTGGAAGTTGGGGTTTCGCAAAAGTAGAGTCGTTTCCAAACAGATTTTCCACTGGTTTGAAGGCTCCAAGGTTGTGCACAAAATCTTTTTGGCAAGCAGGGTCTCTCACCGTACTTATTTGAAGACAAAGTCTTTGAGGAAAGCAGGGCCCTGTTTGTTCCAAGGGTCAAGTTTCTTAAGACTCAAATAGCTATTTAAATGACTGACACTTTCGTATTCAGTCGACTTGTCCAGCTGTAAAACTCCACTGATCAGGTGGGCACAGGCGGTCAGCGCAGTCTGTAAAGTTCTTTATTTAATAAAGTCCTTTAAAAGAATTCTTCATACGGCTCAATCTCCTTCTCCCAGTTTAACTCTTCTGTTGCCGGCAAAGACTTGGTTGGTTTCTGGTTCCGGTTCTGGCAACAGAGCTACAGGTTGAGCTGTGGCAGCGAGTTACTGGTTCAGGTGAGAGAGAGAGAGAGAACGACCGTCCGCTGTTCCTTATAGTCTGTCAGATCGATAGGTGATTGGTTCCTGAGTTCTTGAGATTGGATTTCGGTTTCAGCCCCCAGTGTCCTATTGGAGGAGGGCTTGATTTATGACTGATGTCAATCCATGCCATCTATTGGAAATGCCGGTTGGCCCGGGTTCGTAGCTCTATGTCGGGATTTCGGCTCTCGTCCACTACAAAGAGTTTTTATCACCTACAGGCCCCTTTATCCAGACATTTCATAGCAGAATTCCAAACTATTTGGCCTCTTCTTGGTGCCATCCTCCCCAAAACTGTCACTTTGATGCAAACCAGTTCCAAGCTGATGAGCAAAGGAAATCTGATAACTTTGGGGGGGGAGAGGTCTTCTTTAGATCAGTGCATCAGCTCAGAGCCCAAATGCTCTTATCCAAATACACCCAACATAACGCTACAATGTTCATATTATTATAATCTATGGGTTCTAGTCTATTGTGTATTGTATTTATTCTCAGGCCCTTCTCTTATGTTTTACAGTTGTTATTATTATTCTGTACAATACAGGGATTAAATTAAGTATTTTAACCACAAAGTATTGGCTACAGTTATGATGCCTACTTCAGTGTTCATATGCATACAGTTTCTGAGGTCTGGACCACTGCACAGTAGTCCCTGGAGTTGTAGTCCAGACCACTGCAAAATTCGTGCTGAAGTGATATGGATCACCACGCAATGGCCCAAGGACCACTGCAAACTTGGATTTCAATGTTTTTGTGTAATCCATGTTGCAATAGCAACATCCATGTTCCTTTGTGGTGAGCTGGTTAATTCTGTTCTTTAACATTGAAGAGATTAAGATGAATAAACTTACTGTTGAAGATTATTATTTGATTATTTTTATTTTTATTTTTAGGCATCAATCATTACAAATTCAACTTAGCTAAAATATATCGCAATTCAAAATACATTTTAAAAATTCCAATTACAATTTACACAAGTACATTAAAAGACTTCCTACATCCTGGACGGTGAAAGCTAAGTGCTGTCAAGATGTAGGGTTACAGACTAGGGCTACGGGAAAGGGAGCAAGGAGGAAAACATTCAAGAACGAGAGGAGCATAATAAGCTGAAGTGCTATCTAGCAGAGATAGAGGACTAATATTACAAGTGCGGTCGGAAGAGATGCGTCTTGAGTAAGCGCCAGAATGAGGTCAAGGACTCTGCTGTTTTGACTTTGGTGGGCAGCTCATTCCACCACCGAAGTCAAAACAGCAGAGTCCTTGACCTCATTCCGGCACTTGTGTAACCCTTGTGTAAGATGTAACCCTTACCCAGTGGCTAACCCTAACTCTATGTTACAAATGTTCCCTAAAAGCTTATTTTGCAAAAAAAAAAATTCCTTTAGGAATTTTAAACTTTTAAAGATACACATAGGTAATACCAATGTGGTTTAACAATGCCGAAAATAATAATGCGTTTATCTTTAATTGTGAAGATATTGAATAGATGTATATCTTTCATATACACAAATAGAAAAAAAACGGTTTCCAAACCGAATATAGAACTGAAACTTTCAGACAGTCCATGAAAAATGGAATGTAAACGTTTACACTTCTTTACAATTCTATATATCAATTATATTCCTAACCCTAACCCTAACACTAACCCTAACTTTAAGTTACGAATGTTTCCTAAACACTTATTTTGCAGGATCAATAAAAAACTGTCAGGATTTTTTTAACTTTTACTGACACACATAGTTAATAGCAATGTGTTATAACTTTTCCGAAAATAATAATTCGTATATCTTTAATTGTTTTGACATTATTAAGATATAATGCATCTATCACATAGAGAACATTTGTTACATGATAGGAAAAACATACAAATTATGTAACTTTGAATATATTTAATATTACAGCATACAATTTGTCAGGCTTCATAATAATGGAATTTATGACATACTCTGTAAAAATCAAGCAAATAGCATTTGTTGTTCATGAGAAAAAATATATATAATCAAAGCTATCAGACTTTAGCACGTGGTGAATGAACACACATACGATTATACAGCATTTGTTGCAGCTTCGCAAAACCTAATTTTAAACGTTGTTGGTAAATTAGATTCAAAGTGAGGACCCTCTATTTGCATTTGTTCCCCTTTATTATTGCTAAAATAAAGATTTACTGACATTTTACTGACACTACCACTGCATAGGACACATCTGTAACATGAACGCTACTGAATGGCACATACATTGAAAACTACGGAGAATTGAGACTTATCAAATTTACACTTCATAAATCATCTTAAAATCTTTCCAAATAAGGCAAAACCCACTTGAAATACGTTCATTCACATTTTTGGTAAACAAGAAGAGAGATTGTTACATATGTTCCCTATGATGCATCTACAGAGCGAGAGACAGAGAGAGAGAGAGAGAGAGAGAGAGAGACAGACAGACAGGCAGACAGACACTAACACAGCCACCCACTCTCCCACTCACACACACACACACACACTATCTCTCTTTCTCTCTCACACACACACACACATACACACACACACACACACACACACACACACACACACACACTATCTCTCTCTCTCTCTCTCTCTCTCTCTCTCTCTCTCTTTCTCTCTCTCAAAATTCAAATTCAAATTCAACGTGCTTTATTGGCATGACCAAAAAGAAGTATTGCCAAAGCAATGGTGACAAACAACAGTTTTGAACATTTATATGTACATTTGCATACATAAATACACAATATATATGTTAAAAACAGGTAACTGATTAATTTCAATTAATAAAATTCAATCATAGTTCAGAGAGACATAAAACTGATATTGATAGTAATAATTGGGTGTAGCATAGGTGTCATTGCCTGTGTCCAGGGGTGTCCCCTGTGTGAGTGGACTGAGTATCCACTGTGTCCCTCAGGCTGTGGCAGGCAGCTGTATACTGGGCTGCCAGTAATATGCAGCTGGTCTCCTTTCCCAGAAGTGCAGAAGTGCAGCTCTGTCTCGACCTCTCGGCGTTGGCAGTGGGGACACAGCCTGTCCTCTCTGGGCAGCCAGGTCTGCCTGTGTCGGCCCGTCTCGATGGCCAGGCTGTGCTCACTGAGCCTGTATTTGGTCAGGATCCTTTTGTGTTTTTCGTTCATTATTAATTTAAGGTTTTCTGATAATGTGTAGTGTCTTTTTAGGGCCCGATAGCACTGCAGATTACTTTGTGCTTGTGTGTGTGTTTCCCAATGGGTGATGTAGTTTTCTTTGTGCTGTGTGATAATTTGGTTGACTCTGATTGTGTGCATGTGTGTGTTGCTGTCCTGAGGCTGGCCGGTGTTGGTGTGTGTCTGCGCAGTGAGCCTGCGGACCAGCTGGCTGAGGGGGCTCCTCTCTGGGTTCAGCTCTTGGCATTGCAGGGCCTTGTGGTGGTAGGAGTGTGTGTCGCTGTTTATTAGATGGAGCCAGAATTTAATTGCTCTTTTGTGTATGTTGATTTATAATGGGTATTGGCCTAATTCTGCCCTGCATGCGTTGTTCGGTGTTTTCCTTTGCACCTGTAGGATACTTTTGCAGAACTCTGCATGCAAGGTTTCTTTTGGGTGTTTGTCCCATTGAGCAAACTGCTGCCCTGTGAGGGGACCCCACACCTCACTGCCATAGAGAGCAATGGGCTTGATTATGGATTCAAATATTTTTAGCCAGATTTGTACAGGTATTTTTATGCAAATGTGTCTCTTTATGGCATAGAAGGCCCTGCGTGCTTTCTCTCTCAGTGTCTTCACTGCTGCGTTGAAGCTTCCTGTTGAGCTGAGTGTGAGGCCTAGGTATGTGTAGTGGGTGCAGTGTTCGATGGTGCTGTTTGCTAAAGTGACGTGGTACCTAGTTCCCTGAGGCCTGGCCTTTTTCTGGAATATCATGGTATTTGTCTTTTTCATGTTTACTGCCAGGGCCCAGGACTAACAGTACTGCTCTAGCAGTGCCAGGTTTTGCTGAAGCCCCTGTTCTGTGGACGACAGCAAGACTAGGTCATCCGCATAGAGCAGGAATTTGACTTCTGTGTCATTTAGGGTGAGGCCAGGGGCATCAGACTGCTCCAACACCGTTGCCAACTCATTGATGTAGATGTTGAACAGTGTTGGGCTCAGACTGCAGCCCTGCCTCACTCCCCGCCCCTGAGTGAAGAATTCTGTTCTTTTGTTGCCAATTTTTACTGCACATTTGTTTTCGGTGTACATTGTATTTATAATATCATAGACTTTACTCCCTACACCGCTTTGAAGAATTCTGTAATAAAGTCCCTCGTGCCAAATGGAATCGAATGCCATTTTGAAATCAATGAAATAGGCAAAGATTTTGCCTTTACTTTCTTAGTGGACGTGTTTGTCTATGAGGGTGTGTAGGGTGTAAATATGATCTGTAGTGCGGTGATTTGGGAGGAAGCCAATCTGACTCTTACTCAGGACACTGTGCTCGGTAAGGAAGGCCAGTATCCGGGCGTTGATGATACTGCAGAACACCTTCCCCAGGTTACTGCTAACACAGATGCCCCGGTAGTTGTTAGGGTCGAATTTGTCTCCACTCTTATAGATTGGGGTGATCAGCCCCTGCTTCCAGATGTCAGGGAAATAACCAGTACTGAGGACCATGTTGAACAATTTAAGCACAGCCTACTGCAGTTGTGCGCTGCTGTGTTTGAGCATTTCAGTGCTGATGCTGTCCGGGCTGCAGGCTTTTCTGGGTGGAAGTGCCTGGAGCTTTTTAGATAGTTCCTGTAGGGTGATTGGAGCGTCATTTGGGTTTTGATTATTTTTAATTGATTGTTTGAGTATTTTCAGTTTTTCCCTGGTTTCAATTTGTTTGTGTGTCAGATCATTTTGTTGGATATCTTTATAAAGGTTTTCAAAGTATTTTTTCCAAATGGTTCCGTTTTGTATTGCCAATTCTTGTTGTTTTGTTGAATTAAATTGTTCCACATTTCCCAGAACTGGTTTTGGTCAACAGATTTCTCTATGTCTGTGAGTGTTTTGTTTGTGTGTTTCTGTTTTTTATTTTTAAGGGTGTGTTTGTAGTGTTTTAGGGTCTCACAGTACTGTTGGCATAGTTCTGTGTCTTGTGGTTGATGATGTTTTTGATTGGATAGGTGCCTTGAATTTGTTTTTTATTGATTTACACTCATCATCAAACCATGTCTGTGTGTGTGTGTATGATTCTGGTTGATTTTTTCTTTGTCTTTTTAAGATTTGCCATTGTGGCTGCAATTTGAAATATTTGATTGATATCATTTATGGCCAGATTTAGTCCTGTCACGTCAGGCTGGTACTGTGAGCTGAGGAAAGTGTTGATGATGTCTGTTATTTCTGTAGAACTGATTGCTTGGTTAAATTCCTCTGTGCTGTTTGGAGCCCATCTTTATGTTTGATTAAGGTTGTACAGCTTACTGGGCTGTGTCTGTGTGTTGCTGGCCTGACTTCTTCTTTTCAGGAACACTGTGATTTGGTTGTGGTCTGACAGGGGGGTTTGCTGCCTGACAGTGAATGCACTGATGAAGGAGGGGTCCATGTCAGTGAGGGCGTAGTCGACTACATTAGTCCCAAGAGCTGAGCAATACGTGAACCTCCCTAAAGAGTCCCCTCTGATCCTGCCATTAAACACCTCTGGGTTGTGGTGGGGGTGAGGTACAGAGGGGCCTGGCCGAACACATGGCTGTTTCCCTGTGTGCCGATGCAGTTGGGCTCGGTGCCTGTCCGGGCATTGAAGTCCCCACAGAGCAGCACATTCCCCTGGGCCTGGAAATGGCCGATCTCTGTGTGGAGGGTGTTAAAAAATTCCCCATTGTAATAGGGGGATTCAGAGGTGGGGGTATACGCTGTACAAAGGTATATATGATTCTCACACTGGGCTATTCCCTTCTTAATTTGAAGCCATGTGTGCGTTGGGCCCTGATTGACTGGGCTGATGTGGTTCGCCAGCTCCTCTTTGTACCACACTATGATCCCCCCAGAGTCCCTGCCACGCCGCACTGTGCTCAGTTTAATTGAGGGCACAATAACCTCCCTGTAGCCCAGGGGGCAGTGTGTGGGCACCTCTGCACGACACCATGTCTCCAGCAGAACTATGATATCTAATTCTTTAATGCTTTTAATGAATTCAGGGTCTGTGCTCTTTAGCCCGAAAGGCGAGGAGTTCAGGCCCTGAATGTTCCAGCAGCTGACTGTAAATGAGCTCATTTTAGCTAACATTGTACTTGGTGGAATAAAATGCCTATCAACAATACAACTATCGAAGGTTTTGTTTAAACTAGAATTTCAAATTTAATAATTATTAGTTTTATGTAAAGTATGGTTACATTGTATGTACACAGGTATTTATTTTTAATTTACAAGTGGGGTTGTCCGTCCCTACCCGAGTTCTCTGGCTCAGCTCAGCAGTCTGGAGCAGAGGAGGCTGAGCAGGTGCTTGATCTCCCCCCGCTCGGTGGGGGCCGGAGTGGCGGCCTGGGTCAGGGCTGCGGCATAGCTGAGCGGCTTCTGATGGGCGCTGTGCCTGGTGCTCGTGGGGCGGGTGGGAGGCTGGGTGATGGGGGGCTGGCCGGTGCTGCGGCATCGTGGTACGTGTGCTCCAGTGCGGGGGGGTTGTATGTTTGGCTGGCCTCTGTTGGTATTGCTGTGTGGATAGGAGCTCATACATTCAGTGACTTCTCTCTCTCTCTCTCTCTCTCTCTCTCTCTCTCTCTCTCGTTCTGTAGATGCATCATAGGGAACATATGTAACAATCTCTATTTTTGTTTACCAAAAATGTGAATGAACGTATTTCAAGTTGGTTTTGCCTTGGTTGGAAACGTTTTAAGATTAATTAAGAAGTGTAAATTGGATTTGTCTCAATTCTCCGGAGTTTTCAATGTATGTGCCATTCAGTAGCGTTCATGTTACCGATGTGTCCTATGCAGTGGTAGAGTCAATAAAATGTCAGTAAAACTTTATTCTGATAGCTTTGATTTTTTTTTTTCTCATGAATAACAAATGCTATTTGCTTGATTTTTACAGAGTATGTCATAAATTCCATTTTTTGAAGCCTGACAAGTTGTATGCTGTAATATTGAATATTTTCAAAGTTACATCATTTGTTTCTTTTCCTATCATGTTACAAATGTTCCCTATGTGATAGATGCATTATATCTTAATAACGTCAAAACAATTAAAGATATACGGATTATTATTTTCCGTAAAGTTAAAACACATTGCCATTAACTATGTGTGTCAGTAAAAGTTTAAACAAACCTGACAGTTTTTGATTGATCCAGCAAAATAAGTGTTTAGGGAACATTTTTAACTTAAAGTTAGGGTTAGTGTTAGGGTTAGGGTTATGAATATAATTGATATATTGAATTGTTAAGAAGTGAAAATAATTACATTCCATTTTTCATGGATTGTCTGAAAGTTTCAGTTCTATATTCAGTTTGGAAACCGTTTTTTCTATTTGTGTATATGAAAGATATACATCTATACAATATCTTCACTATTAAAGATAAATGCATTATTTTTTTCGGCATTGTTAAAGCACATTGGTATTACCTATGTGTATCTTTAAAAGTGTCAAATTCCTAAAGGTTTTTCATTGGTCTTGCAAAATAAGTGTTTAGGGAAATTTGTAACATAGAGTTAGGATTAGCCACTGGGTAAGGGTTACATCTTCAACAGTATGTTAATTCATGTGAATTATTCTCATCAATGTTAAAGAACAATACGTTCTATTATGTGTGTCGATAAAATGCTGATATTCCATAACGTTTGCTTGTGTATTCTGCAAAAAACATATTTAGGGAACATTTGTAACATTAGGGTTACGATTTGCCATAGACGCGGAATGAGTTTGATTGTGAAGTTAAAGACGCAGTTGCCTCGGTGCTGATTATTATTGCTGTGTTTCTCCACTTCTACTCCACGCTTGGGAACGCCCACATCCAGTGACGTCAGCATTCGATTCCAAAACCGGTGGAAAAGCGGGCCGGTTCACAAACAGATCAGCTGGATCCCAGGCAGAGCAGCTGCACTGGCTCCAGCACCGGCACCATGTCGGTGGAAAAGCGCTAAGTGAGCTCACACTGAGCTCAGTGTAATGTCTGCTCTGGAGAGCTCACAGTGTGACCTAGTCGTGAGTTCACATCTTTACTGGGTAGTCCTTGACAACTTAATTAACTAAATTCTTGGGCTAAATTGGTCAAAATGACCATTGGTTGAAGGTACTCAGGGACTGATGTGTAGAGAGACTTATTAAACCTGCAGGATTGTGGTTTTCCCAGATCAGAATTAACCAGCTCACCACAAAGGAACATGGTAGGTGCTATTGCAACATGGATTACACAAAAACATTGAAATCCAAGTTTGCAGTGGTCCTTGGGCCATTGCGTGGTGATCCAGATCACTTCAGGACGAATTTTGCAGTGGTCTGGATTACAACTCCAGGGACTACTGTGCAGTGGTCCAGACCTCAGAAACTGAATGCATATGAACAGTCAAGTAGGCATCATAACTGTAGCCAATACTTTGTGGTTAAAATACTTAATTTAATCCCTGTATTGTATGGAATAATAATAACAACTGTAAAACATAAGAGAAGGGCCTGATAATAAATACAAGACATAATAGACTAGAACCCTTAGAATATAATAACATGAACATTTTCATGATTAGTATGATTGTAGTTTGTTTTGATATATTAATGCAAGTTGACAACATATTTTGCAGAAAATGGGTTTTAGGAATTGTGTCAAAAAAATTAAAGAATTGTCTTAGGGACCACTGCTCCTTTTTTCCAGACCAATGTATAGCCCACTTTTCTTTTAAATTATGTTTAAAACAAAATTGAGGAAGCAGTGGTTAGTTCTGAATCAAACATATTGACCCCCTCACTCAATCTGTAAGTCCTGCAACAAACATTGGAATATGCATAGATATTTGCTCAGACTGGTATAAATGTCCCTAATAAATAACCAAATGCCATTTTTGTTGTTTCAGATGTGCCCAACATCTTACCAGTATGTCGTTTTAGTATGTCACAAAGGTTCCCAAATTCGTTTTACAAATGTTCCCTGTATGTTATGAATGTTCCATAAGCATGTGACGAATGTTCCCTAGTTTAAATTACAGGTGTGCCCTAGCACATCTCTCTCTCTCTCTCTCTCTCTCTCTGTCTCTCTCTCTCTGTCTCTCTCTCAATTCAGTGCATTTGTATTGTCAAAGCAATTGGATATGCAAACATACATTTATACATTTATACATACATACATACATACATATATATGGAAAATAAACAATATAATTAAAAATCACAATAAGATGTAATAAAGTACAGAAAAACAAAATGTAATAAAATGTGATCTTCAATACACACAAATATGTTTGGCTGGTCGGAAGCGTCTTGGACTCGGGTTCCTCTTCATAACTTATAACGCTTTAGCCTTTTGCTAAAGCTTTCCATGGAGGGGAACGTGGATGAGTTTGTACCATTCTTGGGAGGCTCTGCCTTGTTGGGGCGGAGCTGTGATCCAGGTGAACAGCAGATCGTACATAGGTGGGCATGTGGGCGGAGGAGGAGGAAGGCCGGTCAAGCAAATAAGCTTGCTAAGGTACGCAGCAGCAGCAAACAGCCCCCCCATCCAACCAGCCAGGCAGTCTGGCTGGCAGTGACTGAGTGGTTGACAGACGGCAAGCAACGGAATGCACGTGCTCTGTGATGTCATAGCAGTCAGCTCAGAGAGAGGTTCGTGATGACATCGCTGAGCTGGCTGGCTCTGTGTGTCTTGCTGGCTGTGTGTAGAACTGTCTTAGAAAAAAGTGGAGAAGTCGCGGAGATAAAGCAAACAGAACTTTAATCAAGCCGCTCGGAAGCCCCACGTCAGGAATAATTCCTTCAGTGAGACTTAATATTTACAGACATGAGTACAACTTTATAGGAAAAATGACATAACATCTTATGGCTGTTCATCCAATCAGAAGATACAGGTCCGGCTCCGTTTATGATCTGTCCTCCCGTGAAGAGGTGATGGATCAAAAGCAGATGTCCGTCTTTGATGTGCACTAGGAAGATGCGATCCCACGGTCATCATTTACCTATTGTCAATCGCTCTTTAACAAAAACAATTCCTCCCTATCTGGAGAAATGATTAAGTCATAAACAAATTCACAGCAGACATCTGTAGGCTATTTCGGCACTGTGTAATCTTTCATTACTGACAGTAGTTTCTAACACATCGACCTTGTTGACCCTTTACTTGTCCTGCTGAATCTAATCTGCTCAGTCTGTAAACAAAACTACTTCTATTGCTAGTATTAATATAAAACATTATATAATTAACACAAAACACTTTCTTCAATGTCCTATACAGTGTCTTCAAAAGCTATCAGATTTTAGCAGCGGGTGTTTGAACACACATACGAGTATACAGCATTTTCTGCAGCTTCGCTAGACCTAATTTTAAACGTTGTTGATAAATTTGATAATTAGTGAGGAACCTCTATTTGCATTTCTTCCTCCATAAATGCTAAAATAAAGTTTTACTGACATTTTATTGACCCTACCACTGCATAGGACACATCTGTAACATGAATGCTACTGAATGGCACATACATTGAAAACTACGAAGAATTGAGACAAATCCACTTTACACTTCATTAATAATCTTAAAACATTTCCAACCAAGGCAAAAACCACTTGAAATACGTTCATTCACATTTTTGGTAAACAAGAAGAGAGATTATTACATATGTTCCCTATGATGCATCTACAGAGCAAGAGACACAGAGAGAGAGAGAGAGAGAGAGAGAGAGAGAGAGAGAGAGAGAGAGAGAGAGAGAGAGAGAAAGAGAGAGAGAAAGATATTTTTTTTTACTTTAAAATGTACTTTAATACAGAAGTGCATCATTCAACACACAAAATCTACAAAAAGCATTAAAAAAAAACAATGCAACCTCCAAAAAATGCAGCTGTTAAACAACTATCCAATTACCATAAAAACAGAACAGACATCACTCTTTATATATTTAAAACCAAACCCTCATTCCCAACCAGGCAGAGAAACCTATCAAGGCACCATACCTTCTCAGACTGATCCACACTACACATTGTTTTGTGGTATTCATAATCGACAGTGATTTGAACAGCTACACTAATATTAAAAACAGTCAAAACCTCACAAAAGACATGGCCACTCAATTTCCGTTACCTACTCTTTTTGCCCTATCAAAAAATTGGTTAACTTGACCTTGACTTTCAGTTGAACAATAGCACT
This sequence comes from Amia ocellicauda, assembly GCF_036373705.1. Classification (NCBI taxonomy): domain Eukaryota; kingdom Metazoa; phylum Chordata; class Actinopteri; order Amiiformes; family Amiidae; genus Amia; species Amia ocellicauda. Next base: position 43,889,277 of record NC_089855.1, on the reverse strand, counting down.
TATACCGAACACAAACACCCTTGGAGAAAAACACAATGAGAGTTGAAAAAGGAACTTTCAACCATAGAAATAAAGGTTGTTATCTATTACAGTCTAAATAATGGTGAGCAACAGTTTTCGTTTGACCACAAAACACACAGGCATCAGTCACATCATGATCAATAATGTACAGAAAGGAATTCACTGCTAAGTGCCAGTGTAAATCCCCAGCTCTCTTATTCAGGGGGGCTGTATACAGGGTTCCCCAAGCTGGGCGAACTGCACTCTCAACTAGCAGCTTATCTCTCCAGGGTGAATCAGGGACATCTTTTAACTGTGCAAAATGAGTCGTTTTCAATACAAATTGATACAGCGTCTTATTATTGGCACTAGAAAAAACAACATCAGAGACTTCCTTCATCTGTAAAATCAGATCTGGCCTATCCTGCCTGAGCCACATGGAAGGGGAAAGCTTCAGCTCAATGAAAAGCCTCTGTCTATCGGATTCATTGCTGCCCATCCAAACCTCCCCCTGTACACCCAGCCCCTACTACTGCAGGGCCACACTCTACTGAGACAGCAACACCCCTACCAATCGCACTGAGTCCACCTGCAGCCTTCCTGCCAAGGCCTCCACACTCATCCAGCCACCCCCCCTCCCCATCACAACCTGCCCCAGCCTGGTCACACCTGCCTTAACCAGCCTGCTGTGCAAGCCCTGAGACTCCAACACAGGGAGCCGCAGTGCAGGGTTACACAGCAACGGCTCTCTCAAAAGCCAATAAGCCCCCAACCTCTCCATGTCTCTTCGCACCCGCACTAGCCACCACGCTTTCAAAACACTACGGTAAAAAAGTGGAACCCCTCTGAGATCCAACTGAGACATGTCTGTCACAAACAACTGCCTGTCCAGCTACAGCCTCTGAGAACAGCAGCTTCTGAACTGTCTGTAACCTGAACACTGCCACCCTGCTGGTCAGGTCTAAAAGTCCCTGCCCACCTTCTGCTACTGGCAGAAAAACCACACTCTGCCTGATCCAGTGCAGCCCGTCCCAAAAGAAATGGAGCAGGATCCTCTGGAGTCTGGTGAGCACACCTGCTGGCGGCTCCACACACACTAGCCTGTGCCACAGCATTGAAGCCACCAGATTATTAATGACCAGCACCCTCCCTCTGTACGAGAGCTGGGGGAGCAGCCATCGCCAGCGCCCCAACCTCTCCTGTACCTGCTCCTCTATCCTCTCCCAGTTCCTCTGCTTTGCCTTCTCTCCCCCCAGGAACACCCCCAGACATTTTAACTCCCCACTACTCCACTGCAGCCCAGCTTGCAAACCCAGGGGCTGCCTCCCCCCAACTCCCAGAGCAGCACCGCACTGCTCTTCATCCAATTAACTCTTGCTGACGACACCTGCCCATATCTCTCTAGGCTCTCTTCCAATAGCACAACGTCCAAGTCCCCCACCACACACACACACACACACATCGTCTGCATATGCACACAAACGAACACACACCACACTGCAGGACGGGATGCTCAGACCAGTCAACACAGTCCTCAGCGTGTGCAAGAGAGGCTCTATGGACAAGGAATTCAGCATTCCCGATAGCAAGCAGCCTTGTCTAATCCCTCTCTGCACTGGAAATGGGGTACTCAACCCGCCATTGATTTTTAACACACTAAAAACATTATTATACAAACATTTAATCAGTGCCAAGAAATTAGGGCCCTAACCAAAAGCTTCCAAGTTATGGAACAAATACTTATGATCCACACGATCAAATGCTTTTTCTTGATCCAAGGAGATCAAACCTGCTTGAAAGCCAAACAACCTGGATGCCGACATCAGGTACCTCGCCAAAAAAAACATGATCAAATATAGAGGGCTGTGGGACACAATAAGTCTGATCTGGGTGCACTAGGGATCCCATAACTGGATTGAGACGGTTGGCAAGGGCCTTTGACAAGATCTTAAAGTCACAGCATATCAATGACACAGGTCTCCAGTTGGAGATTTAACATAAATCACCCTTTTTAGGGAGCAGTGTAAGTACTGCCCTCCTGCAGCTCAATGGCAGCTCACCGTCCAGCACACCCTCTTCACACACACTGAGTAAGTCCATCCCCAGTACTGGCCACAGAGTCTTATAAGAACCGCACCGGCAGGCCGTCCAGTCCGGGAGCCTTTCCGTTGTTCAGGCCCTGCAGGGCAACGCTGTTTTCTAGTTTTTTTTCTAGTTTTCTCAATCTAAACCTTTCCGGATTCTCAAGCTCCGCAGAGCCCCGCAACAGAGCTTGTGCCGAGTTAACAAACTGTTTTAATTCCGGAACAATGGACTCCACATTCACCCTGTAGAACCGTGTCTGGAATAAGTGGAGAAGTCATGGAGACAAAGCAAACAGAACTTTAATCGAGCCGCTCGGAAGCTCCACTGTCAGAAATAATTCCTTCAGTGAGGCTTAATGTTTACAGACATGAGTACAACTTTATTGGAAAAATGACGTAACATCTTATGGCCGTTCATCCAATCAGAAGATACAGGTCCGGGTCCGTTTTACGATCTGTCCTCCCGTGAAGAGGTGATGGATCCAAAGCAGATGTCTGTCTTTGATGTGCACTAGGAAGATCCCACGGTCTTCATTTACCTATTGTCAATCGCTCTTTAACAAAAACAATTCCTCCCTATCTGGAGAAACGATTAAGTCATAAACAAATTCACAGCAGACATCTGTAGGCTATTTCGGCACTGTGTAATCTTTCATTACTGACAGGAGTTTCTAACAAACCAACCTTGTTGACCCTTTACTTGTCCTGCTAAATCTAATCTGCTCAGTCTGTAAACAAAACTACTTCTAATGCTAGTATTAATATAAAACATTATATAATTATCACAAAACACTTTCTTCAACTTCCTATACAGAGTCTTCAAAAGCTATCAGTCTATAGCAGCTGGTGTTTGAACACACATACAATTATACAGCATTTTCTGCAGCTTCGCAAGACCTAATTTTAAACGTTGTTGGTAAATTAGATAATTAGTGAGGACCCTCTATTTCCATTTCTTCTTCCATAATTGCTAAAATAAAATTTTACTGACATTTTATTGACCCTACCACTGCATAGGACACATCTGTAACATGGACGCTACTGCATGGCACATACATTGAAAACTACGGAGAACTGAGACAAATCCAATTTACACCTCATAAATAATCTTAAAACGTTTCCAACCAATGCAAAACCCACGTGAAATACGTTCATTCACATTTTTGGATAACAAAAAGAGAGATTATTACATATGTTCCCTATGATGCATCTACAGAGCGAGAGACAGAGAGAGACAGAGAGAGACAGAAAGACAGACAGACAGACAGACAGACAATAACACAGCCACCCACTCACCCACTCACACACACACATACTCTATCTCTCTCTCTCTCACACACACAAACAGCCAGCAAGACACACAGAGCCAGCCAGCTCAGTGATGACATCACGAACCTCTCTCTGAGCTGACTGCTATGACATCACAGAGCACGTGCATTCCGTTGCTTGCCGTCTGTCAACCACTCAGTCACTGCCAGCCAGACTGCCTGGCTGGCTGGATGGGGGGGCTGTTTGCTGCTGCTACGTACCTTAGCAAGCTTATCTGCTTGACCGGCATTCCTCTTCCTCCGCCCACATGCCCACCTATGCCCGATCTGCTGTTCACCTGGATCACAGCTCCGCCCCAAAAAGGTAGAGCCTCCCAAGAATGGTACAAACTCATCCACGTTACCCTCCATGGAAAGCTTAAACAAAAGGCAAAAGCGTTATAAGTAATGAAGAGGAACCCGAGTCCAAGACGCTTCCGACCAGCCATACATATTTGTGTGTATTAAAGATCACATTTCATTACATTTTGTTTTTCTGTACTTTATTACATCTAATTGTGATTTATAATTTTATTGTTTATTTTCCATATGTATGTATGTTTGCATGTCCAATTGCTTTGACAATACAAATGCACTAAATTGAGAGACAGAGAGAGAGAGAGAAAGAGAGAGAGAGAGAGAGAGAGAGAGAGAGAGAGAATTTGAAACACATTTGAAACAACAAAAATAGCATTTGGTTATTTATTAGGGACATTTATACCAGTCTGAGCAAATATCTGTGCATATTCCAATGTTTGTTGCAGGACTTACAGATTGAGTGAGGGGGTCAATATGTCTGATTCAGAACTAACCACTGCTTCCTAAATTTTGTTTTAAACATAATTTAAAAGAAAAGTGGGCTATACATTGGTCTGGAAAAAGGGAGCAGTGGTCCCTAAGACAATTCTTTTAGTTTTTTGACACAATTCCTAAAACCCATTTTCTGTAAAATATGTTATCAAATTGCATTAATATATCATCCAAACCACAATCATACTAATCATGAGGATGTTCATATTATTATATTCTAAGGGTTCTAGTCTATTGTGTATTGTATTTATTCTCAGGCCCTTCTCTTATGTTTTACAGTTGTTATTATTATTCCGTACAATACAGGGATTAAATTAAGTATTTTAACCACAAAGTATTGGCTACAGTTATGATGCCTACTTCAGTGTTCATATGCACACAGTTTCTGAGGTCTGGACCACTGCACAGTAGTCCCTGGAGTTGTAGTCCAGAGCACTGCAAAATTCGTGCTGAAGTGATCTGGATAACCACACAATGGCCCAAGGACCACTGCAAACTTGGATTTCAATGTTTTTGTGTAATCCATGTTGCAATAGCAACATCCATGTTCCTTTGTGGTGAGCTGGTTAATTCTGATCTGGGAAAACCACAATCCTGCAGGTTTAATAAGTCTCTCTACTTACATCAGTCCCTGAGTACCTTCAACCAATGGTCATTTTGACCAATTAAGCCCAAGAATTGAGTCAATTAAGTTGTCAAGGACTACCCAGTAAAGACGTGAACTCACGACTAGGTCACACTGTGAGCTCTCCAGAGCAGACATTACACTGAGCTCAGTGTGAGCTCACTTAGCGCTTTTCCACCGACATGGTGCCGGTGCTGGAGGCCGAGTTGCAGTTACAAATACAATGCCGAGCACAGCAGTGCAGCGCCACTACTCCTCTCTATCCACCACACAAAGACGTGCGTGACTCTACAACATGCAACTGAAATAATATGTTCTTAGGGGAACAACATAACACATAGCGATTTCTCCCAGCTATAAAGTAAAATAATGTATACAGTGTTTCTAATTTCTTTTACGATACCTTTTCATAGATATTTTAATTTTTCAATAATAAACTAATGTCACAGTCTTCCCCCACTTTATTTGAAACGTCCTCGTTTCTTAATTAAATAAATCATACAATATTTCTAATGTTACATTTTTATATATATATATATATATATATATATACTTAGATTTTCCAAATGATAAACTGATGTTGCAGTAATTAAATCACAATAGATGTATGTCAGTACAATAGGAACTTTTTATTTATTTTTAAGAATGGCAGATTAGGAGCCATTACTGTATTGAACTGTAATTTAACAAGAAAACAGGTATAAACCAAGAAAGAACTAAATCTTTAAACTTGTCAGGTTTCAAAACTTTACGACCACTAGGTACATCCAGCAGGTAATGCCACAGGAGTCTGGGGTCGCTGAGGTAAGAGAACAGACATAGTCTCTGGGTGCACTGTGACTTGGGACTCCCGAAGGCTGGAAGAATGGGTGACACCTGGGCATGGCTCAAGTGCTAGAGCAGGCTGTGGAACAACACCTGGAACAGGTAGCATATCCCTCTGGACAGGAGCTGTGGAAAAAAGAAGAGAGAGAGACGGCATCGAGTGATGACTGGAGCTCGCTGGAACTGGAAGTGGGTAAGGGACGTCTCCAGACAAAGCTGTCAGTGTTGATGGCGGACTGACAGGTGCATCATCAGGATCTCTAAACAGCTGTGGAGGCGCTTCTGGATGAGCAGGTAAGTCAGACCAAGGACCTTTGTATGCCTTCAGCCGATGATTGTAATGTACAATCCATGATTTGGATCGTGGATCTCTTGGGTCAGTGATTTCATAGGTCACGCCAGGACAACCGTCTTTATCCAACCTCTTCAGAACGCTATGTGGCCCCTTCCATCTAGGAGCAAGTTTATTCCTTTGATTGGCAGGATCATGAAGGAAAACAAGATCACCTTCAGCATAGGGGTTAAAAGCAAGCTTTTGATCATAGTGAGTCTTTAGCAGTAGTTTAGATTCTTTCGACTACTCAGTGGCCATGTCAAAAGCATGTGACAGGCGGTTAAAGACATCCTGGGCATAAGCAGCTGGTGTGCCCGGATTTGCTTGAGTAGTGAATGAACTGCAGTTCAACAAAACGAAAAATTGAGTATATCCAGTACTGGAATGTACACTTGAATTGTACGCAAGTTCCACCTGTGAGAGGTATTTGTCCCATTCTCCTCCATTTTGGTAGATGTATTTAGCTAATTGGTCTTTTAATGTCCGGTTCAGTCTTTCCACCATGCCTCTGATTGGGCATGGTACGGAGATGTTCGTGTCTTCTCAATTCCCAACTTGCTACACAGCTGCTTCACCAGATCAGACTCAAACTGTCTGCCCTGGTCAGTGTGGATGGACTCAGGTATACCATGTTGACGGATGAAGTCTTCAAACAAGCATTGAGCTACACTTTTTGCACGCTGATCTTTTAAAGGAAAGAGATTCACATAGCATGTAAAATAATCCATTACAACAAGAACATACCTGTTGCCTTGAGAAGTGACTGGTAGCTCAGTGAGGTCAGCAGCAATTTTCTGGAATGGACGATCCACCACAATAGGTTGTAAAGGAGCTCTAGCTTTTGGTGTTGGAGCACTGCGAGTCTGACATGTTAAACACTCTGTACAGAACTTGTAAATGTCACGTGACATGTAAGGCCAATAGCAGATTTTTCTGGCTCTCTGCAAAGTTCGTTCAGTCCCTAAATGTCCACTGAAGACATTTCCATGCAGGTAAGTGAGGGCTGTCTGAATGAGGGATTCAGGAAGAACCAATTGGTAAGTATAGGCTTTCTGCAGAAAGGTTTTAATTTTTTGACAGAGGATCCCATTTTCCAAAGTCAGGTGAGGAAACTCATACCAGAGCTTTTTCAGAGCTGACGGGGAGTTTTTGATTCGTCGTGCAGTAGGTCTTCGGTTATCCATTTCTTTCCATTCCATCGCAGTTCTCAGAATGACAACCGCTTGTTGTTTCTGCTTCAGTTCATCAATGTCTATTGCTAAATCTTCACAGGTTTGTCTTACAGGAACAGCTTGTTCAGGCTGTAGTTCAGAAGACCAACTGTTTTGCATCTTTTTGGGCAAAGATTTTAACGAATCGTCTGTAATTGGAACAGAGACCCACAAAAGCTCTCATCTCAGTAGGTGTTCTTGGTGTTGGCCAATCGTTCACTTTGTCCAGCTTCCTGGAATCTGGTCTGAGACCACCCTTGGTGATTACATGTCCCAGGAAAGAGACTTCATCCCGTGCAAGCTGACATTTACTGGCCTTCAGCTTTAGTCCTGCCTTTCAAAAGCGAAGAAAGACATCTTCCACACTCTGCAGATGTTCAGGAAAGGTTTTGCTAAAAACCAAAACATCATCCAAACAGATGAGGCAGATCTTCCAGTGTAGACCACGAAGCACAAGCTCCATTAAACGTTGGAAGGTAGGTGGTGCATTGGTCAGTCCCATGGGTTGACCTTAAAATGGTATAAGCCGCTGCCGGTGGTAAATGCGGTCTTCTCCCGGTCTTCTGATGCCAGCTGAACCTGCCAATAACCACTTGACAGGTCCATGGTACTAAACCAGCATGCCCCTGCCAGGCTGTCCAAAGCTTCAGAAATCCGTGGTAAGGGATGCGAGTCCCGTATGGTGACAGGGTTTAATTTCTTGATGCAATGCAAAATCTGTAGCTGCCGTCCTTTTTCTTGACTAAAACAACAGGTGAAGCCCAAGGGCTGCAGCTCTCCTCAATGAGGTCATGGGCCAGCAACTGCTGAACTTGTTTTTCTATTTCCTGCTTCAAAGCTGGAGAAGTCCTGTAAGCATGTTGGCGGATCGGTAGGGCATCTCCAGTTCGAATGTGTTGCTTTACAGCATCTGTGCAGCCATAGTCATGTTCATGTGAACTAAACACATCACAATACTTCAAAAGTAAGTTCTCCAGCTGGTCCATTTGTGGATCACTCAATTTAGACTGACTGAAGTCCACTGTGGGTAACTTTGTGCCTTCTGTCTGCCTGATATTGTGCACAGTAGCCTCAATAACCTGGAACTCTTCACCTCCCTGATTTATCAGAGAGTACAAATTTCCCAGTGGTGTGTTACTTGGGACATGGCAGTCGTCATTGGTAGGATTCATGACACCAATGGTTGTTAATCCTTTCTTCACTGGAGACATTGTTCTGGCAACAATCAGACCTGGGTAGTTGCATGCTTCAGGTTCCAGTATTTCTAAGTAATTTGGAGTTGAGATTTGATTTTCTGTAAATGGCTGCAACTTTGCCATGATATTCATCTCAGTCATTGCAGGAATGTAGATTGGCACAAATGTCACAGCATTGCAACAAAGAGGTGTGATTTGCTTAGAAAACAACAGTGGGACTTTCCAGTTCCACAACTGTAATTGTCCTTGTACATCAATCACTGCATGGTGTTTCTTATTATTATTTTCCGATTTTAACAGTACAGTTCACTCACCACCGACATGGTTTTGTCTCAGTCACCCGCAAGCACAGCTCACTGCATCCGGCCTCGGTAGAGAAAAAACAAAAGCAAACAATATCCCTCGCTGCCGCCAGTCTGTAAACCGTGAAACGAGTCTCTTCGGAGGTAGACATGTTGTTTGGGGTTCAGTTTACATCAGGACTCCTTGACACAATTTATTGTTCCTGGCACTTTTGTTTATGTCTCTTATGAACCGAGTTGCAGTTACAAATACAATGCCGAGCACAGCAGTGCAGCGCCACTACTCCTCTCTATCCAGAACACAAAGACGTGCGTCACTCTAACCTGTCCGGCTTAACAACATGCAACTCAAATAATATGTTCTTGGGGGAACAACATAACACATAGCGATTCCTCCCTGCTATAAAGTAAAATAATGTATACGGTGTTTCTAATTTCTTTTACGATACCTTTTCATATATATTTATATTTTTCAATAATAAACTAATGTCACAGTAATACCAATGAGCTTCAACAATGCCGAAAATAATAATGCGTTTATCTTTAATAGTGAAGATATTGTATAGATGTATATCTTTCATATACACAAATAGAAAAAACGGTTTCCAAACCGAATATAGAACTGAAACTTTTAGACAATCCATGAAAAATGGAATGTAAACATTTACACTTCTTAACAATTCTATATATCAATTATATTCATAACCCTAACCCTAACGTTAAGTTAAAAATGTTCCCTAAACACTAATTTTGCAGGATCAATAAAAAACTGTCAGGATTTTTTTAACTTTTACTGACACACATAGTTAATAGCAATGTGTTATAACTTTACCGAAATTAATAATCCGTAAATCATTAATTGTTTTGACATTATTAAGATATAATGCATCTTTCACATAGGGAACATTTGTAACATGATAGGGAAAACAAACAAATTATGCAACTTTCAAAATAATCAATATTACAGCATACAATTTGTCAGGCTTCATAAAAATGGAATTTATGACACACTCTGTAAAAATCAAGCCAACAGCATTTGTTGTTCACGAGAAAAATAAAATGAGCTGGTGTATAAACACACATACGATTATACAGCATTTTTTGCAGCTTCGCAAAACCTAATTTCAAATGTTGTTGGTAAATTAGATAATTAGTGAGGACCCTCTATTTGCATTTGTTCCCCTCTATAATTGCTAAAATAAAGTTTTACTGACATTTTATTGACACTACCACTGCATAGGACACATCTGTAACATGAACGCTACTGAATGGCACATAATATTGAAAACTATGGAGAATTGAGACAAATCCAATTGACACTTCATAAATAATGTTAAAACGTTTCCAACCAAGGCAAAACCCACTTGAAATACGTTCATTCACATTTTTGGTAAACAAAAAGAGAGATTGTTGCATATGTTCCCTATGATGCATCTACAGAGCCAGAGAGAGACAGAGAGAGACAGACAGACACTAACACAGCCACCCACCCACCCACTCACATACACACACACACTCTCTCTCTCTCTCTCTCTCTCTCTCTCTCTCTCTCTCTCTCTCTCTCACACACACACACACATATACACACAGCCAGCAAGACACACAGAGCCAACCATCTCAGCGATGACATCACGAACCTCTCTCTGAGCTGACTGCTATGACATCACAGAGCACGTGCATTCCATTGCTTGCCGTCTGTCAACCACTCAGTCACTGCCAGCCAGACTGCCTGGCTGGCTGGATAGGGGGGCTGTTTGCTGCTGCTGCGTACCTTAGCAAGCTTATTTGCTTGACCGGCCTTCCTCCTCCTCCGCCCTCATGCCCAGCTCTGCCCGATCTGCTGTTCACCTGGATCACAGCTCTGCCCCAACAAGGCAGAGCCTCCCAAGAATGGTACAAACTCATCCACGTTCCCCTCCAATACAAATGCTCTGAATTGAGAGATAGAAGTTCTAGGGCACATCTGTAACATAAACTAGGGAACATTCATAACATACAGGGAACATTTGTAAAACTAATTAGGGAACCTTTGTGACATACTAAAAGGACATACTGGTAGGTGTTGGGCACTGTGGAAGGAAAGTTAGAATTCTTTCCCTCAAATCAATTCTACTCTCTTGTATACTTAAGAAAGATAAGGTCAAGCCAGGAGGACATGCCAGAAGGTAGCTTGTTTTGTGTTCGTTATTTAAGATGAGAACCTTGGAGACAATGTCAAACAGTACGATTGAAGTGCCTGCCCCTTAATCCATGTGTTGACCTATGAACTCTGATATATATTCTGCTTAGCTAACTCTCTAATAATTATATAGTAATGACTCTGTGATTGTAACCAGAACTTTGTTTTTTGTGTATAAAAGCCTCTGACTTTTAAATGAAGGCAGAGCGACTTTGGGATCTTCTTGATTCACTGTTCCTCTCCACGCTGCGTGTATTAAAGGCATTGCAACGAACGTTCCAACCTGATTGAAGATGGTTTTTCTTCCACATTACATGGCGACGAGGATGGGATTGCTAACCCTGACAGAGAGGACTGGAATGGACAGACCAGTGACCAGCAAACCTGCGCCAGCAAAATAGAAAAAGGTAAAGGAACCTTTTTGAAAAATTCCCTACTGCGGTGCTTTGCTTTCACTTGTCTGCTCGCCTGGCCCTCTGACGATCAGGTAACGCAATCTATATTTTATTAAACGTTGTTACTTGCCTTATATCAATTACTTGAGGCAGGAAATGTTTTCTTGCTTGTTAAGAAACAAAGTTTCTTAGTGTTACCATAGACTTGACTGTGTCTTCTTGTTTATGAAGTAATAGGACTGTGTCTTCCTATTTAACCTGGGTTGCCATGAACTTGACTGTGTTTTCCTGATTGTGAAGATACAGGACTGTGTCTTCCTGTTTGGGTTCCCGTAGACAAAAGTGTGTCTGTAAAACTGCAGGGTAGGTTTGACCTACTTTTAGAAAAAAAAAAAAAGACGCTAATTAATTGTTTAATATCTGATATGCCGGTGATAATATAAATGCACGTGTTTTGTAGAACCATAAATGGTAAATGAAGAAACGTCATTAAGTTATATACAAGTTATATAAATGCAAACATATTGAAAAACATGTTTGTTATTATTCGTATATAGGATTTATTTTAATTTGTGTTTTGTTTTGTTATATTTTTATTTCTTTTTACTTTTTTTCTTTTTTCCCCTGTCATTTTGTTATTATTTTGTGTGCTTGTATGTCTTGGTAGTTGTGTACAAAACGTTACATAGAAAATGCGTGGTAACGGCTCCAGTAAAATGGGTGACCCGCCACCCAAAGGTACACGTGTCAGATATATGTATGATAACTATGGAGTGAAGATGTGCGCGATGTGCACAAGTGGTTTGACTGGACAATAGGTGACAGAAAGTTAAGGTTTCCAGATGATGGGACTTTTGATTCAGATAGACTTGAGCACCTAAAAACGGTTTTGCAAAATAGGAATACAAAACCGGGAGAAGTAAATAGTTATATTTCCCAAAAGTTAGAACCAAATTGGCACTGCTCTAAAGCCAATTCTATCGCCCAATAGACTTATTATGCAATAAAACCTTTTTTTTTTAACTAGAGCAAATATGTATTATTCGTTCATTACAAAGCATTGGCTTTGTTATCACATACATTTTTTTAGAACTAGTTTTTCACTCAATTCCCATATACAGTTATACAATACACCATAGTAGCATTATTCAGTGTGTATCCACTTACATCACATTGAAACATCACATATCATTTCACACTTCGGTCACACATCCAAACAGCACAATTCTTTCAATCCAGTAGTCACTCTAATAAACTATGGAAAGGATAGTTCATGAAATGCCCATAGTCCCACCAGACTCTGTATCCTTGTGCTTAGATTTAAAAGAGGTTGGAGTTGTATGACTATTCATGTTTCTTCCCAATCTATTTCCATATTGTTTCTTCAGGCCTTTTCCTGAAAGATTAAATTGTTATTTTTCAGCACCTGAAATCAATCAGAAATGCATTGTTAATAATCTGTCCGTCTATTCCTGGACATCGCCACCCTCCTGTTGTCAATTGGAATCAGCAGAGTTTGTTGGTTTATTACTTTTACAAGAGTACGGTAAGCATCGTATGTTTCCACCATCCCCCTCCCTCCTGTCCGTCCACACACGCTGGCATCAGTGGCCATGAGGACGGATTATGGGCTGCAGCACTTAGAGCGGAGGCCAATGTGAGAGGGGAGAATATGCACTGATGTGTCATGGCATGTGAGTAGGGAACCTTTGGACTAAATGTGAGTGAAATTCATTGTTGCTGGTTCCTGTGAAGACAGATAATAGTAGTTATTTTTCTATTCATCTGTATCAACATCAGTATTATTAGCATTAGTAATGTAACTATTCTCGATTTCCCAGGACATTACTGTCGGTTGACAATGTTGCTTGGTTTGTAGTAGTACATCTGTATTTAGTTACAAGGCAGCTCTCTTATCTCTCTCAGTGGGGAGCTGACCTCACAGACACTTTCACTGCCCCAACGCCCCCTCTGAAAACATCACTCTGTATCCTAACAGCTGTTCTTTCTCCTTTCCTAATTTCTTACTAGTGTAGCGTAAGGTACACTTATAAATTTCAATTTAAGAAGTGAATTTATAGTATCACCTTATCACGAATCCTGGAATCTTGTAGAACTCAATTTCTGTAATAATTGGACACAGACACCAATTCCAAAGATATAAATTGTCAAATTTATTCAAAAACAAAGACTAAATGTAGCACTACACTAATTATACAAAAGGGAAAAACTAATTAAAATTCAACTCTAGATCAACAAATCAAAGACAAATCACTTCCGTGACCAAATCAAAGACCATGTGATCGCATATGATAACACAAATCGTTAAACAAAAAAGGTTATAAACACATTGACTACAATACCGGTTAGTAAGACGAAGGTGAGTCTCTCATTAGTATTGTTAGTCAGACATTAAATAACTATGCAGGTTAGTATTTAATATCAGGTAACTTCTCGTTATATATATATATATCAGTCTCATTTACGTTTAAGTGCAGAGAAAGATCCTATCATTACTTGTTACCACAATTTCCCTTAACTGATTATTATTCAATGATTTAGGATAGGCAGGGCCACCAATAATCTAATGTCTATTAACTTGTGTCAATTTCAGACTAAACAGTTAAACAGGAATGAGAAGATATTTCACGGCGTTGACAGATTTTATTTCTAAAATTATCAACAAAACAGTTTAATGCAACACACATTTATATTGAAGAAAACTAAATGATATTACACATTCTAGAGTTATGAATCACAGATTAACATTTCTAATTGATTTCTCAAATTTCATGAATCATGAACTCCAAACTGTTAAACTTATCTGAACTTCGTCGCAGAGAGGCCTCTCTGGCTTCGGGCTCAGATAACAGCACACGGCACGAGGTCCGTGTGGTTTGGAACAAAGGCAGTCCGGTTTGGCTTTGTCCAAGAACTTCCACTCAGTCGATGCACCTGGAAGTTGGGGTTTCGCGAATGTAGAGTCTTTTCCAAACCGATTTTCCAGTGGTTTGAAGGCTCCAAGGTTGTGCACAAAATCTTCTTTGTAAGCAGGGTTTCCACCATAATTACTTGAAGACAAAGTCTTTGAGGAAAGCAGGGCCCTGTTTGTTCCAAGGGTCAAGTTTCTTAAGACTCAGTAGCTATTTAAATGACTGACACTTTCGTATACAGTCGACTTAGTCAATTGTCCAGCTGTAAAACTCCACTGATCAGGTGGGCACAGGCGGTCAGCGCAGTCTGTAAAATTCTTTATTTAATAAAGTCCTTTAAAAGAATTCTTCATACGGCTCAATCTCCTTCTCCCAGTTTAACTCTTCTGTTGCCGGCAAAGACTTGGTTGGTTTCTGGTTCCAGTTCTGGCAACAGAGATACAGGTTGAGCTGTGGCAGCGAGTTTCTGGTTCAGGTGAGAGAGAAAGAGAGAGCCTGTGCTCTGTTCCTTATAGTCTGTCAGATCAATAGATGATTGGTTCTTGAGTTCTTGAGATTGGATTTCGGTTTCAGCCCCCAGTGTCCTATTGGAGGGGGGCTTGATTTATGATTGATGTCAATTCATGCCATCATTATTGAAATGCCGGTTGGCCCGGGTTCGTAGCTCTATCTCGGGATTTCGGCTCTCGTCCACTTCAAAGAGTTTTTATCACTTACAGGCCCCTTTCTCCAGACATTTCATAGCAGGATTCCAACCTATTTGGCCTCTTCTCGGTGCCATCCTCCCCAAAACTGTCACTTGATGCAAACCAGTTCCAAGCTGATGAGCTAAGGAAATCTGATAACTTTGGGAGGGGAGAGGTCTTCTTTAGATCAGTGCTTCAGCTCAGAGCCCAAATGCTCTTATCAAAATACACCCAACATGACGCTACACTAGACAATTCAAGTTATATTTATTGACATGTATTATTCCTATTTATACACATATGTCGCTCCATTATTTGAGTTAACAGATTAAGATATTTTCCTAATAAAATATATTTTTAGAAAATAAGCATTTTAATTGATTTCAATAATGATTCCCAGATACCTCAGGAAAACAAATTTTCAAAAAAATGTGTTCAGTCAATGATTTCCCCAATGAAGAGCCTGCGTGGGCACTAAGACTGTCCGCCTGCACGGCTCATATATGTCTTTATTGTGTCTCTTCCTCCTATTGAAGTCCAATCTACACCGGTACATGTTCAGAAGAACTGTTCCCAAAGCCAGATTGAACTGATCAATAGTTCATTTCTTACCTACACCTTGTATTTAGGGATCTTATATCTGGGGATTTCAAAAACTCTTCATTGTGGAACTCATAACTACCAAATGACCACACCTTTAATTTCCTGGAGTATCTGGTTATCTATGTATTTATATCTTCACCAAATTTCACTGTTTCCTCAGATTCCCATTACAAAAAATAGCTCTAATTCAATTTTCAACATTTATTTTTTTATTTCTGGTTGGTAAAACTTATTCTAATAGTATTTTTATGTTTTATTTTCTCCTTCAAAATTATGCAATACTAATTTTAGCTCACTTATTCAATGCTCATAATTTATATTTCTATAGTATCCTTAAAATTCTTACCCTTTGACTAATTCACTCATCTTAAATCCAAGGTCTAATGTTAACTTTTATTTCAGGTATTTTTTGCTATGCACCAATAACCAAATATTTTCTAAAATAAGACTATAATATGTCACTATACTGTTTTCATTCTCCTGCTATGGGTTTTACATCAGGCTGTCAATCAGGGCTGCACCAGAGTGCTGCTCCTTTGGATTCCAGCCTTTAGTTTTCCTTTAATTTGACTTTACAGAATTTGTCCATAATATGAGTTTTAACAAACAAATTATTGTTCTTCTGAGTCTTAGAGGACACCATTACTATTTATTTACTTTATTAGTATTATTAATCTATGTATTTAGTGTATGTTTTGTATTACTTAAACATAATTCTTATAATAAATGCATTATTCATTTCTAATTTCTGATTATTTATGCACTCTGTATACAGTTAAATGTCTAAATCCTCATTAATCTGTTGTTAAAACATCAATGACTGCGTTATTGTAAATATAATTCTGAAATTATTGGTTACTTCCCTTCTCAGTCTTATTCTGTACTATGCACAATATTAAAAATACAAAGCATACAAAACAGACATTTACCTTACATAACCTTCAGACTATATATATACATAAACACACAAAGCACATACAGATTGACATCCAAAGATAATTCAGATATTAGATTAGTGGCGTGTTTTGTTGACCCTGCAGTGTCTCAAACAGCCCATAGCATTTATTAATTCATTATATTGTTATTATTAAAAATCAGATGTAAAATAATCTTTGAAATACACTGCTTTGGTGTTTTCTTGATCTATTATGATCAATTTCTTCTCTAAATTCTTATTATTCAACCAAAGAATTATAGAAACTTTGTCGTTTTTTTATCTTGCCTTTACCATTTTAAGTTTAACAATTAAAACTTGTAGGAATTCACATACAGACACTTATTTAACACCATTATGCCAATCCTATCTTTGCCAACGATGGGGCTATATTGCTGGACTTTATGTACCTCTGGTTCCGTCTGGTTATTGACTGCCACTGACTCTGGCCCTGGTGTACAAGGGTTTCCTTGCTTAACCTGGGGCTCAGCAGGCCTCGTCGTACCTTTCGGTTCCCTTGGCATCTCTCCCCGCAGATCTATCTTATCTGGAGTTCACCCTACTGTGATCCTCCGCTGTACAGTCAACCTTTCTGTTTGTTTTACCTCTACCTCTCCACAGGTTCTCTTTAAATTAAAATCTGAGAGCCTCACAAAATCCCGAGATCAAAATTAAATATACAGGGTGGTCATTTTTAAAGCTACTTTAAAGCTACATATTTTGGTCCCGGGAGTGGAGGCAAGTTCAGATCCTCGTTCATGACGCCAAGTTGTAGAACCGTGTCTGGAATAAGTGGAGAAGTCATGGAGATAAAGCAAACAGAACTTTAATCGAGCCGCTCGGAAGCCCCACGTCAGGAATAACTCCTTCAGTGAGACTTAATGTTTACAAACATGAGTATAACTTTGTAGGAAAAATTACATAATATCTTATGGACGTTCATCCAATCAGAAGATACAGGTCTGGGTCCGTTTTACGATCTGTCCTCCCGTGAAGAGGTGATGGATCCAAAGCAGATGTCCGTCTTTGATGTGCACTAGAAAGATGCGATCCCACGGTCGTCATTTACCTAGTGTCAATCGCCCATTAACAGAAACAATTCCTGCCTATTTGGAGAAACGGTTAAGTCATAAACAAATTAACAGCAGACATCTGTAGGCTATTTCGGCACTGTGTAATCTTTCATTACTGACAGTAGTTTCTAACAAATCGACCTTGTTGACCCTTTACTTGTCCTTCTAAATCTAATCTGCTCAGTCTGTATACAAAACTCCGTCTAATGCTAATATTAATATAAAACATTATATAATTATCACAAAACACATTCTTCAATGTCCTATACAGAGTCTTCAAAAGCTATCAGACTTTAGCAGCTGGTGTATGAACACACAGACGATTATACAGCTTTTCTTTCAGCTTTGCAAGACCTAATTTTAAAAGTTGTTGGTAAATTAGATAATTAGTTAGGACCCTCTATTTGCATTTGATCCCCTCTATAATTGCTAAAATAAAGTTTTACTTACATTTTATTGACCCTACAACTGCATAGGACACATCTGTAACATGAATGCTACTGAATGGCACATACATTGAAAACTACGGAGAATTGAGACAAATCCAATTTACACTTCATAAATAATCTTAAAACGTTTCCAACCAAGGCAAACCCCACTTGAAATACGTTCATAAACATTTTTGGAAAACAAGAAGAGAGATTGTTACATATGTTCCCTATGATGCATCTACAGAGCGAGAGAGAGAGACAGAGAAAACTGTTTGTCATGCCAATAAAGCACCCTTGAATTGAATTGAATTGAATTGAATTGAATTGAATTGAGAGACAGAGAGAGACAGACAGACAGACAGACACTAGCACAGCCACCCACCCACTCACACACACACATACACACTATCTCTCTCTCTCTCACACACACACAGCCAGCAAGACACACAGAGCCAACCAGCTCAGCGATGACATCACGAACCTCTCTCTGAGCTGACTGCTATGACATCACAGAGCACGTGCATTCCGTTGCTTGCTGTCTGTCAACCACTCAGTCACTGCCAGCCAGACTGCCTGGCTGGCTGGATGGGGGGGCTGTTTGCTGCTGCTGCGTACCTTAGCAAGCTTATTTGCTTGACCGGCCCTCCTCCTCCTCCGCCTACATGCCCACCTATGCCCGATCTGCTGTTCACCTGGATCACAGCTCCGCCCCAACAAGGCAGAGCCTCCCAAGAATGTTACAAACTCATCCACGTTCCCCTCCATGGAAAGCTTTAGCAAAAGGCAAATACATACATATTTGTGTGTACTAAAGATCACATTTTATTCCATTTTGTTTTTCTGTACTTTATTACATCTTATTGTGATTTTTAATTATATTGTTTATTTTCCATATATATGTATCTATTTATGTATATATGTATGTATGTATGCATGTCCAATTTCTTTGACAATACAAATGCACAGAATTCAGAGAGAGAGAGAGAGAGACAGAGAGACAGAGAGAGAGGTCATGTTGAACAAAGCTCCTAAAGTAATTTATTAATATGCTCTTTTGGAATTAGAAAATCAGTTGGAAATGAAAATTAAACTTAAATGAAATGAAACAAAATACAATACAATCCTTTAATAATAAATATATATAGAAGAAGACGATAATTTTTTTCAAAAATAAGCTTTGGACACAGCAAATTCAAACTTAGTACTTAACTGCAAAGAAGAGGATAGATCTTTTTGTGAACCGGCCCGCTTTTCCACAGGTTTTGGAATTGAACGCTGACGTCACTGGATGTGGGCGTTCCCAAGCGTGGAGTAGAAGTGGAGAAACACAGCAATAATAATCAGCACCGAGGCGACTGCGTTTCTAAACCCTATTTAACATCACAATCAAACTCATTCTGCGTCTACACACAGCACAGATACATTGTAAAAACCAAACAAAAAACACGAAATCACATGTAGACAACCAGGAACGAACATACAAATATTCGAATATGCAAAGATCAGCCTTTTATTTGTATTTGTTTTTATTGAGGCATTAAGGGATTTGCACAGATTTGCTATTTCAGACACTTTTACTGTATTGACTAAAATACAGGATTAGTTCACATGCATTCGTCACCATGCACACAGTTCACATTTTCATTCATTTTGTGGCGTATTTTTACTTTTATTTTTATTTAAAAAACAATAGGCTAGCCTATTGATTATGGATGCGACTGTTTTGTTGGTTTTTGCGGCACAATTGTGGGCAGATCAAAAACTGTTGGACCATCTCAGGTGATGTTAATGCTTTGATGGGATATTGTGCTTATTGATGAAGTCTGTGATGAAGGTCTAAAATCACTGTTGCATTGTCACTGTTGCCAGACACACAGCAATGCTCGAAAGGTCCCCCACTTCATAATTACATTTTCATAAAGCACCCAAGTCATGGTGGTGGCAAAATGCTATTGGTTGGAAGGAAACCTTATAAAAGGGAAAACAAAGAGAATTTGAGTTCTCTTAACTTCTTCATCCTGCAATGAGACACAAGAGAGAGCTGGAGGGAGAAAGAGAGAGACACACTGCTTTCTGCCTGACCAGACTGGCCTATAAGCTGTACTGTGAGGAGAAAGAAGAAAATGGGTATTATCTGTTTCTTACTGTAATCCAGCAGAAGCTTAATATTACTTATTTTCAGTACTATAATTGAATGATATTAGTTTCCTATTTTTGTAAAAATAAATGATTATTGCACATCTGTGACTTGAACGCATCTTCCCTCTAAAAAGAATCTTAAAAGAGAAACCAATTGACTATGAGTTTTCAGTTCAACTATTTATTTAGATTGACTGAAAAACCAAGCATTCAAATTCTCTTACATAGTGGTGGCCAGTACGGGGGGATGACGGATATTTGCTACAAGTCACAGATTGCTCTGGAGTGTTAATGTGCATCATTGACAGAATAGCGCTGTATATCCGACTTTGCCTGAAAGACGAACCTCGCGTAACGGTGTCGTCAGCATAGCCAGGATTGTACGAACTGATCATTGACCTTAGGAGTGTGTAGTGATTTCAACTCCAAGGAGGAAAACCACATAAAGTGTGGGCGAGTGATTGAAAAGTTACCTTCTGTAAACAGAGGCAAACATGGATCATCTGTGTCAGAAGGCAAGCCGGTGTGTCCATAAGGACCGAATTAAAAACGCCATAGCAAAGTGTGCGATCACTTCATTACAGAACTTTGAGTCCTGTTTAGCGGAGTTAACACACGAATAAGTGAAGAAGTCACAGCTCAAATTAGCTGCTCTGTATGGGTTAGCTCAGTGTGTTAAGATCTTATCTGATCATTCTGCCGAGGTAGAAACTAAATTGAAACTTGTTAGCGATGAGAAATCTGCCCTGCTTTTACAAAATACAAAATGTAAGGATAAAGAGCAGCGCAGATCTGAGAATGAGAGTCTGAGACAAGAGAACCGCACTTTACAGCAACAGTTCAATGATTGCCATTCAGCTCTCAGACACACTGCGACCAAATTTTCCCAAAATAATCACACCGCATGTAAACAGCTAGTAATGCGCTTAAAAACCAAACTAGGCATGAAAACTGCTATCATTGCAGCTGTCGGAGGTCCGTGTTGTCCTGAACTGGACTCTGATGATGATGATGAATATTGGGAAGAGCTAGAGAGAGAGGCGTGGGACTGTGAATTAAATCCTGAATCCGCTCCCGTCTGTGTGCTTCGTACTCGGGCTGCAGTGAAGCACATGTTAAGGACGAGCGACACAGAGCCGAGTCCATTACATGACAGTACGAGAAGACGAAGTCATTCAGAAAACACAGACAGCTCTGAAGATCCTCAAGTCAGTAATGAGCCTCAGACGACTAAGCGTCTGACTGCTCTGGAACTGAGAGCATTCAAAGATGATTTGGGTCCAATTACTCTAGAGACCGATTTAGAGGAATTAATAATTCGACTTTTATCTTGCATTCAGTTACACCCACAACTGAACGACCTGCATTGGAAAACAATAGTTTTAGCTGCATGTTCTCTGACTTTAAGATCCCTGTTAAGTGTTGATGAAGTGGGGAGAGCGACTTCGTGGACTGAGGTCTTAGAGTTAATAAGCGAAGCTTGTGGCTGGAATGCAGCAGATTGGGGAAGTCAATTTTATTCTGCAACACAGAGAAAAGGCGAACATGTAAGGGCAAATGCTCTGAGAAAACGAGCTCTCTATTTGTTTCTGGATACAATTGATGATGATATATCTGATGAACAGTTTAAGAAATCCTTTTTACATGGATTACACCCTGATTTGAAAGCAATCCTGGGCATCTCAGCTGATGCAACCGAGGATTGGGAGAATTTGTTTCCTAAAATTTGCAGAGCACAGGAATTAGTGAAACAAGGAGCTTGGAAATGTGTTAAAATTGATAATAAGGGGAAAACTGAAAAATAATCCTGTGAAAAACTATTCCAGGTCGAGGGGCCTCATGTTTTCTTAAACACTGAGCCTGACTGTGGGCCTTGTCCCCCTCATAATCCACACTGGGAAAAGAAACACAACTCTGGTTACAAGCGTAAAAGGGGCAGAAAGTGACCGCGCTGGAGATCAGACTCACACTGACCCCAAGTTAAACAGAAAGGCCGGGATACCCCGAGGGGCGGTGCCTAACGTGACTCCTCCAACCTATGATGAGTCAAAGGCAGCACCGGCTCCTCCTCAGTACTCAACTCCTCCCCTGTATCCGCAGAAAGAGCTACAGCTCCTGCGTCAGGAAGTGCAACAACTGCGCACTGATCTCATAGGGAAAGCAGCCCATGCACAGCACGCATAGGGGTGCATGGCCTCCCTGAAGCTAGAAACGAAGCTCTACCGGGACAGATGGAACAGGCCGATCTTAAGAGCAGCTGTTGACGGAGGCCCACAGCAATGCATGCTCTTAGACACGGGTGCTTCTGTATCTGTCCTACATGCTCAATCTCCACACACACACACATTATCTACAGGTATTACAGCTAATGTACCTGGGTTTAAGGGAGACATGACTACTGCTATGAAGGGTATAAAATGTAATTTGAAAATAGGTGATTATCAAACAACGTGGTCTCCTATATTAATGCCTTTACCTGAGGGTCAGTCAATTATTGGTTCGGATGTCTTGAGAAGACAAGGTGTAATACTTGTAATACTTTTTCCAGACCTGAGTGCCTTGTCATCGATGATCTACTGGTCGTTACAACTACATAGGAAGAACATCTTCAGCTCTTTGATGAACTCTTAAGTCTCCTTTCACGAGCAAGTTTGAAAATCAACCCAAAGAAAGTGCAATTGTTTCGAGACTCTGTTTCATATCTAGGGGTTACTTTCACTCCAGAGGGGAAATCAACCGACAATGCCAAGGTTCAGCTAATCACAAAGTTGCCTTTGCCTGTCACTAAAACTGCATTGCGTTCTTTCCTAGGTTTGATGGGATACCAAAGAGACTTTATTCCAGAGTTTGCTACTTTTGCAAAACTTTTGAGAAAGGAGGTGCCTGAAGATTTCTACGGAACTGAAACTTGGACAGAGAACCACACTAAAGCCATTGAACAGTTAAAACAAGCATTGGTGCAAGCTACTGTGCTGCTAACTCCAAACCCTACACTACCTTTTCACCTAGAGGTGGGCTCCTCCAAAGAAGCACTGACTGCCATGCTTTGTCAAGAACGCCACGGTGTGCTGAAACCAGTAGCCTTCGCTTCACGGTGTCTTCAGGGTGTTGAGAGACAGTATGATACGTGTATTAGACACTTGTTAGCGACTTTTTGGGTAGTGAAACATTTCACTTATATTACAGGACTGAACAAAGTGGTGCTACACACACCACATACTCCACTGAACTTGTTATTGAAGCCCACGGATACTTTAGTTTCATCACAGAGACTTTCGCATTGGACTTTGTTAATGTTGCAACGTGACTTAGATCTTGATTGTAATCGAACCACATTGATTCCACAAATGTTGCTTATGCAGGGTAAACCACATGAGTGTCCATTGCCTGACACTGATATTCTGACACATACATTTGTAAGAACTCTGGTAGATTGCTAGCAGGTTTTGCAGTATTGTTCCCTGAGTACACTGTTAAATGTTCTTGTCCAGGACAATCGTCACAATATTCTGAATTGGCAGCTTTGCTAGAAACCCTTAGGATAACTGATGATTCTGCAGATATTTATACAGATAGTGCTTATGTTGTTACTGCATGTACCTTGCTACCTCTCTATGCCAAAAACAATTTCTGATCATCAGATGATCGTCCCTTGAAAATGCTTCCTTACTACAGCATATCTGGTCTTCTATTCAGTCAAGACAAGGCGAAATTGCTGTTTTGAAAGTTGAGGCCCATGTGAGAAAGGATCGTAGAGGTGAACATCATATCAGAAATGATGAAGCTGATCGGTGTGCTAAATTTGCTGCTAGACACTGTGGTCCATGGCATTTGCCAGATCCATTGCCTACCAATGAAAATGTCTCTGCCTTGGTGAACTCACAGTCTCTTTTTGAGATTCAAAAATTAGATTCAGACATCCAGACTAATATTCACTGGCATTTGCAGGAGAAACTGCTTCCTCAACCTACATTTTGGTCTCACAAAACTACTCTAGTGGGTGCGGGTGATTCTGACAAGGTCCTCATGGTAAACATGCCACAATCTGAATACCCTGTAGTCTGTGTTCCCTCACAATTAGCTCCAGATATTTTTGACCTATTTCACAATTCACCAGTAGGAGGTCATTTTTCTGTAGGAAAGACACTAGAGAAGATTACACAGTACTACTGGTGGCCGACTATGAAAGCTGACATGACCACTGCATGTAACCACTGTCTTGTCTGCTTACAGGTGAATCCTGCACCTTTCACACACAAATCCAAACTCAGACTATCAACTCCGGCGGAAGGTCCCTGGACTCATATTCAAATTGATTTCATTGGTCCTTTAGCCAAAACATCACAGGGTTACCAGTATATTTTGATTATCCTTGACAAATTCACAAAGTGGATTGAGGCTTTTCCTTGCAGGCGTGCCACTGCTGCCACTGTAGCGAAAACTCTCATCCAAAATGTGTTCACTAGGTGGGGACTACCGAAGGTGATTGATAGTGATCGAGGAACACATTTCAAAAGCAGTGTAGTGAAAGTTATGTGTCAAGCATTAGGCTTCACCCAGAAATTACATATTCCATTCCACCCTCAATCGTCAGGAGTAGTCGAGCGTGGAAACCGCACTCTAAAAACACTTTTGAAAAAAATGTGTCAAGACAATCCAAAAAGGTGGGCTGAGGCATTACCTCTGTGCCTAATGGCAATGCGGTCAACACCACACTCCACTACCAGAATTACACCATATCAAGCGATGAGTGGACGTCTTATGCATGTCCCAGGACATTGTTTACTTCCTTTAGAAGAACAACCTGTTCTTTTGCAAGCTGCTAACGTGACTTGGTTACGAAATTTCCTAGCGTCTGTAGATCAAATGCAACGCTTTGTAGCTAAACAATTAGGCCACAAACAGAGACAAATTAAGAAATATTTTGACACCAAAGTTCATGAAGAAGAACTACAGATTGGTGACAGATGTATGGTTCGAAATTACAAACACAAACGCCATACCTTAGAAGCCGATTGGTATGGACCATTCCTCATTGTGGACAAATTGAGTCCAGCAGTGTACAATTTCAAAATTCAGGAAAAAGGCAAAGATACTCTTAAATGGTTTCACATCAATCAGATAACAATTGTTAAGTGATCACTGCTACCCTTGATCTTTCAGGTGTTCCTGAGAGAAAATGGAGACCATGATGCTATTCCTCGTTGGTTTCCTGGGGGCTGTCATTGATGCTGCAATAAGTTTACAAACAACCATGAGACTCCATAACCATTATGGGAATTGCAAGCCTAAAATTTGTTCTGAATATTGATAATCTGACTTATATGTAGAAACTGCTGTAATAGTATCCATGTGTGTTATCCTCATTTAAACTCTATAATATGTGTTACTGGATCTGTAGTTAGTAGACACTTGGTTTGTGATGTATATGATGTACAAACTTGTCAATCCCTGCCACTTGAATTTCCATAACTGTTGAAAACTGTTAGTGTTACCAATTGAAACCACATATAGACACTAAGACTATAGGTTTTGTTTTTATTTTGTATACAGCTGAAAATGTGATGAAGTTCCTGCATAATATGTATGATTTAGGTATTATTGCACATGGAAAAGTATTAACTCTAAGACAATAACCTCCATTTGTAGGTCAAATGAGAACCTCATGGCATGTTGTGGATGATACTGAATGTTGAATCACCTATCGCTCTACAATGTTGTGTAAATGTAACGTTACTGGAGACTCAATACAGTTTAGGGTTAATCGCATAATGAAGTTATCGACCTTACATGCTGTACCTGTGGATAAAATAGGATATTTGCAAGTACGACTAGTAGGCAATCACACGTGGTGCATTACAACAAACCGTTATTATTTGTACAATAATTTTGAATGTTGAATAACTAACTTCACTTTCTGTGTTCAAACCAGAAGTGCAATTAAGATTGGTGATCTGACCTTGCCTTATATTTTGCAAGACTTAAATTTTGCACCCACGTTGCAGCTATGTTTGCAGAGATCCTGAAACCTCTTGATGCCGAAGGTCTTATTAATTTATAGGAACTTTCTGATATAATCCTTCTCAAACTAAAAAAAAAAAAAAATCAATCACAAAACAGTTCAACAGGGGGTACAACATTTGATTTCTGATGAAAATATGCAGTTCACTTACAAGCATTCTTGATGGGATTTTGCTTTCAAAGCTGCTACTTTCTTATCTGTGTTAATTGTTACCATGTGTATGTTTTATTACCTATGTCCTCTAATATGTACTTATTATAGTGATGTTATCACCATTCGGCATGCCATTAGTTTCACGTAATAAGCTTGGTAAATCCAATCTACCTCACAACTACATATAACAGGCTCATTGACTAAATGTTTATTTGTATTTTGTAATTCCTGTTTTTATTATTATCATGTTTTTGTTTTGTTTTGTTCTGCATTCTTTTTATATTATTTTATTATTTACTGAAAGGACAAACATCTATTGAATGTTTTTCCCTCCCAAGGTGGGGACTGTAAGATATTATTTGATAGAATGTATTTTTCAATGGGAAATTCTGTACCATCTGGTTTGGTAGAGGAAACAGACCTCCTCCCTTTCCCCTGGTAGCCCCTTGTAGCCCTGGTAACCCTATCTTTATGACCAGAGACCAAAAGGGACCTGTCCTCTGATTGGCTCTTAGCCAAATTGACCCCCACTTCTAGATTACTTTAGAATAAGACACCCAAGTCATGGTGGTGGCAAAATGCTATTGGTTGGAAGGAAACCTTATAAAAGGGAAAACAAAGAGAATTTGAGTTCTCTTAACTTCTTCATCCTGCAACGAGACACAAGAGAGAGCTGGAGGGAGAAAGAGAGAGACGCACTGTTTTCTGCCTGACCAGACTGGCCTATAAGCTGTACTGTGAGGAGAAAGAAGAAAATGGGTATTATCTCTTGCTTACTGTAATCCAGCAGAAGCTTAATATTACTTATTTTAAGTAATATAATTGAATGATATTAGTTTCCTATTTTTGTAAAAATAAATGATTATTGCACATCTGTGACTTGAACGCATCTTCCCTCTAAAAATAATTTTAAAAGAGAAACCAATTGACTATGAGTTTTCAGTTCAACTATTTATTTAGATTGACTGAAAAACCAAGCATTCAAATTCTCTAACAGTTACATCTTCAACAGTAAGTTAATTCATGTTAATTATTCTCATCAATGTAAATTAACAATAAGGTCTATTATGTGTGTCGATAAAATGCTGATATTCCATAACGTTTGCTTGAGTATTCTGCAAAACACATATTTAGGGAACATTTGTAACATTAGGGTTACGATTTGCCATAGACACGGAATGAGTTTTATTGTAATGTTAAAGATGGAGTCGCCTCAGTGCTGATTATTATTGCTGTGTTTCTCCACTTCTACTCCACGCTTGGGAACGCCCACATCCAGTGACATTAGCGTTCAATTCCAAAACCGGTGGATAAGCGGGCCGGTTCACAAAAAGATCAGCTGGATCCCAGGCCGAGCAGCGGCTCTGGCTCCAGCACTGGCACCATGTCGGTGGAAAAGCGCTAAGTGAGCTCACACTGAGCTCAGTGCAATGTCTGCTCTGTAGAGCTCACAGTGTGACCTAGTCGTGAGTTCACGTCTTTACTGGGTAGTCCTTGACAACTTAATTGACTCAGTTCTTGTGCTTAATTGGTCAAAATTACCAATGGTTGAAGGTACTCAGGGACTGATGTGTAGAGAGACTTATTAAACCTGCAGGATTGTGGTTTTCCCAGATCAGAATTAACCAGCTCACCACAAAGGAACATGGTAGTTGCTATTGCAACATGGATTACACAAAAACATTGAAATCCAAGTTTGCAGTGGTCCTTGGGCCATTCCGTGGTGATCCAGATCACTTCAGCACGAATTTTGCAGTGGTCTGGACTACAACTCCAGAGACTACTGTGCAGTGGTCCAGACCTCAGAAACTGTATGCATATGATCACTGAAGTAGGCATCATAACTTTAGCCAATACTTTGTGGTTAAAATACTTAATTTAATCCCTGTATTGTACGGAATAATAATAACAACTGTAAAACATAAGAGAAGGGCCTGTTAATAAATACAATACACAATAGACTAGAACCCTTAGAATATAATAATATGAACATTTTCATGATTAGTATGATTGTAGTTTGGATGATATATTAATGCAAGTTGATAACATATTTTACTGAAATTGGGTTTTAGGAAGTGTGTCAAAAAACTAAAAGAATTGTCTTAGGGACCACTGCTCCTTTTTTACAGACCAATGTATAGCCCACTTTTCTTTTAAATTATGTTTAAAACAAAATTGAGGAAGCAGTGGTTAGTTCTGAATCAAACATATAGACCCCCTCACTCAATTTGTAAGTCCTGCAGCAAACATAGGAATATGCATAGATATTTGCACAGACTGGTATAAATGTCCCTAATAAATAACCAAATGCCATTTTTGTTGTTTCAAATGTGCCCAACATCTTACCAGTATGTCCTTTTAGTATGTCACAAATGTTCCCTAATTCGATTTATACATGTTCCCTGTATGTGATGAATGTTCCCTAAGCATGTGACGAATGTTCCCTAGTTTAAATTACAGATGAGCCCTAGCACTTCTCTCTCTCTCTCTCTCTCTCTCTCTCAATTCAGCGCATTTGTATTTTCAAAGCAATTAGACATGCAAACATACATATATACATGCATACATATATATGGAAAATAAACAATATAATTATAAATCACAATAAGATGTAATACAGTACAGAAAAACAATATGTAATAAAATGTGATCTTTAATACACACAAATATTTATGGCTGGTCGGAAGCGTCTTGGACTCGGGTTCCTCTTCATTACTTATAATGCTTTTGCCTATTGCTAAAGCTTTCCATGGAGGGGAACGTGGATGAGTTTGTACCATTCTTGGGAGGCTCTGCCTTGTTGGGGCGGAGCTGTGATCCAGGTGATCAGCAGATCGGGCATAGGTGGGCATGTGGGCGGAGGAGGTGGAAGGCCGGTCAAGCAAATAAGCTTGCTAAGGTATGCAGCAGCAGCAAACAGCCCCCCCATCCAGCCAGCCAGGCAGTCTGGCTGGCAGTGACTGAGTGGTTGACAGACGGCAAGCAACGGAATGCACGTGCTCTGTGATGTCATAGCAGTCAGCTCAGAGAGAGGTTTGTGATGTCATCGCTGAGCTGGCTGGCTCTGTGTGTCTTGCTGGCTGTTTGTGTGTGTGAGAGAGAGAGATAGAGTGTGTGTTTGTGTGTGTGTGTGTGAGAGAGAGAGAGAGAGATTTTTTTATTTTTAACACCTTTATTTTACAAAAGAAAAACTAATAAAACATTAAAAACAAACTAGAAACACATAAAAGACATGAAAAAAACTCCTGACATAAAGACACAGCCTATTCTAACAACCACTACACACGTGCTACCAATAAAAGATTCAAATTAATTAAACCAGTTGGTTTAAATGTCCAAAGTGAATGGCACGGATGGCCGCCCCGACCCCCCACATCTGCAGAAAAGCGTCCAGGTCTCCCGTCAGGCTGTAGAAATTGTAATCCAGTCGCACTCTGGAGCTTACGAGAGACCTGAAGAGGGAGAGTGCACACTGTTGCTGCACCCGCTAAGTCTGACTTCTCCTACTGCTCAGGATTAGCCAGCTTAGCCTGCCCCACTAGAAAGTTTGCTAACTGACAAACATGTCTGTGGCGCTGCTTGTACTGGACTCACAAAATAAACACAGAGCGTGAGAAAAGGAGGCCCAGCTGCTTGAACACGCTCTCCAGTGTAGTGAACAGCAGCTCTAATCTAGGGCAGTGGCAGAAACAGTGAAAAAGTGTCTCTCTCTCCCCTCAGTAGGGGCAGGTGTCGCTCACTCTGGGGTCCAGTGTATGTGCAAAAGAGTTTGTTGCGATGACGCCATACAGAAGCCATGCAGAAGCGGGGGCTTGTTCAGGCTCCTCCAGGCCGGGCAGGCATCTTCCCCCAGAGCCAGGTGCTCCCTCCAGGGGGTGTCAGGGAGGGGCTGCAGCTGCTGATGGTGCAGCTCCCTCACACTGAGCTGATAGAGCTGCTGACGCTGAGCTGTGGAGACAGACACACTACAGAGACTGTGAGGCGACAGAAGGCGGCCTGATGAGCTAGGGGGGACTGAGAGACACAGACAAACAAGGGGAAAGACGGTATCAGGGTCCTTGGGCCAGCAGTGCTGCGTGAGAACCTGGAAAAGCCGCTCCACAGCGCCTATGGGAAGGGCGTTCTGTACTGCCCAGAGAAATCTGGTTACGACTCTCAGTGACCTCATACCCAGCCTGGCAGCCAGGCTGTCGGCACCAACGCACTGTCCCCTGTTAAAATCCAACAAATCCCTCAGCCGGATCACGTCGACCTTAAGCAGGACTGACCTGAGGCTGCTGGAGAGCAGGAGTGGACAGCTAAAACCGGGGTTCCACAGCCGTGGCTCCTCTAACAGCCAATACAGACTGCTGCCCCCCAGCTCCCTACCCAGGGAGAAGTGCTACCACACCTTTAAAACAGTACTATAAAAAACAGGCAGGGAAGGAAGTATATTGGGACGTGTCTTAAGTAATAACATGTGTCTGTCATAACAAGTGTCCAGGGCGGGAGACACAGGGGATCTGGAGGGTACTGGAGCCTCTGAGCTGCCTGCAGCCGAAAGGCACTCAGCCTGCTTAACAGATCTACCAACCCCTGTCCCCCCTCCTGGAGCGGCAGGTACAGCATTGCTTTGCGCACCCAGTGCAGCCCGTCCAGAAATCCAGGAGCAGGGTCTGTATCTGGGACACCAGGGCCGGTGGGGGGTCCAGACATGCATAAGTGTGCCAGAGCATGGAGGCCACCAAGATATTAATAACAATTGCTTTCCCCCTAAAGGAGAGCTGGGGCAGCAGCCAGTGCCATGCCCTCAACCGGCTCTGTACCCTCTCCAGCAGGCCAGCCCAGTTCTCCTGCGTCTCCCCCAAAGTCACACCCAGCACCCGAGGGCCTGAGAGAGACCACTGCAGCCCCGCAGGGAGGGCAGGGGGTGCAGAAACCTCCCACACCCCAACCAGATGAGCGCTGCTCTTGCCCCAGTTGACCCTGGCTGAGGAGGCCCTGCTGAACTCCTCCAGACACTCCCACAATGACCTGGACGTCTCGCTGGCCAGACTGTGTGTCTCAGCAGCATAGGCCGACACCCTTGGGTGACAAGGGATGGACAGCCCAGCTAGCAGCCTGTGCTGCAGGGGCTCGATAGAAAGGGAGTATAGCATCCCTGACAGACTGCAGCCCTGTCTGATGTCTCAATGGATGGGGATAGGCTCACTCACCCTTATTGAGCTCTTGCATTGCGCAGGTCAGCTCTGCCAGATTTAGAAGGGCCTCCAGCCCCTTGACCCCATCCTGTGGGAACTTAGGCAGACCCTGCAGAAACTGCTGCTGCTGCTCCAGGCTGCCCGGCTCTGCGGAGTACAGCTCCCTATAGAACTGGGCGGCATGACTACGCATCTCTTGCCCATCCTGCAGCACGCGGCCCTCAGCCGTCCTCAGGCAGAGCATCACCCTGCTCTGCTGCCGCCTGCATTCCAACCCAAAGAAGAACTTGATGGGCGCATCCATCTGTGTCAGGCTCTGGAACTGCGAGCGCACCATTGCTCCTCGAGCCCACATCCCCAGCAGCTCTGACAATGCCTGCTGCATAGCTTTGAGGTCCTCTAATGCCCCTGAATCTCCAGAGTCCAAGGCTCGGTGAAGCACCTGAATCTCTCCTTCTAACTCCTTCTTAGATTCATTCAAGCTGTCAGTCCTATGCTCAGTGTACTTCTGGCAGAAGAGCCTGGTCTGAACTTTGCCAATGTCCCACCACTGTATCAGGGAGGCAAACCTAGGGCGCTCTGATCTCTGCCAAAAGAAAAGAAAAGAATTACAAAAAATCCTGTCCTGCAGCAAGCTATTATTGAAAAGCCAGTAGGCACTGCGCAGCCGGACAGGAGGCAGGGTGACACTCACAGTGACGAGACAGTGGTCAGTGGTCAGGTGGGGGTGATATGGAAGCCACCGATCAGATTGACATGAAGTCTAAAGGTATAAAATCTATCCAGCCTGGCTAGCGACATAATGCTAGAACCCGGCCTCACCCAGGTGTACTGTTTCACCTTTGGGTTGGCATTCCTCCAGACATCGACCAGATTGTGCAACTGTGTATTACCTTCCAGCTGTTTTGCCGACTGTGGACTGGGCTCCAAATGATTCCTATCTAATCTATAGTCCACAGTACAGTTCCAATCACCCCCCCAAAACCAGGATCTCCTCAGCCCCACAGTCTGCTAGCGCTTTGCTGAGCACCGGAAACACTGACAGTCTGTCTCTCACAGCATTGGGGGCATAGATATTAATAAACACAAAGGTCCTTCCCCCGCTCTCAGCCTTTACCATCAACAATCTTCCACCAACAAACTCTGTTTTCTTAAAATAATCCATTTTTAAAGTGTGTGAAAATAAAATCCCCACTCCCCCACTCACACTAGACCCTTGGCTAAACACACTCTCTCCTTTCCACTCCCACTGCCACTCACACTCATTCACACTGTCTGCGTGTGTCTCTTGTACAAATAAAAACATACTATTAACCATCACCATTAGATTGCAAAGCAGTCCTGACAACACTCTTTCCACTTCTTTTACCTGTAGCACTCCGGCTCACTAAACTCCGCGAGTGCCACATCCTGCAGGATCACTTGTGCAGATGCCAGGAACTGCTTTGCATCAGGGAAGAAGTTTTCTAAAACTATATTCCTCTTCCCCTTTGTCTCCCTTAAAAAATCCTTAATGCTTTTAGCACTGTACCCCGCAGTGTCAGTGGAGACGGGCTCGCCCTG
Organism: Amia ocellicauda; assembly: GCF_036373705.1. Taxonomy (NCBI): domain Eukaryota; kingdom Metazoa; phylum Chordata; class Actinopteri; order Amiiformes; family Amiidae; genus Amia; species Amia ocellicauda. The sequence goes on along the minus strand of NC_089855.1, from coordinate 43,856,292 downwards.
GGAGTCAGCGATGTCCCCCTCAGCAGCGCTATCCGAGTCTGCGCTCTCCACAGCCGCAGCACTGCACTCAGACTCCCGGTGCCGCAGCCGGTCGGCCACCTTGGGTTGAGACGGCAGGTTCCCCCAGACAGACTCCCCTGACTGCGAGTCACGCCGCCCCACAGCCCCAACACCGTCTCCGGGATCCTCCTCACCAGCCGCCCTCGCAATATTCGCCTTTTTAGACAACTGTATCAACGGCCTCAGAAGACGGGGCAGACTGCTTCTGCTGTCTTTTCCTGGGCACTTTAAACCCATCATCACTGGCTAAGTGTTCAGTCTTGGTGGCGGCCGCATCCGCAGCAACAGCAGCTCCCTCCTCGGCTAACTGAGCCCGTGGCTGCTCTGCATTCTCACTGCTAGCAGCTTCCCCACTAGGCTCCCCTACTCTGTCCCCACCGAGGCCAGTAGCGTTTGCCACCGCCTCCCCCTCATTGCTCCCCCGGACGGCAGAGCCGACACCAGACGGCCCTGCCTGCTCCTCACCTTCCTCTCGCCCGGCCGCCGGAGCCTCTCCCTGAGGGCAAGAGCGACTGATGTGCCCCTGCGCCCCGCACCTCAAACACCTCATGGTATCAGTTGACACGAACACCACGTACACTAACCCGTCGATCTTAAACTTCAGAGACAGGCTTAACTAATCGGCGCTGTCTGCCAGCATCATGAAACCCTGTCTGTGGTAAGAGAGGACGTGTTTCAGCTCCGGGGCGCTGCAGCCCAGCAGCACCCTCCTAATGGCGCAGGTGAGCCGGCCATACCGACTCAGCTCCCCCGCCAGCAGATCGTTGCTCAGGAAGGGGGGCACTTTGGATGTAACCACCTTTTCAGCCGGGGTGGACAGAGGGAGCGTGGGCAGGAAGGTCCCCTTCACTGTGACCCCCTCCTCCATCACATCTTTCACCAGCGCCTCAGAATTCAGGAAAACCACGATGCCCTTATTCATTCGAGCCGCAGGACGATGTTCTGGAAGCCGACCATCCTGCCGATCTCCATCGCACAGTCCTCTACCGACACCTACTCCTGGGACACGAGTATAAACCCGTGCTTTCAGGTCAGCGTTTCGTAATTAAATGAAGGGGGGGTCTCCCTGCCCGCAACGCCATGTTGATCTAAATCGAAAAACAACCCCCTAAACCCGAAATGTTTAAAACCAACAAACGATTAAAACTATCTATAAAAATTCAAGAAAAGGAAAGAAAAAGAGTAGTAAAAACACACACACACTCTCTCCAAACAAAACTCCCACCACCACTGACTTCCCCTATGAACTCCCAGCATGCAAAGAGGGAGAGAGAGAGAGAGAGAGAGAGAGAGAGACAGAGAGAGAGAGAGAGAAAGTGTGTGTGTGTGTGTGTGTGGGTGGGTGGGTGGCTGTGTTAGTGCCTGTCAGTCTGTCTTCTGTGTCTGTCTGTCTCTGTCTCTCTCTCTGTCTCTCTCTCTCTCAATTCAGTGCATTCATATTGTCAAAGCAATTGGACATTCAAACATACATTTATACATACATACATACATACATACATACATACATACATACATACATACATACATACGAACATATATATGGAAAAGAAACAATACAATTATAAATCACAATAAGATGTAATAGAGTACAGGAAAACAAAATGTAATAAAATGTGATCTTTAATACACACAAATATGTATAGTTGGTCGGAAGCGTCTTGGAATCGGGTTCCTCTTCATGGAGGGGAACGTGGATGAGTTTGTACCATTCTTGGGAGGCTCTGCCTTGTTGGGGTTTTGCTGTGATCCAGGTGAACAGCAGATCGGGCATAGGTGGGCATGTGGGTAGAGGAGGAGGAAGGCCGGTCAAGCAAATAAGCTTGCTAAGGTACGCAGCAGCAGCAAACAGTCCCCCCATCCAGCCAGCCAGGCAGTCTGGCTGGCAGTGACTGAGAGGTTGACAGACGGCAAGCAACGGAATGCACGTGCTCTGTGATGTCATAGCAGTCAGCTCAGAAAGAGGTTCGTGATGTCATCGCTAAGATGGCTGGCTCTGTGTGTCTTGCTGGCTGTGTGTGTGTGTGAGAGAGAGAGAGATAGAGTGTGTGTGTGTGTGTGTGTGTGAGTGGGTGGGTGGGTGGCTGTGTTAGTCTCTGTCTCTCTCTCTGTCTCTCGCTCTGTAGATGCATCATAGGGAACATATGTAACAATCTCTCTTTTTGTTTACCAAAAATGAGAATGAACGTATTTAAAGTGGGTTTTGCCTTGTTTGGAAACGTTTTAAGATTATTTATGAAGTGTAAATTGGATTTGTCTCAATTCTCTGTAGTTTTCAATATATGTGCCATTCAGTAGCGTTCATGTTACAGATGTGTCCTATGCAGTGGTAAGGACAATAAAATGTCAGTAAAACTTTATTTTAGAAATTATAGAGGGGATCAAATGCAAATAGAGGGTCCGCACTAATTATCTAATTTACCAACAACATTTAAAACTTGGTCTTGCGAAGCTGCAAAAAATGCTGTATAATCGTATGTGTGTTCATACACCAGCTGCTAAAGTCTGATAGCTTTGATCTCATATTTTTTTTCTCATGAACACCAAATGCTGTTTGGTTGATTTTTACAGAGTATGTCATAAATTCTGTCATAAAACCTGACAAATTGTATGCTGTAATATTGAATATTTTCAAAGTTACATCATTTGTTTGTTTTTCCTATCATGTTACAAATGTTCCCTATGTGAAATATGCATTATATCTTAATAATGTCAAAACAATTAAAGATATACAGATTATTATTTGTGGTAAAGTTATAACACATTGCTTTTAACTATGTGTGTCAGTAAAAGTTTAAAAAATCCTGACAGTTTTTTATTGATCCTGCAAAATAAGTGTTTAGGGAACATTTTTAACTTAAAGTAAGGGTTAGTGTTAGGGTTAGGGTTATGAATATAATTGATATATAGAATTGTTAAGAACTGTAAATGTTTAAATTCAATTTTTCATGGATTGTCTGAAAGTTTCAGTTCTATATTCGGTTTTGAAACTGTTTTCTTTCTATTTGTGTATATGAAAGATATACATCTATACAATATCTTCACTATTATAGATAAACACATTTTTATTTTCGGCATTGTTAAAGCACATTGGTATTACCTATGTGTATCTTTAAAAGTTTAAAATTCCTAAAGGTTTTTTATTGATCTTGCAAAATAAGTGTTTAGAAAAATTGGTAACATAGAGTTAGGGTTAGCCACTGGGTAAGGGTTACATCTTCAACAGTAAATTATTTTTTGTTAATTATTCTCATCAATGTTAAAGAACAATAAGATCTATTATGTGTGTCGATAAAATGGTGATATTCAATAACGTTTGCTGGGGGATTCTGCAAAACACATATTTAGGGAACATTTGTAACATATGAATTACGATTTGCCATAGACGCGGAATGAGTTTGATTGTGATGTTAAAGACGCAGTCGCCTCGGTGCTGATTATTATTGCTGTGTTTCTCCACTTCTACTCCACACTTGGGAACGCCCACATCCAGTGACGTCAGCGTTCGATTCCAAGACCGGTGGAAAAGCGGGCCAGTTCACAATAAGATCAGCTGGATCCCAGGCCGAGCAGCGGCTCTGGCTCCAGCACCGGCACCATGTCGGAGGAAAAGCGCTAAGTGAGCTCACACTGAGCTCAGTGCAATGTCTGCTCTGGAGAGCTCACAGTGTGACCTAGTCGTGAGTTCACGTCTTTACTGGGTAGTCCTTGACAACTTAGTCGACTCAAATCTTGGGCTTAATTGGTCAAAATTACCATTGGTAGAAGGTACTCAGGGACTGATGTGTAGAGAGACTTATTAAACCTGCAGGATTGTGGTTTTCCCCGAACAGAATTAACCAGCTCACCACAAAGGAACATGGATGTTGCTATTGCAACATGGATTACACAAAAACATTGAAATCCAAGTTTGCAGTGGTCCTTGGGCCATTGCGTGGTGATCCAGATCACTTCAGCACGAATTTTGCAGTGGTCTGGACTACAACTCCAGGGACTACTGTGCAGTGGTCCAGACCTCAGAAACTGTATGCATATGAACAGTGAAGTAGGCATCATAACTGTAGCCAATACTTTGTGGTTAAAATACTTAATTTAATCCCTGTATTGTACGGAATAATAATAACAACTGTAAAACATAAGAGAAGGGCCTGATTATAAATACAATACACAATAGACTAGAACCCTTAGAATGTAATAATATGAACATTTTCATGATTAGTATGATTGTGGTTTGGATGATATATTAATGCAAGTTGACAACATATTTTACAGAAAATGGGTTTTAGGAATTGTGTCAAAATACTAAAAGAATTGTCTTAGGGACCACTGCTCCTTTTTCCAGACTAATGTATAGCCCACTTTTCTTTTAAATTATGTTTAAAACAAAATTGAGAAAGCAGTGGTTACTTCTGAATCAAACATTTTGGCCCCCTCACTCAATCTGTAAGTCCTGCAGCAAACATTGGAATATGCATAGATATTTGCACAGACTGGTATAAATGTCCCTAATAAATAACCAAATGCCATTTTTGTTGTTTCAAATATGCCCAATATCTTACCAGTATGTCCTTTTAGTATGTCACTGTCTCTCAAATTAGTGCATTTGTATTGTCAAAGCAATTGGACATGCAAACATACATACATACATATGGAAAATAATCAATAAAATTATCAATCACAATAAGATGTAATGAAGTACAGAAAAACAAAATGTAATAAAATGTGATCTTTAATACACACAAATATGTATGGCTGGTCGGAAGCGTCTTGGACTCGGGTTCCTCTTCATTACTTATAACGCTTTTGCCTTTTGTTTAAGCTTTCCATGGAGGGGAACGTGGATGAGTTTGTACCATTCTTGGGAGGCTCTGCCTTGTTGGGGCGGAGCTGTGATCCAGGTGAACAGCAGATCGGGCATAAGTGGGCATGTGGGCGGAGGAGGAGGAAGACCGGTCAAGCAAATAAGCTTGCTAAGGTACGCAGCAGCAGCAAACAGCCCCCCCATCCAGCCAGCCAGGCAGTCTGGCTGGCAGTGACTGAGTGGTTGACAGATGGCAAGCAACGGAATGCACGTGCTCTGTGATGTCATAGCAGTCAGCTCAGAGAGAGGTTCATGATGTCATCGCTGAGCTGGCTGGCTCTGTGTGTCTTGCTGGCTGTGTGTGTGTGTGAGAGAGAGAGAGATAGAGTGTGTGTGTGTGTGTGTGTGTGTGTGTGTGTGTGTGTGTGTGTGTGAGTGGGTGGGTGGGTGGCTGTGTTAGTGTCTGTCTGTCTGTCTGTCTTTCTGTCTCTCTCTGTCTCTCTCTCTCTGTCTCTCGCTCTATAGATGCATCATAGGGAACATATGTAATAATCTCTCTTTTTGTTATCCAAAAATGTGAATGAACGTATTTCACGTGGGTTTTGCATTGGTTGGAAACGTTTTAAGATTATTTATGAAGTGTAAATTGGATTTGTCTCAATTCTCCGTAGTTTTCAATGTATGTGCCATTCAGTAGCGTCCATGTTACAGATGTGTCCTATGCAGTGGTAGGGTCAATTTTATTTTAGCAATTATGGAGGAAGAAATGGAAATAGAGGGTCCTCACTAATTATCTAATTTACCAACAACGTTTAAAATTAGGTCTTGCGAAGCTGCAGAAAATGCTGTATAATTGTATGTGTGTTCAAACACCAGCTGCTATAGACTGATAGCTTTTGAAGACTCTGTATAGGAAGTTGAAGAAAGTGTTTTGTGATAATTATATAATGTTTTATATTAATACTAGCATTAGAAGTAGTTTTGTATACAGGCTGAGCAGATTAGATTTAGCAGGACAAGTAAAGGGTCAACAAGGTTGGTTTGATAGAAACTCCTGTCAGTAATGAAAGATTACACAGTGCCGAAATAGCCTACAGCTGTCTGCTGAGAATTTGTTTATGACTGAATTGTTTCTCCAGACAGGAAAGGAATTGTTTTTGTTAAAGAGCGATTGACACTAGGTAAATGAAGACCGTGGGATCGCATCTTCCTAGTGCACATCAAAGACAGACATCTGCTTTGGATCCATCACCTCTTCACGGGAGGACAGATCGTAAAACGGAGCCGGACCTGTATCTTCTGATTGGATGAACGGCCGTAAGATGTTACTTCATTTTTCCAATAAAGTTGTACTCATGTCTGTAAATATTAAGTCTCACTGAAGGAATTATTCCTGACGTGGGGCTTCCGAATGGCTCAATTAAAGTTCTGTTTGCTTTATCTCCAAGACTTCTCCACTTATTTCTAAGACACGGTTCTACAACTTGGCGTCACGAACGAGGATCTGAACTTGCCTCCACTCCTGGGACCAATGCATGGGTGAGTACCTTTAAAATGACCACCCTGTATATTTAGATTTGATCTCGGGATTGTGTGAGGCTCTCAGATTGTAATTTAAAGAGAACCTGTGGAGAGGTAGAGGTAAAACAAACAGAAAGGTTGACTTTACAGCGGAGGATCACAGTAGGGTGAACTCCAGGTAAGACAGATCTGTGGGGAGAGATGCCAAGGGAACCGAAAGGTACGACGAGGCCTGCTGAGCCCCAGGTTAAGCAAGGAAATCCTTGTACACCAGGGCCAGAGTTAGTGGTAGTCAATAACCAGACGGAACCAGAGGTACATAAAGTCCAACGTTATAGCCCCATCGTTGGCAAAGATAGGATTGCCATAATGGCGTTAAATAAGTGTCTGTATGTGAATTCCTACAAGTTTTAATTGTTAAACTTAAAATGGTAAAGGCAAGATAAAAAAACGACAAAGTTTTCATAATTCTTTGTCTGAATAATAAGAATTTAGAGAGGAAATTGATCATAATAGATCAAGAAAACACCAAAGTAGTGTATTTCAAAGATTATTTTACATCTGATTTTTAATAATAACAATATAATGAATTAATAAATGCTAAGGGCTGTTTGAGACACTGCAGGGTCAACAAAACACACCACTAATCTAATATCTGGATTATCTTTGGATGTCAATCTGTATGTGCTTTGTGTGTTTATGTATATATATAGTCTGAAGGTTATGTAAGGTAAATGTCTGTTTTGTATGCTTTGTATTTTTAATATTGTGCATAGTACAGAATAAGACTGAGAAGGGAAGTAACCAATAATTTCAGAATTAAATTTACAATTACGCAGTTATTGATGTTTTAACAACAGATTAATGAGGATTTAGACATTTAACTGTATACAGAGTGCATAAAGCATCAGAAATAAGAAATGAATAATGCATCTATTATAAGAATAATGTTAAAGTAATATAAAACATACACTAAATACATAGATTAATAATACTAATAAAGTAAATACATAGTAATGGTGTTCTCTAAGCCTCAGAACAATAATTTGTTTGTTAAAAATCATATTATGGAGAAATTCTGTTACGTCAAATTAAAGGAAAACTAAAGGCTGGAATTCACAGGAGCAGCACACTGGTGCAGCCCTGAGTGACAGCCTGATGTAAAACCCATAGCAGGAGAATGTAAACAGTATAGTGACATATTATAGTCTTATTTTAGAAAATATTTGGTTATTGGTGCATAGCATAAAATACCAGAAATAAAAGTTAAAATTAGACCTTGGATTTAAGATGTGTGAATTAGTCAAAGGGTAAGAATTTTAAGGATACTATAGAGTTATAAATTATGAGCATTAAATAAGTGAGCTAAAATTAGTATTGCATAATTTTGAAGGAAAAAATAAAACTTAAAAATACTATTAGAATGAGTTTTACCAACCAGAAATAAAAAAATAAAGGTTGAAAATTGAATTAGAGCTAATTTTTGTAATGGGAATCTGAGGAAACAGTGAAATTTGGTGAAGATATAAATACATAGATAACCAGATACTCCAGGAAATTAAAGGTGTGGTCATTTGGTAGCTGTGAGTTCCACAATGAAGAGTTTTTGAAATCCCCAGATATAAGATCCCTAAATACAAGGTGTAGGTAAGAAATGAACTATTGATCAGTTCAATCTGGCTTTGGGAACAGTTCTTCTGAACATGTAGCGCTGTAGATTGGACTTCAATAGGAGGAAGAGACACAATAAAGACATATATGAGCCGTGCAGGCTGACAGTCTTAGTGCCCACGCAGGCTCTTCATTGGGGAAATCATTGACTGAACACATTTTTTTGAAAATTTGTTTTCCTGAGGTATCTGGGAATCATTATTGAAATCAATTAAAATGCTTATTTTCTAAAAATATATTTTATTAGGAAAATATCTTAATCTGTTAACTCAAATAATGGAGCGAAATATGTGTATAAATACTAATAATACATGTCAATAAATATAACCTGTATTGTCTAGGAAAGGAGAAAGAACAGTTGTTAGGATACAGAGTGATGTTTTCAGAGGGGGCGTTGGGGCAGTGAAAGTGTCTGTGAGGTCAGCTCCCCACTGAGAGAGATAAGAGAGCTGCCTTGTAACTAAATACAGATGTACTACTACAAACCAAGCAACATTGTCAACCGACAGTAATGTTTTGGGAAATCGAGAATAGTAACATTACTAATGCTAATAATACTGATGTTGATACAGATGAATAGAAAAATAACTACTATTATCTGTCTTCACAGGAACCAGCAACAATGAATTTCCCTCACATTTAGTCCACAGGTTCCCTAATCAGTGCATATTCTCCCCTCTCACATTGGCCTCCGCTCTAAGTGCTGCAGCCCATAATCCGTCCTCATGGCCACTGATGCCAGCGTGTGTGGACGGACAGGAGGGAGGGGGATGGTGGAAACATACAATGCTTACCATACTCTGGTAAAAGTAATAAACCAACTAACTCTGCTGATTCCAATTGACAACAGGAGGGTGGCGATGTCCAGGAATAGACGGACAGATTATTAACAATGCATTTCTGATTGATTTCAGGTGCTGAAAAATAACAATTTTATCTTTGAGGAAAAGGCCTGAAGAAACAATATGGAAATAGATTGGGAAGAAACATGAATAGTCATACAACTCCAACCTCTTTTAAATCTAAGCACAAGGATACAGAGTCTGGTGGGACTATGGGCATTTCATGAACTATCCTTTCCATAGTTTATTAGAGTGACTACTGGATTGAAAGAATTGTGCTGTTTGGATGTGTGACTGAAGTGTGAAATGATATGTGATGTTTCAATGTGATGTAAGTGGATACACACTGAATAATGCTACTATGGTGTATTGTATTATTGTATATTGGAATTGAGTGAAAAACTAGTTCTAAAAAAATGTATGTGATAACAAAGCCAATGCTTTGTAATGAACGAATAATACATATTTGCTCTAGTTAAAAAAAAAGGTTATATTGCATAATAAGTCTATTGGGCAATAGAATTGGCTTTAGAGCAGTGCCAATTTGGTTCTAACTTTTGGGAAATATAACTATTTTCTTCTCCCGGTTTTGTATTCCTATTTTGCAAAACCGTTTTTAGGTGCTCAAGTCTATCTGAATCAAAAGTCCCATCTTCTGGAAACCTTAACTTTCTGTCACCTATTGTCCAGTCAAACCACTTGTGCACATCGCGCACATCTTCACTCCATAGTTATCATACATATATCTGACACGTGTACCTTTGGGTGGCGGGTCACCCATTTTACTGGAGCCGTTACCACGCATTTTCTATGTAACGTTTTGTACACAACTACCAAGACATACAAGCACACAAAATAATAACAAAATGACAGGGGAAAAAAGAAAAAAAGTAAAAAGAAATAAAAATATAACAAAACAAAACACAAATTAAAATAAATCCTATATACGAATAATAACAAACATGTTTTTCAATATGTTTGCATTTATATAACTTGTATATAACTTCATGACGTTTCTTCATTTACCATTTATGGTTCTACAAAACACGTGCATTTATATTATCACCGGCATATCAGATATTGAACAATTTTTTTTTTTCTAATTGTAGGTCAAACCTACCCTGCAGTTTTACTGACACACTTTTGTCGACGGGAACCCAAACAGGAAGACACAGTCCTGTTTCTTCACAAACAAGAAGACACAGTCAAGTTCATGGCAACCCAGGTTAAATAGGAAGACACAGTCCTATTACTTCATAAACAAGAAGACACAGTCAAGTCTATGGTAACACTAAGAAACTTTGTTTCTTAACAAGCAAGAAAACATTTCCTGCCTCAAGTAATTGATATAAGGCAAGCAACAACGTTTAATAAAATATAGATTGCGTTACCTTATCGTCAGAGGGCCAGGCTAGCAGACAAGTGAAAGCAAAGCATCGCAGTAGGGAATTTTTCAAAAAGGTTCCTTTACCTTTTTCTATTTTGCTGGCGCGGTTTTGCTGGTCATTGGTCTGGCCATTCCAGTCCTCTCTGTCAGGGTTAGCAATCCCATCCTCGTCGCCATGTAATGTGGAAGAAAAACCATCTTCAATCAGGTTGGAACGTTCGTTGCAATGCCTTTAATACACGCAGCGTGGAGAGGAACAGTGAATCAAGAAGATCCCAAAGTCGCTCTGCCTTCATTTAAAAGTCAGAGGCTTTTATACACAAAAAACAAAGATCTGGTTACAATCACAGAGTCATTACTATATTATCATTAGAGAGTTAGCTAAGCAGAATATATATCAGAGTTCATAGGTCAACACATGGATTAGGGGGCAGGCACTTCAATCATACTGTTTGACAATATCTCCAAGGTCCTCATAGTAAATAACGAACAGAAAACAAGCTACCTTCTGGCATGTCCTCCTGGCTTGACCTTATCTTTCTTAAGTATACAAGAGAGTAGAATAGATATGAGGGAATGAATTCTAACTTTCCTTCCGCAGTGCCCAACACCTACCAGTATGTCCTTTTAGTATGTCACAAAGGTTCCCTAATTAGTTTTCCTGTATGTTATGAATGTTCCCTAAGCATGTTACGAATGTTCCCTAGTTTATGTTACAGATGTGCCCTAGCACTTCTCTCTCTCAATTCAGAGCATTTGTATTGGAGGGGAACGTGGATGAGTTTGTACCATTCTTGGGAGGCTCTGCCTTGTTGGGGCGGAGCTGTGATCCAGGTGAACAGCAGATCGAGCATAGGTGGGCATGTGGGCGGAGGAGGAGGAAGGCCGGTCAAGCAGATAAGCTTGCTAAGGTACGCAGCAGCAGCAAACAGCCCCCCCATCCAGCCAGCCAGGCAGTCTGGCTGGCAGTGACTGAGTGGTTGACAGACGGCAAGCAACGGAATGCACGTGCTCTGTGATGTCATAGCAGTCAGCTCAGAGAGAGGTTCGTGATGTCATCGCTGACCTGGCTGGCTCTGTGTGTCTTGCTGGCTGTGTGTATGTGTGTGTGAGAGAGAGAGAGAGAGAGAGAGAGCGAGAGAGAGAGAGAGAGAGAGAGAGAGATTTTTTGATTTTTAACACCTTTATTTTACTAAAAAAAAACAATTAAAACAAACTAGAAACACATAAAAGACATGAAAAAAACTCCCGACATAAAAACACAGCCTATTCTAAAAATGCTCAATAAAAACCACTACACACGTGCTACCTATAAAATATTCAAGTGAATTAAACCAGTTGGTTTAAATGTCCAAAGTATATGGCACAAAGGGCAGCCCCGACACCCCACATCTGCAGAAAAGTGTCCAGGTCTCCCGTCAGGCTGTAGAAATTGTAATCCAGTCGCACTCTGAAACTTACGAGAGACCAGAACAGGGAGAGTGCACACTGTTGCTGCACGCGCTAAGTCTGACTTCTCCTACTGCTCAGGATAGCCAGCTTAGCCTGCCCCACTAGAAAGTTTGCTAACTGACAAACATGTCTGTGGCACTGCTTGTACTGGACTCACAAAATAAACACAGTGCGTGAGAATAGGAGGCCCAGCTGCTTGAACAGGCTCTCCAGTGCAGTGAACAGCAGCTCTAATCTAGGGCAGTGTCAGAAACAGTGAAAAAGAGTCTCTCTCTCCCCACAGTAGGGGCAGGTGTCGCTCACTCGGGGGTCCAGTGTATGTGCAAAAGAGTTTGTTGCGATGACGCCATGCAGAAGCCATGCAGAAGCGGGGGCTTGTTCAGGCTCCTCCAGGCCGGGCAGGCATCTTCCCACAGAGCCAGGTGCTCCCTCCAGGGGGTGTCAGGGAGGGGCTGCAGCTGCTGATGGTGCAGCTCCCTCACACTGAGCTGATAGAGCTGCTGATGCTGAGCTGTGGAGACAGACACACTACAGAGACTGTGAGGCGACAGAAGGCGGCCTGATGAGCTAGGTGGGACTGAGAGACACAGACAAACAAGGGGAAAGACGGTGTCAGGGTCCTTGGGCCAGCAGTGCTGCGTGAGAGCCTGGAAAAGCCGCTCCACAGCGCCTATGGGAAGGGCGTTCTGTACTGCCCAGAGAAATCTGGTTACGACTCTCAGTGACCTCATATCCAGCCTGGCAGCCAGGCTGTCGGCACCAACCCACTGTCCCCTGTTAAAATCCAACAAATCCCTCAGCCGGATCACGTCGACCTTAAGCAGGACTGACCTGAGGCTGCTGGAGAGCAGGAGTGGACAGCTAAAACCGGGGTTATACAGCAGTGGCTCCTCTAACAGCCAATACAGACTGCTGCCCCCCAGCTCCCTACCCAGGGAGAAGCGCTGCCACACCTCTAACACAGTACTATAAAAAACAGGCAGGGAAGGAAGTATATTGGGACGTGTCTTAAGTAAAAACATGTGTCTGTCATAACAAGTGTCCAGGGCGGGAGACACTGGGGATCTGGAGGGTACAGGAGCCTCTGAGCTGCCTGCAGCCGAAACGCACTCAGCCTGCTTAACAGATCAACCAACCCCTGTCCCCCCTCCTGGAGCGGCAGGTACAGCACTGCTTTGCGCACCCAGTGCAGCCCGTCCCAGAAGAAATCCAGGAGCAGGGTCTGTATCTGGGACACCAGGGCCGGTGGGGGGTCCAGACATGCATAAGTGTGCCAGAGCATGGAGGCCACCAAGATATTAATAACAATTGCTCACCCCCTAATGGAGAGCTGGGGCAGCAGCCAGCGCCATGCCCTCAACCGGCCCTGTACCCTCTCCAGCAGGCCAGCCCAGTTCTCCTGCGTCTCCCCCAAAGTCACACCCAGCACCCGAGGGCTTGAGAGAGACCACTGCAGACCCGCAGGGAGGGCAGGGGGTGCAAAAACCTCCCACACCCCAACCAGATAAGCGGTGCTCTTGCCCCAGTTGACCCTGGCTGAGGAGGCCCTGCTGAACTCCTCCAGACACTCCCACAATGACCTGGACGTCTCGCTGGCCAGACTGTGTGTCTCAGCAGCATAAGCCGACACCCTGACCGCCTGCTCTGGGTGACAAGGGATGGACAGCCCGGCTAGCAACTGCTTCAGCCTGTGCAGCAGGGGCTCGATAGAAAGGGAGTATAGCATCCCTGACAGACTGCAGCCCTGTCTGATGTCTCGATGGATGTGGATATGCTCACTCAGGCCACCATTGATCTTCAGCACACTAAAGACACGACAGTACAGCAGCTGAATAAATTCTACGAACCGCGGGCCGACACCAACTGCTCTCAGCACCTGAAACAGGCACTGCGGCCGGCATGATGTCTCTGAGCCGCTTAGCCAGAGCCTTAGACAGGATCTTATAGTCCTGACACAGCAGCGCCACTGGCCTCATGTTCACAATGGAGGACAGATTCCCCTTCTTGGGCAGCAGGGTCAGAATAGCTCTACGACAGCTAATGGGCAGCAGCCCAGCTCACAGGCCCTCCTGCAGCACTGAGAGCAGGTCCGGGCCCAGCTCAGTCCGAAACTCTGAGAAAAACTCCACAGTGAGCCCATCCAGCCCCGGTGCCCAGCCCTTATTGAGCTCTTGCATTGCGCAGGTCAGCTCTGCCAGAGTTAGAAGGGCCTCCAGCACCTTGACCCCATCCTGTGGGAACTTAGGCAGACCCTGCAGAAACTGCTGCTGTTGCTCCAGGCTGCCCGGCTCTGCGGAGTACAGCTCCCTATAGAACTGTGCGGCATGACTACGCATCTCTTGCCCATCCTGCAGCACACGGCCCTCAGCCGTCCTCAGGCAGAGCATCACCCTGCTCTGCTGCCGCCTGCATTCTATCCCAAAGAAGAACTTGATGGGCGCATCCATCTGTGTCAGGCTCTGGAACTGCGAGCGCACCATTGCTCCTCGAGCCCGCTTCCTTAGCAGCTCTGACAATGCCTGCTGCATAGCTTTGGGGTCCTCTAATGCCCCTGAATCTCCAGAGTCCAAGGCTCGGTGGAGCACCTGAATCTCTCCTTCTAACTCCTTCATAGATTCATTCAAGCTGTCAGTCCTATGCTCAGTGTACTTCTGGCAGAAGAGCCTGGTCTGAACCTTGCCAATGTCCCACCACTGTCTCAGGGAGGCAAACCTAGGGCGCTCTGATCTCCATCTCTGCCAAAAGAAAAGAAAAGAATTACAAAAAATCCTGTCCTGCAGCAAGCTATTATTGAAAAGCCAGTAGGCACTGCGCAGCCGGACAGGAGGCAGGGTGACACTCACAGTGATGAGACAGTGGTCAGTGGTCAGGTGGGGGTGATATGGCAGCCACCGATCAGATTGACATGATGTCTAAAGGTATAAAATCTACCAGCCTGGCTAGCGACATAATGCTAGAACCCAGCCTCACCCAGGTGTACTGTTTCACCTTTGGGTTGGCATTCCTCCTGACATCGACCAGATTGTGCAACTGTGTATTACCTTCCAGCTGTTTTGCCGACTGTGGACTGGGCTCCAAATGATTGCTATCTAATCTATAGTCCACAGTACAGTTCCAATCACCCCCCCAAAACCAGGATCTCCTCAGCCCCATAGTCTGCTAGCGCTTTGCTGAGCACCGAAAACACTGACAGTCTGTCTCTCACAGCATTGGGGGCATAGATATTAATTAACACTGTAGCATTATGTTGCGTGTATTTTTATAAGAGCATTTTAGCTCTGAGCTGAAGCACTGACCTCTCCCCCCAAAGTTATCAGATTTTCATAACTCATCAGCTTGGAACTGGTTTACATCAAAGTGACAGTTTTGGGGAGGATGGCACCACAATTAGGCCAAATAGTTTGGAATCCTGCTGTGGGATGTCTGGAGAAGTGGGCCTGTAGGTAACATAACTCTTTGAACTGGAAATCCAATCTCACAAACTCAAGAACCAATCACCTATTGATCTGACAGGCGTATACAGAACAGCACACGGTCTCTCTCTCTCTCTCTCTCTCTCTCTCTCTCTCTCTCTCTCTCACCTGAACCAGAAACTCGCTGCCACAGCTCAACCTGTAGCTCTGTTGCCAGAACCAGAAACAGAAACCAACTAAGTCTTTGCCAGCAACAGAAGAGTTAAACTGGGAGAAGGAGATTGAGCCGTACGAAGAATTCTTTTAAAGGACTTTATCAAATAAAGAATTTTACAGACTGCGCTGCCAGCCTGTGCCCACCTGATCAGTGGAGTTTTTACAGCTGGACAAGTCGACTGTATACGAAAGTGTCAGTCATTTAAATAGCTACTGAGTCTTAAGAAACTTGACCCTTGGAACAAACAGGGCCCTGCTTTCCTCAAAGACTTTGTCTTCAAGTAACTATGGTGGAAACCCTGGTTACAAAGAAGATTTTGTGCACAACCTTGGAGCCTTCAAACCAGTGGAAAATCGGTTTGGAAAAGACTCTACATTCGAGAAACCCCAACTTCCAGGTGCATCAACTGAATGGAAGTTCTTGGACAAAGCCGAACCGGACTGCCTTTGTTCCAAACCACACGGACCTCGTGCCGTGTGCTGTTATCTGAGCCCGAAGCCAGAGAGGCCTCTCTGCGACGAAGTTCAGATAAGTTTAACAGTTTGGAGTTCATGATTCATGACATTTGAGAAATCAATTAGAAATGTTAATCTGTGATTCATAACTCTAGAATGTGTAATATCATTTAGTTTTCTTCAATATAAATGTGTGTTGCATTAAACTGTTTTGTTGATAATTTTAGAAATAAAATCTGTCAACGCCGAGAAATATCTTCTCATTCCTGTTTAACTGTTTAGTCTGAAATTGACACAAGTTAATATACACCAGATTATAGGTGGCCCTGCCTATCCTTAATCATTGAATAATAATCAGTTAAGGGAAATTGTGGTAACAAGTAATGATAGGATCTTTCTCGGCACCTACGTAAATGAGACTGATATATACATAACGAGAAGTTACCTGACATAAATATTATCCTGCGTAGTTATTTAATGTCTGACTAACAATACTAATGAGAGACTCACCTTCGTCTTACTAACCGGTATTGTGGTCAATGTGTTTATAACCTTTTTTGTTTAACCATTTGTGTGATATCATATGCGATCACATGGTCTTTGATTTGGTCAAGGAAGTGATTTGTCTTTGAGTTGTTGATCCAGAGATGAATGTTAATTAGTTTTGCCCTTTTGTATAATTGGTGTAGTGCTACATTTAGTCTTTGTTTTTGAATAAATTTGACAATTTATATCTTTGGAATTGGAGTCTGCGTCCAATTATTACAGAAATTGAGTTCTACATGATTCCAGGATTCGTGATAAGGTGATACTATAAATTCACTTCTTGAATTGAAATTTATAAGTTTACCTTACGCTACAATAAACAAAACTATTATTTTGAAAGTGTGCAAGTTGTAGCCGAAACGGAAGCACACCGGAGCCCCGGAGCGCGGACGGAACAGAGTCGGATTAGCTATCAAAGATAATAACTAATAACACAAATAGACACAGACAATAATAACAACGGTGGTGACAGCACAGCCGTGAAGCCAAATAACCGAGCAATAATAATTGTTAATAAACAATAAGTAATGCTCATTTTTTCAGTCAATCTAAATAAATAGTTGAACTGAAAACTCATAGGTCAATTGGTTTCTCTTTTAAGATTCTTTTTAGAGGGAAGATGTGGTCAAGTCACAGATGTGCAATAATCATTTATTTTGACAAAAATAGGAAACTAATATCATTCAATTATAGTACTGAAAATAAGTAATATTAAGCTTCTGCTGGATTACAGTAAGAAACAGATAATACCCATTTTCTTCTTTCTCCTCACAGTACAGCTTATCTGGTCAGTCTGGTCAGGCAGGAAGCAGTGTTTCTCTCTCTCTCTCTCTCTCCTCTCCTCTCTCCTCTCCTCTCCTCTCTCTCTGTCTTGTGTCTCGTTGCAGGATGAAGAAGTTAAGAGAACTCAAATTCTCTTTGTTTTCCCTTTTATAAGGTTTCCTTCCAACCAATAGCATTTTGCCACCACCATGACTTGGGTGCTTTATTATAATGTAATTATGAAGTGGGGGTCCCTTCGAATTTGGCTAGGAACCGATAAGAGGACAGGTCCCTATTGGTCTTCTGGACATACAGACAAGGTTACCAGTGGCTACAAAGGAACTGTCCATTGCTTATATTTAAATAAATTCTGTTATCCAATCAAAAAACATAACAGCCATTACTGTTATCCGTCAGTCTGGTGTACTGTACGCTCCTATACAGTACTATCAAGAGTATGCGCTGCACACATTCATATCGGTTTCCTCTTTAAGTAAAGATGACATTTAAAAACCTTTACATTAAATCTTCTATTTAACATTTACCAAATTTTATAATTGATAATTATATATATACAGTATGTTATTACATAATTATTTAAAAAGCTATAATTCTTCTAAATAGTTATTTCTGTTCTAATTATTGTAAATAAGCAATTATTTTTAAAAGAGAAGAGTCTGGAATAAGAAATTATGCAGGTTTTCCATTATGTAGAGAGGGAAAAAAAAACACAGAAACTGCATGCAACTTCCATAATGCACCATTTTGGGCAACACAAATGTTCCCATGTAAATTAGACTGAGTTGACTATCAAATTTACATAGAGGACATTTAGCACCCCCTGGATGTGCCCTGGATGTGCATCCCACAAATCTCCATCAACTGCAAGATGCTATCCTATCAATATGGGCCAACATTTCTAAAGAATGCTTTCAGCACCTTGTTGAATCAATGCCACGTAGAATTAAGGCAGTTCTGAAGGCGAAAGGGGGTCAAACACAGTATTAGTATGGTGTTCCTAATAATCCTTTAGGTGAGTGTAGATTGGACAGATATGTTGTTTGTTAATGAAATGGTCATTATCTGGTCCGGTGTCACGCTGAATCCAGTGCCCCTACGAGTCATGTGTCCCGGGTTGGTTTGCGCATGAATAAATTCATTTTCTTAGCACAGGGCGAGTTACACAAAACATACATATTCTACAGTAAGAGAAGATCAAATACACGGTAAGATCTGTTACACTGATGTGCTTTGCGAGCGATCACACGCCAGCAGTTCTGACAATGTATTATTATTATTATTATTATTATTATTATGTATTTGTTAGCAGACGCTCTTATACAGGGTGACTTTCAAAACATAGGAGCATTGCTGTGTGTCTGGCAACAGGGACAATGCAACAGTAATTTTAGACCTTCATCACAGACTTCATCAATAAGCACAATATCCCATCAAAGCATTAACATCACCTGAGATGGTCCAACAGTTTATTGATCTGCCCACAATTGTGCCGCAAAAACCAACAAAACAGTCGCATCCGTTATCAATAGGCTAGCCAATTGTTTTTTAAATAAGAATAAAAGTAAAGATGCGCCACAAAATGAATGGAAATGTGAACTGTGAGCATGGTGACGAATGCATGTGAACTAATCCTGTATTTTAGTCAATACAGTGAAAGTGTCTGAAATAGCAAATCGGTGTAATTCCCTTAATGCATCAATACAAATAAATACAAATAAAAGGCTGATCTTTGCATATTCGTATACTTGTATGTTCGTTTCTGGTTTTCTACATGTGATTTCGTGTTTTTTGTTTGGTTTTTACAATGTATCTGTGCTGTGTGTAGACGTGGAATGAGTTTGATTGTGATGTTAAATAGGGTTTAGAAACACAGTCGCCTCGGGGCTGATTATTATTGCTGTGTTTCCTCACTTCTACTCAAATACAAAATTGAGGAAGCAGTGGTTAGTTCTGAATCAAACATATTGACCCCCTCACTCAATCTGTAAGTCCTGCAGCAAACATTGGAATATGCATAGATATTTGCACACAATTCTCTCTCTCTCTCATTCTCTCTCTCTCTCTCTCAATTCAGTGCATTTGTATTGTGAAAGCAATTGGACATGTAAACATACATACATACATACATACATACATATATATGGAAAATAAACAATACAATTTTAAATCACAATAAGATGTAATAATGTACAGAAAAACAAAATGTAATAAAATGTGATCTTTAATACACACAAATATGTATGGCTGGTCGGAAGCGTCTTGGACTCGGGTTCCTCTTATAACGCTTTTGCCTTTTGCTAAAGCTTTCCATGGAGGAGAACGTGGATGAGTTTGTACCATTCTTGGGAGGCTCTGCCTTGTTGGGGCGGAGCTGTGATCCAGGTGAACAGCAGATCGGGCATAGGTGGGCATGTGGGCGGAGGAGGAGGAAGGCCGGTCAAGCAAATAAGCTTGCTAAGGTATGCAGCAGCAGCAAACAGCCCCCCCATCCAGCCAGCCAGGCAGTCTGGCTGGCAGTGACTGAGTGGTTGACAGACGGCAAGCAACGGAATGCACGTGCTCTGTGATGTCATAGCAGTCAGCTCAGAGAGAGGTTCGTGATGACATCGCTGAGCTGGCTAGCTCTGTGTGTCTTGCTGGCTGTGTGTGTTGAACCGTCTTCGTGTCCTCGTGTCCCAGGAGTAGGTGTCGGTAGAGGACTGTGCGATGGAGATCGGAAGGAAGGTCGGCTTCCAGAACATCGTCTCAGTGGCTCGAATGAATAAGGGCATCGTGGTTTTCCTGAATTCTGAGGCGCTGGTGAAGGATGTGATGGAGGAGGGGGTCACAGTGAAGGGGACCTTCCTGCCCACGCTCCCTCTGGCCACCCCGGCTGTAAAGGTGGTTACTTCCAATGTGCCCCCCTTCCTGAGCAACGATCTGCTGGCGGGGGATCTGAGTCGCTATGGCCGGCTCACCTGCACCATTAGGAGGGTGCTGCTGGGCTGCAGCGCCCCGGAGCTGAAACACGTCCTCTCTTACCGCAGACAGGGTTTCATGGTGCTGGTGGACGGCGCCGATGAGTTAAGCCTGTCTCTGAAGTTTAAGATCGAGGGGTTAGTGTAGGTGGTGTTCGTGTCAACTGATACCATGAGGTGTTTGAGGTGCGGGGCGCAGGGGCACATCAGTCACTCTTGCCCTCAGGGAGAGGCTCCGGCGGCCGGGCGAGAGGAAGGTGAGGAGCAGGCAGGGCCGTCTGGTGTCGACTCTGCCGTCCGGGGGAGCGATGAGGGGGAGGCGGTGGCAAACGCTACTGGCCTCGGTGGGGACAGAGTAGGGGAGCCTAGTGGGGAAGCTGCTAGCAGTGAGAATGCAGAGCAGCCACGGGCTCAGGAGGGAGCTGCTGTTGCTGCTGATGCGGCCGCCACCAAGACTGAACACTTAGCCAGTGATGATGGGTTTAAAGTGCCCAGGAAAAGACAGCAGAAGCAGTCTGCCCCGTCTTCTGAGGCCGTTGATACAGTTGTCTAAAAAGGCGAATATTGCGAGGACGGCTGGTGAGGAGGATCCCGGAGACGGTGTGGGGGCTGTGGTGCGGCGGGACTCACAGTCAGGGGAGTCTGTCTGGGGGAACCTGCCGTCTCAACCCAAGGTGGCCGACCGGCTGCGGCGCCGGGAGTCTGAGTGCAGTGCTGCGGCTGTGGAGAGCGCAGACTCGGACAGCACTGCTGAGGGGGACATCGCTGACTCCCAGGGCGAGCCCGTCTCCACTGACACTGCGGGATACAGTGCTAAAAGCAACATGGATTTTTTAAGCGAGACCAAGGGGAAGAGGAACATAGTTTTAGAAAACTTCTTCCCTTATGCAAAGCAGTTCCTGGCATCTGCACAAGTGATCCTGCAGGATGTGGCACTCGCGGAGTTTAGTGAGCCGGAGTGCTACAGGTTAAAGAAGTGGAAAGAGTGTTGTCAGGACTGCTTTGCAATCTAAAGATGATGGTTAATAGTATGTTTTTTTATGTCTCAATTTTTATTTGTACAAGAGACGCACGCAGACAGTGTGAATGAGTGTGAGTGGCAGCGGGAGTGGAAAGGAGAGAGTGTGTTTAGCCAAGGGTCTAGTGTGAGTGGGGGAGTGGGGATTTTATTTTCACACACTTTTAAAATGGATTATTTTAAGAAAACAGAGTTTGTTGGTGGATGATTGTTGATGGTAAAGGCATCAATGCCCACCTATGCCCGATCTGCTGTTCACCTGGATCACAGCTCCGCCCCAACAAGGCAGAGCCTCCCAAGAATGGTACAAACTCATCCACATTCCCCTCCATGGAAAGCTTTAACAAAAGGCAAAAGCGTTATAAGTAATGAAGAGGAACCCGAGTCCAAGACGCTTCCGACCAGCCATACATATTTGTGTGTATTAAAGATCAAATTTTATTACATTTTGTTTTTCTGTACTATATTACATCTTATTGTGATTTATAATGATATTGTTTATTGCTTTGACAATACAAATGCACTGAATTGAGAGAGAGAGATAGAGAGAGAGAGAGAGAGTGACAGAGAGAGAGAGAGAGAGAAGTGCTAGGGCACATCTGTAACATAAACTAGGGAACATTCGTCACATGCTTAGGGAACATTCATATCATACAGGCAACATTTGTAAAACGAATTAGGGAACCTTTGTGACATACTAAAAGGACATATACTTGTATGATGTTGGGCACATTTGAAACAACAAAAATGGCATTTGGTTTTTCATTAGGGACATTAATACCAGTCTTTGCAAATAACTATGCATATTCCAATGTTTGCTGCAGGACTTACAGATTGAGTGAGGGGGTCAATATGTTTGATTCAGAACTAACCACTGCTTCCTCAATTTTGTTTTAAACATAATTTAAAAGA
Source organism: Amia ocellicauda (assembly GCF_036373705.1). Lineage (NCBI taxonomy): Eukaryota > Metazoa > Chordata > Actinopteri > Amiiformes > Amiidae > Amia > Amia ocellicauda. Next base: position 43,834,260 of record NC_089855.1, on the reverse strand, counting down.
AAAGTGGGCTATACATTGGTCTGGAAAAATGCAGCAATGGTCCCTAAAGCAATTCTTTTAGTTTTTTGACACAATTCCTTAAACCCATTTTCTGTAAAATATGTTATCAACTTGCATTAATATATCATCCAAACTACAATGATACTAATAATGAAAATGTTCATATTATTATATTCTAATGGTTCTAGTCTATTGTGTATTGTATTTATTATCAGGCCCTTCTCTTATGTTTTACAGTTGTTATTATTATTCCGTACAATACAGGGATTAAATTAAGTATTTTAACCACAAAGTATTGGCTACAGTTATGATGCCTACTTCAGTGTTCATATGCACACAGTTTCTGAGGTCTGGACCACTGCACAGTAGTCCCTGGAGTTGTAGTCCAGACCACTGCAAAATTCGTGCTGAAGTGATCTGGATCACCACGCAATGGCCCAAGGACCACTGCAAACTTGGATTTCAATGTTTTTGTGTAATCCATGTTGCAATAGCACCTACCATGTTCCTTTGTGGTGAGCTGGTTAATTCTGTTCTTTAACATTAAAGAGAAAAATTAACATGAATAAACTTACTGTTGAAGATTATTATTTGATTATTTTTATTTCTTGGCAGACGCCCTTATCCAGGGCGACTTACAACATAAGTGCAAAAATACAGAGAAGTACAAGGCATCAATCATTACAAGTTCAACTTAGTTAAAAAATATCGCAATTCAAAATACATTTTAAAAATTCCAATTACAATTTACACAAGTACAGTACAAGACTTCCTACATCCTGGACGGTGAAAGCTATGTGCTGTCAAGATGTAGGGTTACAGACTAGGGCTACAGGAAAGGGAGCAAGGAGGAAAACATTCAAGAACGAGAGGAGCATAATAAGCTGAAGTGCTATCTAGCAGAGATAGAGGACTAATATTACAAGTGCGGTCGGAAGAGATGCGTCTTGAGTAAGCGCCGGAATGAGGTCAAGGACTCTGCTGTTTTGACTTTGGTGGGCAGGTCATTCCACCACCGAAGTCAAAACAGCAGAGTCCTTGACCTCATTCCGGCACTTGTGTAACCCTTGTGTAAGATGTAAGCCTTACCCAGTGGCTAACCCTAACTCTATGTTACAAATGTTCCCTAAAAGCTTATTTTGCAAGATCAATAAAGAACCTTTAGGAATTTTAAACTTTTAAAGATACACATAGGTAATACCAATGAGCTTCAACAATGCCGAAAATAATAATGCGTTTATCTTTAATAGTGAAGATATTGTATAGATGTATATCTTTCATATACACAAATAGAAAAAAAACGGTTTCCAAACCGAATATAGAACTGAAACTTTCAGACAGTCCATGAAAAATGGAATGTAAACATTTACACTTCTTAACAATTCTATGTATCAATTATATTCATAACCCTAACCCTAACACTAACCCTAACTTTAAGTTACAAATGTTCCCTAAACACTTATTTTGCAGGATCAATAAAAAACTGTCAGGATTTTTTAAACTTTTACTGACACACATAGTTAATAGCAATGTGTTATAACTTTTCCAAAAATAATAATCCGTATATCTTTAATTGTTTTGACATTATTATGATATAATGCATCTATCACATAGGGAACATTTGTTACATGATAGGAAAAACATACAAATGATGTAACTTTGAAAATATTCAATATTACAGCATACAGTATAATCAACACAGAACTGTGTCTATACTGAAAAGCTGTTGACATTTGAAAAGTGACAGAGGTTTGAATTTGAAAGTATCAATTCATAAAAGATACAATGAGCAGGAGCAGGAGCTGTGCGATCCAGTACCCAGAGCACCTGAAGAACACTCAGGCCAGGAAGAGTCTCAGACAACATATACTGAAGGACAACCCAGAGACTTTCAGAGCCGACTTGTCTCAGACTGGATACCAGCAAGTCACCACCAACCTGGTCTTCTACACCAAGCACACCGACGCCTGGCACGCTGCCATCTGTCAACTGTACAGGCACATTAAAAAGAGAGGCATCAGTAAAGGAAGGCAGGTGTCAATCAGTGAGGAGGACGACCCAGACACCTCCATGCTGACAATCAATCTGTACCACACTGGAACAGTCTTAATACAGGGCAGCGAGGGCAGCCTGGGCACCTTTGAAAATCAGTTCCACTCACTGAAAACGCTGGCTGACAGAGAGAAAAAGGAGAGACGTGTCCAAAAGAGCACAGACGCAGCCACACAGGAGGAGAGTCCAGCCCCACACTGCCCTGCCAACGGAGGGGAGAGCGCCGCGCCAGAGAACAGCGAGGAATCCACACGCAGCCCAGCGCAGGACACCCCTCAGACACCCGACACAGTGTCCCAGCTGAGGGAGAACATGTCCCTGCTGGAGGTGGAGCTGATGGAGCTAAAAGAGCTGGTGCTGGCCATGCTCACAACCTCCAACACCACAGAGCAGCTAACAGACCAGCTCAACAGAGTCCAACACGAGCACAAGGTCACAGTGAGGGAGCTGAGGGAGGAGGTGAGGGAGCTGCAGCAGGACAGGGAGGCCATGGGGAGGAAGCTGACGGCCCTGAGAGAGGAACTGCAACGCAGAGACAAGACAGTGCAGAGCCTGAAGGAGAAGCTATACAAATTCACTGCCCTCAACAACTAGCCCTCAAGAAACCCAGCAGTGCACAATGTGCAGAGCCCTCCCACCCCAATGACATCCAGACATACTGACTCTCACACAACACACCACTCACACACTGCATCCAACACACACCCTGAGCCTGACACACACACTGCACCCAACACACACACACAACCTGACCCGAACACACAGAGTGCACCCAGCACACACACACACCCCTGAGCCCGACATACACACATACCCTGACTCAGACACACACACTGCACCCAGCACACACACACCCTGAGCCCGAAACCACTCACAAAACTTGCGCACCACACACACAGGCCGAACCAAACACAGATGAGACCCCCTCACGCAGAAAGACTACCAGGAAGAAGAACACTGAAGTAGCCCTGCTGATAGATTCAAATGGCAAACTCATAAATGAGAGGCGGCTCTTCCCTGATGGCAAGATCTCCAAGTTCTGGTGTCCGACCACAGAGAGGGCCATTCAGCAGCTGTCCGATGAGAGCCTCGGCTCCCCCAGCCATATTATTATACACACAGGCACAAACGATCTGAGGACCCAGCAGGACAAGGTCCATCAGAAGAGTGGCGGAGAGGGCCACCCAGACCTTCCCCCACGCCAAAATCATCATGTCCACCCTGCTGCCCAGGAAGGACTTCCACCCCAACACCATCCACATGATCAACGCTGAGATCTCTCGGGGATGTGCTCTGATTCCAAATGTGCACCTGGCACACCACCCCACTCTTGGGGCCCACAGCTTGTTTGACCAAGTCCATCTCCACTAACAAGCAGTGAGCGTCTTCGCAAAGACACTCAAAGACATCGCTCTGGGCCGAAACCCAGCCCGCCCCCCACATGGTCACAGAAGGTTCTCCAGCACCCACACCACCCAGAACAACCCCGAGCCAATCAGATTCTCCACCTGCACACCACCTTCCCCAGCCCGAACACTGCAGACCCCAACCTGTATACGCCCGACCACAGGACAGCAGACCCAGAGTGGAGCCCATCCAGAACATGGACAGAACAGCCCAGCAGCACAGCCAGCGCAACTACGCAGCAGCGGTCAGGAGAGTGGCCGACACCGGGGAGCTGCAGGAGATCCGACACCTGCTCAACCTCATCTGCACTGATAAGATAAGTAACTGTGCATAACAAAGAAACCACTGCAGGAGGTGACTAGCTATTACCACATCTGAAAATCACCCCTGTATAAATGTAGTTATATACTGATATATATGGACATATTTTCTTAAAATTATGTAGATATATGGATGCTTACATATATGTGTATATATGTAGATATATGTGTGTATGGGTATGTATATAGTAGTGTAAGTCAGGAGTTTTTTATTTTTTTATTTTTTTATTTATTCGTTTCCTATTTTAATATATCACCAGTATTAATATTTATTTATTTGTTTACTTTCCACCTCACACATTTCCAGATATATCTCATTCCAAAGGAGTATATAAATTGCTTAATTAGAGTAGAAAGAAATGCGATCCCTATCTATCACCATGTGGAACATCCAGGGCCTGGGCTCCTCAGTGTTCGGGCTGAAGAGCACAGACCTGGAGTTCAGAGAGAGAGTGAGAGACAAGGATGTCATCATCCTGCAAGAGACATGGTGTCGGGCAGACGTGTCCAGTCACTGTCCCTCAGGCTACAGAGAGGTCATAGTGCCCTCCCTGAAGAAGCCCTCCGTCAGACACGGCAGGGACTCCGGGGGCATAATAATCTGGTACAAAGCAGAGCTCAGTGACTCCATACAGCCCATCATAACAGCAGAGTCACACATATGGCTTAAAATAAGCAAAGAAATCATTTCTACACAAACCGATGTGTTCCTGTGTGCCATGTATGTTCCCCCCTCAGAATCCCCATATCACAATGAGGAGATCTTCCCCAACCCTCAGACTGAGGTCTGCCACTTCCAGGTCCAGGGAAGTGTGCTGATCTGTGGGGACCTGACCGCCCGGACAGGCAGCCTGCCTTACTTCACCAGCACACAGGGAGACAGCCACATATTCGGCCACACCCCCTTAAACACCCCCATCAGCTCCCTCAGACACAGCCACGACAGGGGAGTGAATAAAAACGGGCAAAAATTACTGCAGCTCTGTCAGGGACTAGGCCTGTATATCGTGAATGGCAGGATCCGGGGAGACTCTCTGGGAAGATACACCTACAGCTCAGCTCTTGGCAGCAGCACGGTAGACTATGCCATCACAGACCTAGACCCCTTCTCTCTCAGTGCATTCACCTCTATCAGACCACAGCCAAATCACTGTGTTCCTGAAGAGGACAGAGCACAGCAGCAGCACTCACACACAGCCCAGCAAGCTGTACAGCCTCGGACACTCCTACAGATGGGCTCCAGACAGCACACAAGAGTACCAGAAAGCAATTGGCAATCAAGACATCCAATCACTAATACACACCTTTCTGATCACCCCAAATCAACATAGTAAAGAAGGAATACATCTGGCTATAAAATACTTAAAACATATATTTGAAAAAGCAGCTTTACAGTCAAAATTGAAAATTAAAAAGAACATCCCAACAAAATACAAAGAAGAGAATTGGTTTGACAAGGAGTGCAATACAATAAGGAAGGAACTGAGGAACGAAGGAACACTTAGATCAAAAAGAACAACACACCCGAAAGCAACTGACAATAATCGAAGAGTCCATTAACACAAATAGGTTCTGGGAAAACTGGAAAAAATGTAATAAATTAAAACCTGAAGAATTGGCCATTCAAAATTGAGATTTTTGGAAAAACCATTTTGAAAAACTTTATGAAAACATTCACCACACTGAGAAATCAGCTCAGCATGACATCAGTGTGAAACTAAAAAGAATGGAATTGGCATTTAAAGACACCCAGAATCCCCTGGACTCAACTATTACTGAGCAGGAGTTGCAGGAGAAGCTGCGCGCCCTGCTGCCCAGGAAAGTCTGCGGGCCTGATGGCATCTCCAACGAGATGCTGAAACACAGCAGCCCTGAGCTACAGCAGGCCCTGCTACGGCTGTTCAACCTGGTGCTCAGTGTGGGCCACTTCCCTGACAGCTGGCATAAAGGACTGATCACCGCGATTCATAAGAGTGGAGACAAATTGGACCCTAATAACTACCGGGGCATCTGTGTGAGCAGCAACCTGGGGAAGGTGTTCTGCAGTATCATTTACGCCCGGATACTGGCCTTCCTTACCGAGCACAGTGTCCTGAGTAAGAGTCAGATTGGCTTCCTCCCAAAACACCGCACAACCGATCATATTTACACCCTACACACCCTCATTGACAATCACGTCAACCAAAATAAAAATAAAATAGTTGCTTGTTTCATAGATTTAAAAAAAGCATTTGATTCATTCTGGCACGAAGGTTTATTTTACAAACTTCTCCAAAGTGGTGTAGGGGGTGAAACATATGACATCATCAAATCAATGTATACAGGAAATGAGTGCGGAGTTAAAATTGGCAATAAAAGAACAGAGTTCTTCACTCAGAGGTGTGGGGTGAGGCAGGGCTGCAGTCTGAGCCCAACGCTATTCAATATTTACATCAATGAATTGGCCACAATGCTGGAGCAATCTGCAGCCCCCGGCCTCACCCTACATGACACAGAAGTCAAGTTCCTGCTCAACGCAGATGACCTGGTGCTGCTGTGGCCCACAGAGCAGGGGCTGCAGCAGAACCTGGCTTTGCTGGAGCAGTACTGTCAGACCTGGGCCCTGGCAGTAAACATGAAAAAGACAAATACCATGATATTCCAGAAAAAGGCCAGGCCTCAGGGAACTAGGTACCACGTCACTTTAGCAAACAGCACCAACGAACACTGCACCCACTACACATACCTAGGCCTCACACTCAGCTCAACAGGAAGCTTCAACACGGCGGTGAAGACACTGAGAGAGAAAGCACGCAGGGCCTTCTATGCCATAAAGAGACACATTTGCATAAAAATACCTGTACAAATCTGGCTAAAAATATTTGAATCCATAATCAAGCCCATTGCTCTCTATGGCAGTGAGGTGTGGGGTCCCCTCACAGGGCAGCAGTTTGCTCAATGGGACAAACACCCAAAAGAAACCTTGCATGCAGAGTTCTGCAAAAATATCCTACAGGTGCAAAGGAAAACACCGAACAACGCATGCAGTGCAGAATTAGGCCAATACCCATTATTAATCAACATACACAAAAGAGCAATTAAATTCTGGCTCCATCTAATAAACAGCGACACACACTCCTACCACCACAAGGCCCTGCAATGCCAAGAGCAGAACCCAGAGAGGAGCCCCCTCAGCCAGCTGGTCCGCAGGCTCACTGCGCAGACACACACCGACACCGGCCAGCCTCAGGATAGCAACACACACATGCACACAATCAGAGTCAACCAAATTATCACACAGCACAAAGAAAACTACATCACCCATTGGGAAACACACACACAAGCACACAGTAAACTGCAGTGCTATCGGGCCCTAAAAAGACACTACACATTGTCAGAAAACCTTAAATTAATAATGAACGAAAAACACAAAAGGATCCTGACCAAATACAGGCTCAGTGAGCACAGCCTGGCCATCGAGACGGGCCGACACAGGCAGACCTGGCTGCCCAGAGAGGACAGGCTGTGTCCCCACTGCCAACGCCGAGAGGTCGAGACAGAGCTGCACTTTATTCTAAAATGTGAAAAATATGAGCAAAATTTTTCCCAAAAATAGCAGATCTCTATAAGAGATTTCCAGACCTGCCAGACTCGGAGAAAGTGCCAGTCCTTCTGGGAAAGGAGACCAGCTGCATATTACTGGCAGCCCAGTATACAGCTGCCTGCCACAGCCTGAGGGACACAGTGGATACTCAGTCCACTCACACAGGGGACACCCCTGGACACAGGCAATGACACCTATGCTACACCCAATTATTACTATCAATATCAGTTTTATGTCTCTCTGAACTATGATTGAATTTTATTAATTGAAATTAATCAGTTACCTGTTTTTAACATATATATTGTGTATTTATGTATGCAAATGTACATATAAATGTTCAAAACTGTTGTTTGTCACCATTGCTTTGGCAATACTTCTTTTTGGTCATGCCAATAAAGCACGTTGAATTTGAATTTGAATTTTGAGAGAGAGAAAGAGAGAGAGAGAGAGAGAGAGAGATAGTGTGTGTGTGTGTGTGTGTGTGTGTGAGTGGGAGAGTGGGTGGCTGTGTTAGTGTCTGTCTGCCTGTCTGTCTGTCTCTCTCTCTCTCTCTCTCTCTCTCTGTCTCTGTAGATGCATCATAGGGAACATATGTAACAATCTCTCTTTTTGTTTACCAAAAATGTGAATGAACGTATTTCAAGTGGGTTTTGCCTTGGTTGGAAACGTTTTAAGATGATTTATGAAGTGTAAATTGGATAAGTCTCAATTCTCCGTAGTTTTCAATGTATGTGCCATTCAGTAGCGTTCATGTTACAGATGTGTCCTATGCAATGGTAGTGTCAGTAAAATGTCAGTAAAACTTTATTTTAGCAATAATACAGGGGAACAAATGCAAATAGAGGGTCCTCACTAAATATCTAATTGACCAACAATGTTTAAAATTAGGTCTTGCGAAGCTGCAGAAAATGCTGTATAATTGTATGTGTGTTCATACACCAGCTGCTAAAGTCTGATAGCTTTTGAAGACTCTGTATAGGCTTTGGGATCAGTTCTTCTGAACATGTACCGGTGTAGATTGGACTTCAATAGGAGGAAGTGACACAATAAAGACATATATGAGCCGTGCAGGCGGACAGTCTTAGTGCCCACGCAGGCTCTTCATTGGGGAAATCATTGACTGAACACATTTTTTTTGAAAATTTGTTTTCCTGAGGTATCTGGGAATCATTATTGAAATCAATTAAAATGCTTATTTTCTAAAAACATATTTTATTAGGAAAATATCTTAACTTATTAACTCAAATAATGGAGTGAAATATGTGTATAAATAGTAATAATACATGTCAATAAATATAACTTGAATTGTGTAGTAAAAAATTAGGAAAAGGAGAAAGAACAGCTGTTAGGATACAGAGTGATGTTTTCAGAGGGTCTGAGCGATGTTGATGAAGGATTGAGGACGTTGACAAGGGGTTTAAGAGTCGATGAGGCTTGGGAAGCTGTAAAAAGGGAGTTTGGTATGTGTGAAAGAAATGTGCTGCCACTTTCAGCACAAGAGTTTTGATGGCGATTGGGAAATCAGGAAGTTACTTAAGGTATAACTTAACTTTAAATAAATAAATAATTGAATGAGATATAGTTTAAAATCTAAAGTCATGAAAGTGTATGGAAATAGTGCTTTCCCAAACAGAAATACCCTATTAATCAGGAAGGGATTCACCCCCCAAACAAAACAAAAAAAACAAAAAAAAGGGCGGTAGGGTTGCGGCAGTGAAAGTGTCTGTGAGGTCAACTATGATCATTTACCTAACAACTATTAACTATGTTGTTGAAAGAGCTGCTGTAATAATTATTAAAATAGTCTTAGATATATAAGTCAGATAAAAGCAAAGAGATAAGCGCATTGTTTTGAAAGTTTGACAGCTCCACACAAGAAAGAGTATTTACACTTGGTAGTAAAGTTGATTCAGTAACACAGGAGATATGATGCTGCTGACGACAACTGAGTGCTGTACTGAAATAATCTGTGAAAATTTGGGATCAAGATTATTATTATGAATTGTCCCTTTACTGGAAACCTCATAGATTGTGTGAATGTCAACTACTGTCCATGTGATAGAGATGCCTTTTATAAGGAGGATCTCTGATGTTGTGCGAACCACACATTGTGTCTTCAGATGACCAATCTATTCCACATGGCAGATATGCACATTATGAATCGTGTCCTGAAGGAATCGATGTCTGACCCGTGGTGGCAGAGGTGCATATGGAGAAGACGCTGGTGTTCTCATTGAGACACAGTAGGCCGAGGGCGCGGCTTTAAAGACAGCCTCACGGCATCTTGAACAGACCAATGTTGAGGTCCACAACGCTGAAGTGATGCTTGACTTAATGGAGAAATAAGTTAAAATACTGAAATTAAAGGTTGTCCAGATTATAGGAATCTGCAATACATTGTGAAAACAGCACAGATGACATCTGCAGTAGCATATATTCTTGTATTGGTAGCTTATAATGTACTTTTGGTGGAGATGTCAAATTACTCAAATGAATAGAATAAGAGTCATGAAGTAAGAATAAGTCCATTGCCCTTCTCTTGAGAGGTATGGAATGTACAATGTTTATCAATTAAAATGCATCAGAAATATATGTGAATAACTGAATTTGTAAAAATAACATGTTTGCTGACTTTTGTATTCCTTTAGAAGCAAAACAATGTATGTATTATGTAACTGGGGATTGACCTTTATGACCTGGGGCAGGATGAAATATAATTTGAGATACACAGTAAAGCTCCAGGAAATTGTAGGTGGCCACTGCAATTTCCATAAAAGAGCTCAATATTCAATAAGGTGTAGTTATGACATAATTGTTTGCCCGACCAGGCATATAAAAATACATTCCTATCCCCTGATTATTTGAATACCTCGCTGTACATACATACACACCTCGTAGGTGGCAGGTTGGGATAAATGGGAGCTGAACACGCAGCACTATACCACCTGCCCCTCCGGAGGAAGAAATTATTGTAACTGACAAACACGATTATTTTGGCTTCATTTCGCTTCATTTCTATTGCAAAAAGGGGGGAATGAAGACTCTGTAAAGGAAGTTGAAGAAAGTGTTTTGTGATAATTATATAATGTTTTATATTATTACTAGCATTAGAAGTAGTTTTGTATATACACTGAGCAGATTAGATTTAGCAGGACAAGTAAAGGGTCAACAAGGTTGGTTTGTTAGAAACTCCTGTCAGTAATGAAAGATTACACAGTGCCGAAATAGCCTACAGCTGTCTACTGAGAATTTGTTTATGACTGAATTGTTTCTCCAGATAGGGAGGAATTGTTTTTGTTAAAGAGCGATTGACACAAGGTAAATGAAGACCGTGGGATCGCATCTTCCTAGTGCACATCAAAGACGGACATCTGCTTTGGATCCATCACCTCTTCACGGGAGGACAGATCGTAAAACGGACCCAGACCTGTATCTTCTGATTGGATGAACGTCCATAAGATATTATGTCATTTTTCCTATAAAGTTATACTCATGTTTGTAAACATTAAGTCTCACTGAAGGAGTTATTCCTGACGTGGGGCTTCCGAGCGGCTCGATTAAAGTTCTGTTTGCTTTATCTCCATGACTTCTCCACTTATTCCAGACACGGTTCTACAACTTGGCGTCATGAACGAGGATCTGAACTTGCCTCCACTCCCGGGACCAAAATATGTAGCTTTAAAGTAGCTTTAAAAATGACCACCCTGTATATTTAATTTTGATCTCGGGATTTTGTGAGGCTCTCAGATTGTAATTTAAAGAGAACTTGTGGAGAGGTAGAGGTAAAACAAACAGAAAGGTTGACTGTACAGCGGAGGATCACAGTAGGGTGAACTCCAGATAAGATAGATCTGCGGGGAGAGATGCCAAGGGAACCGAAAGGTACGACGAGGCCTGCTGAGCCCCAGGTTAAGCAAAGAAACCCTTGTACACCAGGGCCAGAGTCAGTGGCAGTCAATAACCAGACGGAACCAGAGGTACATAAAGTCCAGCAATATAGCCCCATCGTTGGCAAAGATAGGATTGGCATAATGGCGTTAAATAAGTGTCTGTATGTGAATTCCTACAAGTTTTAATTGTTAAACTTAAAATGGTAAAGGCAAGATAAAAAAACAACAAAGTTTTCATAATTCTTTGTCTGAATAATAAGAATTTAGAGAAGAAATTGATCATAATAGATCAAGAAAACACCAAAGCAGTGTATTTCAAAGATTATTTTACATCTGATTTTTAATAATAACAATATAATAAATTAATAAATGCTAAGGGCTGTTTGAGACACTGCAGGGTCAACAAAACACGCCACTAATCTAATATCTGAATTATCTTTGGATGTCAATCTGTATGTGCTTTGTGTGTTTATGTATATATATAGTCTGAAGGTTATGTAAGGTAAATGTCTGTTTTGTATGCTTTTTTTTTTAATATTGTGCATAGTACAGAATAAGACTGAGAAGGGAAGTAACCAATAATTTCAGAATTATATTTACAATTACGCAGTCATTGATGTTTTAACAACAGATTAATGAGGATTTAGACATTTAACTGTATACAGAGTGCATAAATAATCAGAAATTAGAAATTAATAATGCATTTATTATAAGAATTATGTTTAAGTAATACAAAACATACACTAACTACATAGATTAATAATACTAATAAAGTAAATAAATAGTAATGGTGTCCTCTAAGACTCAGAAGAACAATAATTTGTTTGTTAAAACTCATATTATGGACAAATTCTGTAAAGTCAAATTAAAGGAAAACTAAAGGCTGGAATCCAAAGGAGCAGCACTCTGGTGCAGCCCTGATTGACAGCCTGATGTAAAACCCATAGCAGGAGAATGTAAACAGTATAGTGACATATTATAGTCTTATTTTAGAAAATATTTGGTTATTGGTGCATAGCATAAAATACCTGAAATAAAAGTTAAAATTAGACCTTGGATTTAAGATGAGTGAATTAGTCAAAGGGTAAGAATTTTAAGGATACTATAGAAATATAAATTATGAGCATTGAATAAGTGAGCTAAAATTAGTATTGCATAATTTTGAAGGAGAAAATAAAACATAAAAATACTATTAGAATGAGTTTTACCAACCAGAAATAAAAAAATAAATGTTGAAAATTGAATTAGAGCTATTTTTTGTAATGGGAATCTGAGGAAACAGTGAAATTTGGTGAAGATATAAATACATAGATAACCAGATACTCCAGGAAATTAAAGGTGTGGTCATTTGGTAGTTATGAGTTCCACAATGAAGAGTTTTTGAAATCCCCAGATATAAGATCCCTAAATACAAGGTGTAGGTAAGAAATGAACTATTGATCAGTTCAATCTGGCTTTGGGAACAGTTCTTCTGAACATGTACCGGTGTAGATTGGACTTCAATAGGAGGAAGAGACACAATAAAGACATATATGAGCCGTGCAGGCGGACAGTCTTAGTGCCCACGCAGGCTCTTCATTGGGGAAATCATTGACTGAACACATTTTTTTGAAAATTTGTTTTCCTGAGGTATCTGGGAATCATTATTGAAATCAATTAAAATGCTTATTTTCTAAAAATATATTTTATTAGGAAAATATCTTAATCTGTTAACTCAAATAATGGAGCGACATATGTGTATAAATAGGAATAATACATGTCAATAAATATAACTTGAATTGTCTAGTGTAGCGTCATGTTGGGTGTATTTTGATAAGAGCATTTGGGCTCTGAGCTGAAGCACTGATCTAAAGAAGACCTCTCCCCTCCCAAAGTTATCAGATTTCCTTAGCTCATCAGCTTGGAACTGGTTTGCATCAAGTGACAGTTTTGGGGAGGATGGCACCGAGAAGAGGCCAAATAGGTTGGAATCCTGCTATGAAATGTCTGGAGAAAGGGGCCTGTAAGTGATAAAAACTCTTTGAAGTGGACGAGAGCCGAAATCCCGAGATAGAGCTACGAACCCGGGCCAACCGGCATTTCAATAATGATGGCATGAATTGACATCAGTCATAAATCAAGCCCCCCTCCAATAGGACACTGGGGGCTGAAACCGAAATCCAATCTCAAGAACTCAAGAACCAATCATCTATTGATCTGACAGACTATAAGGAACAGAGCACAGGCTCTCTCTTTCTCTCTCACCTGAACCAGTAACTCGCTGCCACAGCTCAACCTGTAGCTCTGTTGCCAGAACCAGAACCAGAAACCAACCAAGTCTTTGCCGGCAACAGAAGAGTTAAACTGGGAGAAGGAGATTGAGCCGTATGAAGAATTCTTTTAAAGGACTTTATTAAATAAAGAACTTTACAGACTGCGCTGACCGACTGTGCCCACCTGATCAGTGGAGTTTTACAGCTGGACAATTGACTAAGTCGACTGTATACGAAAGTGTCAGTCATTTAAATAGCTATTTGAGTCTTAAGAAACTTGACCCTTGGAACAAACAGGGCCCTGCTTTCCTCAAAGACTTTGTCTTCAAGTAACTATGGTGGAAACCCTGCTTACAAAGAAGATTTTGTGCACAACCTTGGAGCCTTCAAACCACTGGAAAATCGGTTTGGAAAAGACTCTACATTCGAGAAACCCCAACTTCCAGGTGCATCGACTGAGTGGAAGTTCTTGGACAAAGCCGAACCGGACTGCCTTTGTTCCAAACCACACGGACCTCGTGCCGTGTGCTGTTATCTGAGCCCGAAGACAGAGAGGCCTCTCTGCGACGAAGTTCAGATAAGTTTAACAGTTTGGAGTTCATGATTCATGACATTTGAGAAATCAATTAGAAATGTTAATCTGTGATTCATAACTCTAGAATGTGTAATATCATTTAGTTTTCTTCAATATAAATGTGTGTTGCATTAAACTGTTTTGTTGATAATTTTAGAAATAAAATCTGTCAACACCGTGAAATATCTTCTCATTCCTGTTTAACTGTTAAGTCTGAAATTGACACAAGTTAATAGACATTAGATTATTGGTGGCCCTGCCTATCCATAATCATTGAATAATAATCAGTTAAGGGAAATTGTGGTAACAAGTAATGATAGGATCTTTCTCTGCACTTAAACGTAAATGAGACTGATATATATATATATATAACGAGAAGTTACCTGACATTAAATACTAACCTGCGTAGTTATTTAATGTCTGACTAACAATACTAATGAGAGACTCACCTTCGTCTTACTAACCGGTATTGTAGTCAATGTGTTTATAACCTTTTTTGTTTAACGATTTGTGTTATCATATGCGATCCCATGGTCTTTGATTTGGTCACGGAAGTGATTTGTCTTTGATTTGTTGATCTAGAGTTGAATTTTAATTAGTTTTTCCCTTTTGTATGACTAGTGTAGTGCTACATTTAGTCTTTGTTTTTGAATAAATTTGACAATTTATATCTTTGGAATTGGTGTCTGTGTCCAATTATTACAGAAATTGAGTTCTACAAGATTCCAGGATTCGTGATAAGGTGATACTAAAAATTCACTTCTTAAATTGAAATTTATAAGTGTACCTTACGCTACACTAGTAAGAAATTAGGAAAGGAGAAAGAACAGCTGTTAGGATACAGAGTGATGTTTTCAGAGGGGGCGTTGGGGCAGTGAAAGTGTCTGTGAGGTCAGCTCCCCACTGAGAGAGATAAGAGAGCTGCCTTGTAACTAAATACAGATGTACTACTACAAACCAAGCAACATTGTCAACCGACAGTAATGTCCTGGGAAATCGAGAATAGTTACATTACTAATGCTAATAATACTGATGTTGATACAGATGAATAGAAAAATAACTACTATTATCTGTCTTCACAGGAACCAGCAACAATGAAATTCCCTCACATTTAGTCCACAGGTTCCCTACTCACATGCCATGACACATCAGTGCATAGTCTCCCCTCTCACATTGGCCTCCACTCTAAGTGCTGCAGCCCATAATCCGTCCTCATGGCCACTGATGCCAGTGTGTGTGGACGGACAGGAGGGAGGGGGATGGTGGAAACATACGATGCTTACCATACTCTGGTAAAAGTAATAAACCAACTAACTCTGCTGATTCCAATTGACAACAGGAGGGTGGCGATGTCCAGGAATAGACGGACAGATTATTAACAATGCATTTCTGATTGATTTCAGCTGCTGAAAAATAACAATTTATCTTTGAGGAAAAGGCCTGAAGAAACAATATGGAAATAGATTGGGAAGAAACATGAATAGTCATACAACTCCAACCTCTTTTAAATCTAAGCACAAGGATACAGAGTCTGGTGGGACTATGGGCATTTCATGAACTATCCTTTCCATAGTTTATTAGAGTGACTACTGGATTGAAAGAATTGTGCTGTTTGGATGTGTGACTGAAGTGTGAAATGATATGTGATGTTTCAATGTGATGTAAGTGGATACACACTGAATAATGCTACTATGGTGTATTGTATTATTGTATATGGGAATTGAGTGAAAAACTAGTTCTAAAAAAATGTATGTGATAACAAAGCCAATGCTTTGTAATGAACGAATAATACATATTTGCTCTAGTTAAAAAAAAAAGGTTTTATTGCATAA
Organism: Amia ocellicauda; assembly: GCF_036373705.1. Lineage (NCBI taxonomy): Eukaryota > Metazoa > Chordata > Actinopteri > Amiiformes > Amiidae > Amia > Amia ocellicauda. Next base: position 43,818,350 of record NC_089855.1, on the reverse strand, counting down.
TAAGTCTATTGGGCGATAGAATTGGCTTTAGAGCAGTGCCAATTTGGTTCTAACTTTTGGGAAATATAACTATTTACTTCTCCCGGTTTTGTATTCCTATTTTGCAAAACCGTTTTTAGGTGCTCAAGTCTATCTGAATCAAAAGTCCCATCTTCTGGAAACCTTAACTTTCTGTCACCTATTGTCCAGTCAAACCACTTGTGCACATCGCGCACATCTTCACTCCATAGTTATCATACATATATCTGACACGTGTACCTTTGGGTGGCGGGTCACCCATTTTACTGGAGCCGTTACCACGCATTTTCTATGTAACGTTTTGTACACAACTACCAAGACATACAAGCACACAAAATAATAACAAAATGACAGGGGAAAAAATAAAAAAAGTAAAAAGAAATAAAAATATAACAAAACAAAACACAAATTAAAATAAATCCTATATACAAATAATAACAAACATGTTTTTCAATATGTTTGCATTTATGTAACTTGTATATAACTTAATGACGTTTCTTCATTAACCATTTATGGTTCTACAAAACACGTGATTTTATATTATCACCGGCATATCAGATATTAAACAATTAATTAGCGTCTTTTTTTTTTTTTTTCTAATTGTAGGTCAAACCTACCCTGCAGTTTTACAGACACACTTTTGTCTACGGGAACCCAAACAGGAAGACACAGTCCTGTTTCTTCACAATCAAGAAAACACAGTCAAGTTCATGGCAACCCAGGTTAAATAGGAAGACACAGTCCTATTACTTCATAAACAAGAAGACACAGTCAAGTCTATGGTAACACTAAGAAACTTTGTTTCTTAACAAAAACATTTCCTGCCTCAAGTAATTGATATAAGGCAAGTAACAACGTTAAATAAAATATAGATTGCGTTACCTGATCGTCAGAGGGCCAGGCGAGCAGACAAGTGAAAGCAAAGCACCGCAGTAGGGAATTTTTCAAAAAGGTTCCTTTACCTTTTTCTATTTTGCTGGTGCGGTTTTGCTGGTCACTGGTCTGGCCATTCCAGTCCTCTCTGTCAGGGTTAGCAATCCCATCCTCGTCGCCATGTAATGTGGAAGAAAAACCATCTTCAATCAGGTTGGAACGTTCGTTGCAATGCCTTTAATACACGCAGCGTGGAGAGGAACAGTGAATCAAGAAGATCCCAAAGTCGCTCTGCCTTCATTTAAAAGTCAGAGGCTTTTATACACAAAAAACAAAGTTCTGGTTACAATCACAGAGTCATTAATATATAATCATTAGAGAGTTAGCTAAGCAGAATATATATCAGAGTTCATAGGTCAACACATGGATTAAGGGGCAGGCACTTCAATCGTACTGTTTGACATTGTCTCCAAGGTTCTCATAGTAAATAACGAACAGAAAACAAGCTACCTTCTGGCCTGTCCTCCTGGCTTGACCTTATCTTTCTTAAGTATACAAGAGAGTAGAATTGATATGAGGGAAAGAATTCTAAATTTCCTTCCACAGTGCCCAACACCTACCAGTATGTCCTTTTAGTATGTCACAAAGGTTCCCTAATTAGTTTTACAAATGTTCCCTGTATGTTATGAATGTTCCCTAGTTTATGTAACAGATGTGCCCTAGCACTTCTATCTCTCAATTCAGAGCATTTGTATTGGAGGGGAACGTGGATGAGTTTGTACCATTCTTGGGAGGCTCTGCCTTGTTGGGGCAGAGCTGTGATCCAGGTGAACAGCAGATCGGGCAGAGCTGGGCATGAGGGCGGAGGAGGAGGAAGGCCGGTCAAGCAAATAAGCTTGCTAAGGTACGCAGCAGCAGCAAACAGCCCCCCCATCCAGCCAGCCAGGCAGTCTGGCTGGCAGTGACTGAGTGGTTGACAGACGGCAAGCAACGGAATGCACGTGCTCTGTGATGTCATAGCAGTCAGCTCAGAGAGAGGTTCGTGATGTCATCGCTGAGCTCGCTGGCTCTGTGTCTTGCTGTCTGTGTGTGTGTGTGTGTGAGAGAGAGAGAGATAGAGTGTGTGTGTGTGTGTGTGAGTGGGTGGGTGGGTGGCTGTGTTAGTGTCTGTCTGTCTGCCTGTCTTTCTGTCTCTCTCTGTAGTTTTCAATGTATGTGCCATTCAGTAGCGTTCATGTAACAGATGTGTCCTATGCAGTGGTAGGGTCAATAAAATGTCAGTAAAACTTTATTTTAGCAATTATGGAGGAAGAAATGGAAATAGAGGTTCGTGATGTCATCGCTGAGATGGCTGGCTCTGTGTGTCTTGCTGGCTGTGTGTATGTGTGTGTGTGTGTGTGAGAGAGAGAGAGAGAGAGAGAGAGAGAGAGATAGAGTGTGTGTGTGTATGTGAGTGGGTGGGTGGGTGGCTGTGTTAGTGTCTGTCTGTCTCTCTCTGTCTCTCTCTGGCTCTGTAGATGCATCATAGGGAACATATGCAACAATCTCTCTTTTTGTTTACCAAAAATGTGAATGAACGTATTTCAAGTGGGTTTTGCCTTGGTTGGAAACGTTTTAAGATTATTTATGAAGTGTCAATTGGATTTGTCTCAATTCTCCGTAGTTTTCAATATTATGTGCCATTCAGTAGCGTTCATGTTACAGATGTGTCCTATGCAGTGGTAGTGTCAATAAAATGTCAGTAAAACTTTATTTTAGCAATTATAGAGGGGAACAAATGCAAATAGAGGTTCCTCACTAATTATCTAATTTACCAACAACATTTGAAATTAGGTTTTGCGAAGCTGCAAAAAATGCTGTATAATCGTATGTGTGTTTATACACCAGCTCATTTTATTTTTCTCGTGAACAACAAATGCTGTTGGCTTGATTTTTACAGAGTATGTCATAAATTCCATTTTTATGAAGCCTGACAAATTGTATGCTGTAATATTGATTATTTTGAAAGTTGCATAATTTGTTTGTTTTCCCTATCATGTTACAAATGTTCCCTATGTGAAAGATGCATTATATCTTAATAATGTCAAAACAATTAATGATATACGGATTATTAATTTCGGTAAAGTTATAACACATTGCTATTAACTATGTGTGTCAGTAAAAGTTAAAAAAATCCTGACAGTTTTTTATTGATCCTGCAAAATTAGTGTTTAGGGAACATTTTTAACTTAACGTTAGTGTTAGGGTTATGAATATAATTGATATATAGAATTGTTAAGAAGTGTAAATGTTTACATTCCATTTTTCATGGATTGTCTGACAGTTTCAGTTCTATTTGTGTATATGAAAGATATACATCTATACAATATCTTCACTATTAAAGATAAACGCATTAAAATTTTCGGCATTGTTAAAGCTCATTGGTATTACTGTGACATTAGTTTAATATTGAAAAATATAAATATATATGAAAAGGTATCGTGAAAGAAATTAGAAACACCGTATACATTATTTTACTTTATAGCAGGAGGAATCGCTGTGTTATGTTGTTCCCCCAAGAACATATTATTTGAGTCGCATGTTGTAAAGCCGGACAGGTTAGAGTGACGCACGTCTTTGTGTTCTGGATAGAGAGGAGTAGTGGCGCTGCACTGCTGTGCTCGGCATTGTATTTGTAACTGCAACTCGGTTCATAAGAGACATAAACAAAAGTGCCAGGAACAATAAATTGTGTCAAGGAGTCCTGATGTAAACTGAACCCCAAACAACATGTCTACCTCCGAAGAGACTCGTTTCACGGTTTACAGACTGGCGGCAGCGAGGGATATTGTTTGCTTTTGTTTTTTCTCTACCGAGGCCGGATGCAGTGAGCTGTGCTTGCGGGTGACTGAGACAAAACCATGTCGGTGGTGAGTGAACTGTACTGTTAAAATCGGAAAATAATAATAAGAAACACCATGCAGTGATTGATGTACAAGGACAACTACAGTTGTGGAACTGGAAAGTCCCACTGTTGTTTTCTAAGCAAATCACACCTCTTTGTTGCAATGCTGTGACATTTGTGCCAATCTACATTCCTGCAATGACTGAGATGAATATCATGGCAAAGTTGCAGCCATTTACAGAAAATCAAATCTCAACTACAAATTACTTAGAAATACTGGAACCTGAAGCATGCAACTACCCAGGTCTGATTGTTGCCAGAACAATGTCTCCAGTGAAGAAAGGATTAACAACCATTGGTGTCATGAATCCTACCAATGACGACTGCCATGTCCCAAGTAACACACCACTGGGAAATTTGTACTCTCTGATAAATCAGGGAGGTGAAGAGTTCCAGGTTATTGAGGCTACTGTGCACAATATCAGGCAGACAGAAGGCACAAAGTTACCCACAGTGGACTTCAGTCAGTCTAAATTGAGTGATCCACAAATGGACCAGCTGGAGAACTTACTTTTGAAGTATTGTGATGTGTTTAGTTCACATGAACATGACTATGGCTGCACAGATGCTGTAAAGCAACACATTCGAACTGGAGATGCCCTACCGATCCGCCAACATGCTTACAGGACTTCTCCAGCTTTGAAGCAGGAAATAGAAAAACAAGTTCAGCAGTTGCTGGCCCATGACCTCATTGAGGAGAGCTGCAGCCCTTGGGCTACACCTGTTGTTTTAGTCAAGAAAAAGGACGGCAGCTACAGATTTTGCATTGCATCAAGAAATTAATCCCTGTCACCATACGGGACTCGCATCCCTTACCACGGATTTCTGAAGCTTTGGACAGCCTGGCAGGGGCATGCTGGTTTAGTACCATGGACCTGTCAAGTGGTTATTGGCAGGTTCAGCTGGCATCAGAAGACCGGGAGAAGACCGCATTTACCACCGGCAGCGGCTTATACCATTTTAAGGTCAACCCATGGGACTGACCAATGCACCACCTACCTTCCAACGTTTAATGGAGCTTGTTCTCCGTGGTCTACACTGGAAGATCTGCCTTATCTGTTTGGATGATGTTTTGGTTTTTAGCAAAACCTTTCCTGAACATCTGCAGAGTGTGGAAGATGTCTTTCTTCGCTTTTGAAAGGCAGGACTAAAGCTGAAGGCCAGTAAATGTCAGCTTGCACGGGATGAAGTCTCTTTCCTGGGACATGTAATCACCAAGGGTGGTCTCAGACCAGATTCCAGGAAGCTGGACAAAGTGAAAGATTGGCCAACACCAAGAACACCTACTGAGATGAGAGCTTTTGTGGGTCTCTGTCCCTATTACAGACGATTCGTTAAAAACTTTGCCCAAAAAGATGCAAAACAGTTGGTCTTCTGAACTACAGCCTGAACAAGCTGTTCCTGTAAGACAAACCTGTGAAGATTTAGCAATAGACATTGATGAACTGAAGCAGAAACAACAAGCGGATGTCATTCTGAGAACTGCGATGGAATGGAAAGAAATGGATAACCGAAGACCTACTGCACGACGAATCAAAAACTCCCCGTCAGCTCTGAAAAAGCTCTGGTATGAGTTTCCTCACCTGACTTTGGAAAATGGGATCCTCTGTCAAAAAATTAAAACCTTTCTGCAGAAAGCCTATACTTACCAATTGGTTTTTCCTGAATCCCTCATTCAGACAGCCCTCACTTACCTGCATGGAAATGTCTTCAGTGGACATTTAGGGACTGAACGAACTTTGCAGAGAGCCAGAAAAATCTGCTATTGGCCTTACATGTCACGTGACATTTACAAGTTCTGTACAGAGTGTTTAACATGTCAGACTCGCAGTGCTCCAACACCAAAAGCTAGAGCTCCTTTACAACCTATTGTGGTGGATCGTCCATTCCAGAAAATTGCTGCTGACCTCACGAGCTACCAGTCACTTTTCAAGGCAACAGGTATGTTCTTGTTGTAATGGATTATTTTACATGCTATGTGAATCTCTTTCCTTTTAAAGATCAGCGTGCAACAAGTGTAGCTCAATGCTTGTTTGAAGACTTCATCCGTCAACATGGTATACCTGAGTCCATCCACACTGACCAGGGCAGACAGTTTGAGTCTGATCTGGTGAAGCAGCTGTGTAGCAAGTTGGGAATTGAGAAGACACGAACATCTCCGTACCGTGCCCAATCAGATGGCATGATGGAAAGACTGAACCGGACATTAAAAGACCAATTAGCTAAATACATCTACAAAAATAGAGGAGAATGGGACAAATACCTCTCACAGGTGGAACTTGCGTACAATTCAAGTGTACATTCCAGTACTGGATATACTCAATTTTTCGTTTTGTTGAACTGCAGTTCATTCACTACTCAAGCAAATCCGGGCACACCAGCTGCTTATGCCCAGGATGTCTTTAACCGCCTGTCACATGCTTTTGACATGGCCGCTGAGTAGTCAAAAGAATCTAAACTACTGCTAAAGACTCACTATGATCAAAAGCTTGCTTTTAACCCCTATGCTGAAGGTGATCTTGTTTTCCTTGATGATCCTGCCAATCAAAGGAATAAACTTACTCCTAGATGGAAAGGGCCACATAGCGTTCTGAAGAGGTTGGATAAAGACGGTTGTCCTGGCGTGACCTATGAAATCACTGACCCAAGAGATCCACGATCCAAATCATGGATTGTACATTACAATCGGCTGAAGGCATACAAAGGTCCTTGGTCTGACTTACCTGCTCATCCAGAAGCGCCTCCACAGCTGTTAAGAGATCCTGATGATGCACCTGTCAGTCCGCCATCAACACTGACGGCTTTGTCTGGAGACGTCCCTTACCCACTTCCAGTTCCAGCGAGCTCCAGTCATCACTCGATGCCGTCTCTCTCTCTTCTTTTTTCCACAGCTCCTGTCCAGAGGGATATGCTAACTGTTCCAGGTGTTGTTCCACAGCCTGCTCTAGCACTTGAGCCATGCCCAGGTGTCACCCATTCTTCCAGCCTTCGGGATGCCTAAGTCACAGTGCACCCAGAGACTATGTCTGTTCTCTTACCTCAGCGACCCCAGACTCCTGTGGCATTACCTGCTGGATGTACCTAGTGGTCGTAAAGTTTTGAAACCTGACAAGTTTAAAGATTTAGTTCTTTCTTGGTTTATACCTGTTTTCTTGTTACATTACAGTTCAATACAGTAATGGCTCCTAATTTGCCATTCTTAAAAAAAAATAAAAAGTTACTATTGTACTGACATACATCTATTGTGATTTAATTACTGCAACATCAGTTTATCATTTGGAAAATCTAAGTATATATATATATATATATATATATATATATATATATATATATATATATATACAAATGTAACATTAGAAATATTGTATGATTTATTTAATTAAGAAACGAGGACGTTTCAAATAAAGTGGGGGAAGACTGTGACATTAGTTTATTATTGAAAAATATAAATATCTATGAAAAGGTATCGTAAAAGAAATTAGAAACACTGTATACATTATTTTACTTTATAGCAGGGAGAAATCGCTATGTGTTATGTTGTTCCCCTAAGAACATATTATTTCAGTTGCATGTTGTAGAGTCACGCACGTCTTTGTGTGGTGGATAGAGAGGAGTAGTGGCGCTGCACTGCTGTGCTCGGCATTGTATTTGTAACTGCAACTCGGCCTCCAGCACCGGCACCATGTCGGTGGAAAAGCGCTAAATGAGCTCACACTGAGCTCAGTGTAATGTCTGCTCTGGAGAGCTCACAGTGTGACCTAGTCGTGAGTTCACGTCTTTACTGGGTAGTCCTTGACAACTCAATTGACTCAATTCTTGGGCTTAATTGGTCAAAATGACCATTGGTTGAAGGTACTCAGGGACTGATGTAAGTAGAGAGACTTATTAAACCTGCAGGATTGTGGTTTTCCCAGATCAGAATTAACCAGCTCACCACAAAGTAACATGGTAGGTGCTATTGCAACATGGATTACACAAAAACATTGAAATCCAAGTTTGCAGTGGTCCTTGGGCCATTGCGTGGTGATCCAGATCACTTCAGCACGAATTTTGCAGTGCTCTGGACTACAACTCCAGGGACTACTGTGCAGTGGTCCAGACCTCAGAAACTGTATGCATATGAACACTGAAGTAGGCATCATAACTGTAGCCAATACTTTGTGGTTAAAATACTTAATTTAATCCCTGTATTGTACGGAATAATAATAACAACTGTAAAACATAAGAGAAGGGCCTGAGAATAAATACAATACACAATAGACTAGAACCCTTAGAATATAATAATATGAACATCTTCATGATTAGTATGATTGTGGTTTGGATGATATATTAATGCAATTTGATAACATATTTTACAGAAAATGGGTTTTAGGAATTGTGTCAAAAAACTAAAAGAATTGTCTTAGGGACCACTGCTCCCTTTTTCCAGACCAATGTATAGCCCACTTTTCTTTTAAATTATGTTTAAAACAAAATTGAGGAAGCAGTGGTTACTTCTGAATCAAACATTTTGACCCCCTCACTCAATCTGTAAGTCCTGCAACAAACATTGGAATATGCACAGATATTTGTTCAGACTGGTGTAAATGTCCCTAATAAATAACCAAATGCCATTTTTGTTGTTTCAAATGTGCCCAACATCTTACCAGTATGTCCTTTGAGTATGTCACAAAGGTTCCCTAATTCGTTTTACAAATGTTCCCTGTATGTTATGAATGTTCCCTAAGCATGTGACGAATGTTCCGTAGTTTATGTTACAGATGTGCCCTAGCACTCTCTCTCTCTCTCTCTCTCTCTCTCTCTCTCTCTCTCTCTCTCTCTCTCTCTCTCTCTGTCTCTCAATTTAGTGCATTTGTATTGTCAAAGCAATTGGACATGCAAACATACATACATATGGAAAATAAACAATAAAATTATAAATCACAATTAGATGTAATAAAGTACAGAAAAACAAAATGTAATAAAATGTGATCTTTAATACAAACAAATATGTATGGCTGGTCGGAAGCGTCTTGGACTCGGGTTCCTCTTCATTACTTATAACGCTTTTGCCTTTTGTTAAAGCTTTCCATGGAGGGGAACGTGGATGAGTTTGTACCATTCTTGGGAGGCTCTGCCTTGTTGGGGCAGAGCTGTGATCCAGGTGAACAGCAGATCGGACAGAGCTGGGCATGTGGGCGGAGGAGGAGGAAGGCCGGTCAAGCAAAGAAGCTTGCTAAGGTACGCAGCAGCAGCAAACAGCCCCCCCATCCAGCCAGGCAGGCAGTCTGGCTGGCAGTGACTGAGTGGTTGACAGACGGCAAGCAACGGAATGCACGTGCTCTGTGATGTCATAGCAGTCAGCTCAGAGAGAGGTTCGTGATGTCATCGATGAGCTGGCTGGCTCTGTGTGTCTTGCTGGCTGTGTGTATGTGTGTGTGTGAGAGAGAGAGAGATTCTTTGATTTTTAACACCTTTATTTTACTAAAAAAAACAATTAAAACAAACTAGAAACACATAAAAGACATGAAAAAAACTCCCGACATAAAAACACAACCTATTCTAAAAACGCTCAATAAAAACCACTACACACGTGCTACCTATAAAATATTCAAGTGAATAAAACCAGTTGGTTTAAATGTCCAAAGTCAATGGCACAGAGGGTCGCCCCGACCCCCCACATCTGCAGAAAAGTGTCCAGGTCTCCCGTCAGGCTGTAGAAATTGTAATCCAGTCGCACTCTGGAGCTTACGAGAGACCTGAAGAGGGAGAGTGCACACTGTTGCTGCACCTGCTAAGTCTGACTTCTCCTACTGCTCAGGATAGCCAGCTTAGCCTGCCCCACTAGAAAGTTTGCTAACTGACAAACATGTCTGTGGCGCTGCTTGTACTGGACTCCCAAAATAAACACAGAGCGTGAGAAAAGGAGGCCCAGCTGCTTGAACAGGCTCTCCAGTGCAGTGAACAGCAGGTCTAATCTAGGGCAGTGTCAGAAACAGTGAAAAAGTGTCTCTCTCTCACCGCAGTAGGGGCAGGTGTCGCTCACTCTGGGGTCCACTGTATGTTCAAAGGAGTTTTTTGCGATGACGCCATGCAGAAGCCATGCAGAAGCGGGGGCTTGTTCAGGCTCCTCCAGGCCGGGCAGGCATCTTCCCCCAGAGCCAGGTGCTCCCTCCAGGGGGTGTTAGGGAGGGGCTGCAGCTGCTGATGGTGCAGCTCCCTCACACTGAGCTGATAGAGCTGCTGACGCTGAGCTGTGGAGACAGACACACTACAGAGACTGTGAGGCGACAGAAGGCGGCGTGATGAGCTAGGGGGGACTGAGAGACACAGACAGACAAGGGGAAAGACGGTGTCAGGGTCCTTGGGCCAGCAGTGCTGTGTGAGAACCTGGAAAAGCCGCTCCACAGCGCCTATGGGAAGGGCGTTCTGTAGTGCCCAGAGAAATCTGGTTACGACTCTCAGTGACCTCATACCCAGCCTGGCAGCCAGGCTGTCGGCACCAACCCACTGTCCCCTGTTAAAATCCAACAAATCCCTCAGCCGGATCACCTCGACCTTAAGCAGGACTGACCTGAGGCTGCTGGAGAGCATGAGTGGACAGCTAAAACCGGGGTTCCAGAGCAGTGGCTCCTCTAACAGCCAATACAGACTGCTGCCCCCCAGCTCCCTACCCAGGGAGAAGCGCTGCCACACCTCTAAAACAGAACTATAAAAAACAGGCAGGGACGGAAGTATATTGGGACGTGTCTTAAGTAAAAACATGTGTCTGTCATAACAAGTGTCCAGGGCGGCAGACACTGGGGATCTGGAGGGTACAGGAGCCTCTGAGCTGCCTGCAGCCGAAAGGCACTCAGCCTGCTTAACAGATCTACCAACCCCTGTCCCCCCTCCTGGAGCGGCAGGTACAGCACTGCTTTGCGCACCCAGTGCAGCCCGTCCAGAAATCCAGGAGCAGGGTCTGTATCTGGGACACCAGGGCCGGTGGGGGGTCTAGACATGCATAAGTGTGCCAGAGCATGGAGGCCACCAAGATATTAATAACAATTGCTCTCCCCCTGAAGGAGAGCTGGGGCAGCAGCCAGTGCTATGCCCTCAACCGGCTCTGTACCCTCTCCAGCAGGCCAGCCCAGTTCTCCTGCGTCTCCCCCAAAGTCACACCCAGCACCCGAGGGCCTGAGAGAGACCACTGCAGCCCCGCAGGGAGGGCAGGGGGTGCAGAAACCTCCCACACCCCAACCAGATGAGCGGTGCTCTTGCCCCAGTTGACCCTGGCTGAGGAGGCCCTGCTGAACTCCTCCAGACACTCCCACAATGACCTGGACGTCTCGCTGGCCAGACTGTGTGTCTCAGCAGCATAGGCCGACACCCTTGGGTGACAAGGGATGGACAGCCCGGCTAGCAGCCTGTGCAGCAGAGGCTCGATAGAAAGGGAGTATAGCATCCCTGACAGACTGCAGCCCTGTCTGATGTCTCAATGGATGGGGATAGGCTCACTCAGGACACCATTGATCTTCAGCACAATTAACACACGACAGTACAGCAGCTGAATAAATTCTACGAACCGCGGGCCGACACCAACTGCTCTCAGCACCTGAAACAGGCACTGCGGCCGGCATGATGTCTCTGAGCCGCATAGCCAGAGCCTTAGACAGGATCTTATAGTCCTGACACAGCAGCGCCACTGGCCTCATGTTCACAATGGAGGACAGATTCCCCTTCTTGGGCAGCAGGGTCAGAATAGCTCTTTGACAGCTAATGGGCAGCAGCCCAGCTCACAGTCCCTCCTGCAGCACTGAGAGCAGGTCCGGGCCCAGCTCAGTCCAAAACTCTGAGAAAAACTCCACAGTGAGCCCATCCAGCCCCGGTGCCCAGCCCTTATTGAGCTCTTGCATTGCGCTGGTCAGCTCTGCCAGATTTAGAAGGGCCTCCAGCACATTGACCCCATCCTGTGGGAACTTAGGCAGACCCTGCAGAAACTGCTGCTGCTGCTCCAGGCTGCCCGGCTCTGCGGAGTACAGCTCCCTATAGAACTGGGCGGCATGACTACACATCTCTTGCCCATCCTGCAGCACGCGGCCCTCAGCCGTCCTCAGGCAGAGCATCACCCTGAATCTCCAGAGTCCAAGGCTCGGTGGAGCACCTGAATCTCTCCTTCTAGCTCCTTCTTAGATTCATTCAAGCTGTTAGTCCTATGCTCAGTGTACTTCTGGCAGAAGAGCCTGGTCTGAACCTTGCCAATGTCCCACCACTGTCTCAGGGAGGCAAACCTAGGGCGCAAGAATTACAAAAAATCCTGTCCTGCAGCAAGCTATTATTGAAAAGCCAGTAGGCACTGCGCAGCCGGACAGGAGGCAGGGTGACACTCACAGTGATGAGACAGTGGTCAGTGGTCAGGTGGGGGTGATATGGAAGCCACCGATCAGATTGACATGATGTCTAAAGGTATAAAATCTATCCAGCCTGGCTAGCGACATAATGCTAGAACCCGGCCTCACCCAGGTGTACTGTTTCACCTTTGGGTTGGCATTCCTCCAGACATCGACCAGATTGTGCAACTGTGTATTACCTTGCAGCTGTTTTGCCGACTGTGGACTGGGCTCCAAATGATTCCTATCTAATCTATAGTCCACAGTACAGTTCCAATCACCCCCCCAAAACCAGGATCTCCTCAGCCCCACAGTCTGCTAGCGCTTTGCTGAGCACCGAAAACACTGACAGTCTGTCTCTCACAGCATTGGGGGCATGGATATTAATAAACACAAAGGTTTCCCCCGCTCTCAGCCTTTACCATCAACAATCTTCCACCAACAAACTCTGTTTTCTTAAAATAATCAATTTTAAAAGTGTGTGAAAATAAAATCCCCACTCCCCCACTAACACTAGACCCTTGGCTAAACACACTCTCTCCTTTCCACTCCCGCTGCCACTCACACTCATTCACACTATTAACCATCACCATTAGATTGCAAAGCAGTCCTGACAACACTCTTTCCACTTCTTTAACCTGTAGCACTCCGGCTCACTAAACTCCGCGAGTGCCACATCCTGCAGGATCACTTGTGCAGATGCCAGGAACTGCTTTGCATCAGGGAAAACGTTTTCTAAAACTATATTCCTCTTCCCCTTTGTCTCCCTTAGAAAATCCTTAATGCTTTTAGCATTGTATCCTGCAGTGTCAGTGGAGACGGGCTCGCCCTGGGAGTCAGCGATGTCCCCCTCAGCAGTGCTGTCCGAGTCTGCGCTCTCCACAGCCGCAGCACTGCACTCAGACTCCCGGCGCCGCAGCCGGTCGGCCACCTTGGGTTTAGACGGCAGGTTCCCCCAGACAGACTCCCCTGACTGCGAGTCCCGCCGCCCCACAGCCCCCACACCGTCTCCGGGATCCTCCTCACCAGCCGCCCTCGCAATATTCGCCTTTTTAGACAACTGTATCAACGGCCTCAGAAGACGGGGCAGACTGCTTCTGCTGTCTTTTCCTGGGCACTTTAAACCCATCATCACTGGCTAAGTGTTCAGTCTTGGTGGCGGCCGCATCAGCAGCAACAGCAGCTCCCTCCTCGGCTAACTGAGCCCGTGGCTGCTCTGCATTCTCACTGCTAGCAGCTTCCCCACTAGGCTCCCCTACTCTGTCCACACCAAGGCCAGTAGCGTTTGCCACCGCCTCCCCCTCATTGCTCCCCCGGCCGGCAGAGCCGACACCAGACGGCTCTGCCTGCTCCTCACCTTCCTCTCGCCTGGCCGTCGGAGCCTCTCCCTGAGGGCAAGAGCGACTGATGTGCCCCTGCGCCCCGCACCTCAAACACCTCATGGTATCAGTTGACACGAACACCACCTACACTAACCCCTCGATCTTAAACTTCAGAGACAGGCTTAACTCATCGGCGCTGTCCGCCAGCACCATGAAACCCTGTCTGCGGTAAGAGAGGACGTGTTTCAGCTCCGGGGTGCTGCAGCCCAGCAGCACCCTCCTAATGGCGCAGGTGAGCCGGCCATAGCGACTCAGATCCCCCGCCAGCAGATCGTTGCTCAGGAAGGGGGGCACATTGGAAGTAACCACCTTTTCAGCCGGCGTGGACAGAGGGAGCGTGGGCAGGAAGGTCCCCTTCACTGTGACCCCCTCCTCCATCACATCCTTCACCAGCGCCTCAGAATTCAGGAAAACCACGATGCCCTTATTCATTCGAGCCGCAGAGACGATGTTCTGGAAGCCGACCATCCTGCCGATCTCCATCGCACAGTCCTCTACCGACACCTACTCCTGGGACACGAGAATAAACCTGTGCTTTCGGGTCAGCGTTTCGTAATTAAATGAAGGGGGGGTCTCCCCGCCCGCAACGCCATGTTGATCTAAATCGAAAAACAACCCCCTAAACCCGAAATGTTTAAAACCAACAAACGATTAAAAGTATCTATAAAAAAACAAGAAACGGAAAGAATAAGAGTAGTAAAAACACACACACACTCTCTCCAAACAAAACTCCCACCACCACTGACTCCTCCCATAAACTCCCAGCATGCAGAGAGAGAGAGAGAGAGAGAGAGAGAGAGAGAGAGAGAGAGAGAGAGAGAGAGAGAGAGAGATTGTGTGTGTGAGAGAGTGGGTGGGTGGGTGGCTGTGTTAGTGCCTGTCTGTCTCTGTCTCTGTCTCTCTCTCTGTCTCTCTCTCTCTCAATTCAGTGCATTCATATTGTCAAAGCAATTGGACATTCAAACATACATTTATACATACATACATACATACATACATTCATACAAACATATATATGGAAAAGAAACAATACAATTATAAATCACAATAAGATGTAATAAAGTACAGGAAAACAAAATGTAATAAAATGTGATCTTTAATACACACAAATATGTATGGCATGTTGGAAGCGTCTAGGACTCGGATTCCTCTTCATGACTTCATGACGATTTTGCCTTTTGCTAAAGATTTCCATGGAGGGGAACGTGGATGAGTTTGTACCATTCTTGGGAGGCTCTGCCTTGTTGGGGCGGAGCTGTGATCCAGGTGAACAGCAGATCGGGCATAGGTGGGCATGTGGGTGGAGGAGGAGGAAGGCCGGTCAAGCAAATAAGCTTGCTAAGGTACGCAGCAGCAGCAAACAGCCCCCCCATCCAGCCAGCCAGGCAGTCTGGCTGGCAGTGACTGAGTGGTTGATAGATGGCAAGCAACGGAATGCACGTGCTCTGTGATGTCATAGCAGTCAGCTCAGAGAGAGGTTCGTGATGTCATCGCTGAGCTGGCTAGCTCTGTGTGTCTTGCTGGCTGTGTGTGTTGAACCGTCTTAGAAATAAGTGGAGAAGTCGCGGAGATAAAGCAAACTACTTTAGTACTTTAATCGAGCCGCTCGGAAGCCCCACGTCAGGAATAATTCCTTCAGTGAGACTTAATATTTACAGACATGAGTACAACTTTATAGGAAAAATGACATAACATCTTATGGCCGTTCATCCAATCAGAAGATACAGGTCCGGGTCCGTTTACAATCTGTCCTCCCATGAAGAGGTGATGGATCCAAAGCAAATGTCTGTCTTTGATGTGCACTAGGAAGATGTGATCCCACGGTCATCATTTACCTATTGTCAATCGCTCTTTAACAAAAACAATTCCTCCCTATCTGGAGAAATGATTAAGTCATAAGTCATCACAGCAGACATCTGTAGGCTATTTCGGCACTGTGTAATCTTTCATTACTGACAGGAGTTCCTAACAAACCAACCTTCTTGACCCTTTACTTGTCCTGCTAAATCTAATCTGCTCAGTCTGTAAACAAAACTACTTCTAATGCTAGTATTAATATAAAACATTATATAATTATCACAAAACACTTTCTTCAATGTCCTATACAGAGTCTTCAACAGCTATCAGACTTTAGCAGCTGGTGTTTGAACACACATACGAGTATACAGCATTTTCTGCAGCTTCGCAAGACCTAATGTTAAACGTTGTTGATAAATTAGATAATTAGTGAGGACCCTCTATTTGCATTTCTTCCTCCATAAATGCTAAAATAAAGTTTTACTGACATTTTATTGACCAAACCACTGCATAGGACACATCTGTAACATGAACGCTACTGAATGGCACATACATTGAAAACTACGGAGAATTTAGACAAATCCTATTTACACTTCATAAATAATCTAAAACGTTTCCAACCAAGGCAAACCCCACTTGAAATACGTTCATAAACATTTTTGGTAAACAAGAAGAGAGATTGTTACATATGTTCCCTATGATGCATCTACAGAGCGAGAGAGAGAGACAGAGAAAACTGTTTGTCATGCCAATAAAGCACCCTTGTTTTGAATTGAATTGAATTGAATTGAGAGACAGAGAGAGACAGACAGACAGACAGACAGACAGACAGACAGACACTAGCACAACCTCCCACCCACTCACACACACACACACTATCTCTCTCTCTCACACACACAAACAGCCAGCAAGACACACAGAGCCAGCCAGCTCAGCGATGACATCACGAACCTCTTTCTGAGCTGACTGCTATGACATCACAGAGCACGTGCATTCCGTTGCTTGCAGTCTGTCAACCACTCAGTCACTGCCAGCCAGACTGCCTGGCTGGCTGGATGGGGGGGCTGTTTGCTGCTGCTGCGTACCTTAGCAAGCTTATTTGCTTGACCGGTCTTCCTCCTCCTCCGCCCACATGCCCACCTATGCCTGATCTGCTGTTCACCTGGATCACAGCTCCGCCCCAACAAGGCAGAGCCTCCCAAGAATGGTACAAACTCATCCACGTTCCCCTCCATGGAAAGCTTTAGCAAGAGGCAAAAGTATTATAAGTAATGAAGAGGGACCCGAGTCCAAGACGCTTCCGACCAGCCATACATATGTGTGTATTAAAGATCACATTTTATTACATTTTGTTTTTCTGTACTTTATTACATCTTATTGTGATTTATAATTGTATTGTTTATTTTCCATATATATGTATGTATGTATGTATGTTTGCATGTCCAATTGCTTTCACAATACAAATGCACTGAATTGAGAGAGCGCATACTCTTGATATTACAGTATAGGAGCGTACAGTACACCAGACTGACGGATAACAGTAATGGCTGTTATGTTTTTTGATTGGATAACAGAATTTATTTAAATATAAGCAATGGACAGTTCCTTTGTAGCCACTGGTAGCCTCTGGTAGCCCCTGGTAACCTTGTCTGTATGTCCAGAAGACCAAAAGGGACCTGTCCTCTTATCGGTTCCTAGCCAAATTCGAAGGGACCCCCACTTCATAATTAAGTCATGGTGGTGGCAAAATGCTATTGGTTGGAAGGAAACCTTATAAAAGGGAAAACAAAGAGAATTTGAGTTCTCTTAACTTCTTCATCCTGCAACGAGACACAAGAGAGAGCTGGAGGGAGACAGAGAGAGACACACTGCATTCTGCCTGACCAGACTGACCAGATAAGCTGTACTGTGAGGAGAAAGAAGAAAATGGGTATTATCTGTTTCTTACTGTAATCCAGCAGAAGCTTAATATTACTTATTTTCAGTAATATAATTGAATGATATTAGTTTCCTATTTTTGTCAAAATAAATGATTATTGCACATCTGTGACTTGAACGCATCTTCCCTCTAAAAAGAATCTTAAAAGAGAAACCAAATGACCTATGAGTTTTCAGTTCAACTATTTATTTAGATTGACTGAAAAAACGAGCATTCAAAATTCTCTTACAATTGTTTATTAACAATTATTATTGCTCAGTTATTTGGCTTCACGGCTGTGCTGTCACCACCGTTGTTATTATTGCCTGTGTCTATTTGTGTTATTAGTTATTATCTTTGATAGCTAATCCGACTCTGTTCCGTCTGCGCTCCGGGGCTCCGGTGTGCTTCGGTTTCGGCTACAAATTGCACACTTTCAAAATAATAGTTCTGTTTATTGTAGCGTAAGGTACACTTATAAATTTCAATTCAAGTAGTGAATTTATAGTATCACCTTATCACGAATCCTGGAATCTTGTAGAACTCAATTTCTGTAATAATTGGACGCAGACTCCAATTCCAAAGATATAAATTGTCAAATTTATTCAAAAACAAAGACTAAATGTAGCACTACACTAATTATACAAAAGGGCAAAACTAATTAACATTCATCTCTAGATCAACAACTCAAAGACAAATCACTTCCTTGACCAAATCAAAGACCATGTGATCGCATATGATATCACACAAATGGTTAAACAAAAAAGGTTATAAACACATTGACCACAATACCGGTTAGTAAGACGAAGGTGAGTCTCTCATTAGTATTGTTAGTCAGACATTAAATAACTACGCAGGATAGTATTTATGTCAGGTAACTTCTCGTTATATATATATCAGTCTCATTTACGTAGGTGCCGAGAAAGATCCTATCATTACTTGTTACCAAATTTCCCTTAACTGATTATTATTCAATGATTAAGGATAGGCAGGGCCACCTATAATCTGGTGTCTATTAACTTGTGTCAATTTCAGACTAAACAGTTAAACAGGAATGAGAAGATATTTCTCGGCGTTGACAGATTTTATTTCTAAAATTATCAACAAAACAGTTTAATGCAACACACATTTATATTGAAGAAAACTAAATGATATTACACATTCTAGAGTTATGAATCACAGATTAACATTTCTAATTTATTTCTCAAATGTCATGAATCATGAACTCCAAACTGTTAAACTTATCTGAACTTCGTCGCAGAGAGGCCTCTCTGGCTTCGGACTCAGATAACAGCACACGGCACGAGGTCCGTGTGGTTTGGAACAAAGGCAGTCCGGTTCGGCTTTGTCCAAGAACTTCCACTCAGTCGATGCACCTGGAAGTTGGGGTTTCGCGAATGTAGAGTCTTTTGTATACAGTCGACTTAGTCAATTGTCCAGCTGTAAAAACTCCACTGATCAGGTGGGCACAGGCGGGCAGTGCAGTCTGTAAAATTCTTTATTTGATAAAGTCCTTTAAAAGAATTCTTCGTACGGCTCAATCTCCTTCTCCCAGTTTAACTCTTCTGTTGCCGGAAAAGACTTAGTTGGTTTCTGGTTCTGGTTCTGGCAACAGAGCTACAGGTTGAGCTGTGGCAGCAAGTTTCTGGTTCAGGTGAGAGAGAAAGAGAGAGAGAGAGAGAGAGAGAGAGAGAGAGAGAGAGAGAGAGAGAGAGAGAGAGAGAGAGACCATGTGCTGTTCTGTATACGCCTGTCAGATCAATAGATGATTGGTTCTTGAGTTTGTGAGATTGGATTTCCAGTTCAAAGAGTTATATTACCTACAGGCCCACTTCTCCAGACATCCCACAGCAGGATTCCAAACTATTTGGCCTATTTGTGGTGCCATCCTCCCCAAAACTGTCACTTTGATGTAAACCAGTTCCAAGCTGATGAGTTAAGAAAATCTGATAACTTTGGGGGGAGAAGTCAGTGCTTCAGCTCAGAGCTAAAATGCTCTTATAAAAATACACCCAACATAATGCTACAGTGTTTATTAGTATCTATGCCCACAATGCTGTGAGAGACACACTGTCAGTGTTTTTGGTGCTCAGCAAAGTGCTAGCAGACTGTGGGGCTGAGGAGATCCTGGTTTTGGGGGGGTGATTGGAACTGTACTGTGGACTATAGATTAGATAGGAATCATTTGGAGCCCAGTCCACAGTCGGCAAAACAGCTGGAAGGTAATACACAGTTGCACAATCTGGTCGATGTCTGGAGGAATGCCAACCCAAAGGTGAAACAGTACACGTGGGTGAGGCCGGGTACTAGCATTATGTCGCTAGCCAGGCTGGATAGATTTAATACATTTAGACATCATGTCAATCTGATCGGTGGCTTCCATATCACCCCCACCTGACCACTGACCACTGTCTCATCACTGTGAGTGTCACCCTGCCTCCTGTCCGGCTGCGCAGTGCCTACTGGCTTTTCAATAATAGCTTGCTGCAGGACAGGATTTTTTGTAATTCTTTTCTTTTCTTTTGGCAGAGATCAGAGCGCCCTAGGTTTGCCTCCCTGAGACAGTGGTGGGACATTGGCAAGGTTCAGATCAGGCTCTTCTGCCAGAAGTACACTGAGCATAGGACTGACAGCTTGAATGAATCTAAAAAGGAGTTAGAAGGAGAGATTCAGGTGCTCCACCGAGCCTTGGACTCTGGAGATTCAGGGGCATTAGAGGACCTCAAAGCTATGCAGCAGGCATTGTCAGAGCTGCTAAGGACGCGGGCTCGAGGAGCAATGGTGCGCTCGCAGTTCCAGAGCCTGACACAGATGGATGCGCCCATCAAGTTCTTCTTTGGGTTGGAATGCAGGCGGAAGCAGAGCAGGGTGATGCTCTGCCTGAGGACGGCTGAGGGCCGCGTGCTGCAGGATGGGCAAGAGATGTGTAGTCATGCCGCCCAGTTCTATAGGGAGCTGTACTCCGCAGAGCCAGGCAGCCTGGAGCAGCAGCGGCAGTTTCTGCAGAGTCTTCCTAAGTTCCCACAGGATGGGGTCAAGGGGCTGGAGGCCCTTCTAAATCTGGCAGAGCTGACCTGCGCAATGCAAGAGCTCAATAAGGGCTGGGCACCGGGGCTGGATGGGCTCACTGTGGAGTTTTTCTCAGAGTTTTGGACTGAGCTGGGCCCGGACCTGCTCTCAGTGCTGCAGGAGGGCCTGTGAGCTGGGCTGCTGCCCATTAGCTGTCGTAGAGCTATTCTGACCCTGCTGCCCAAGAAGGGGAATCTGTCCTCCATTGTGAACTGGAGGCCAGTGGCGCTACTGTGTCAGGACTATAAGATCCTGTCTAAGGCTCTGGCTAAGCGGCTCAGAGACATCATGCCGGCCGCAGTGCCTGTTTCAGGTGCTGAGAGCAGTTGGTGTCGGCCCGCGGTTCGTAGAATTTATTCAGCTGCTGTACTGTCATGTGTTTATTGTGCTGAAGATCAATGGTGGCCTGAGTGAGCCTATCCCCATCCATTGAGACATCAGACAGGGCTGCAGTCTGTCAGGGATGCTATACTCCCTTTCTATCGAGCCCCTGCAGCACAGGCTGCTAGCTGGGCTGTCCATCCCTTGTCACCCAAGGGTGTCGGCCTATGCTGCTGAGACACACAGTCTGGCCAGCGAGACGTCCAGGTCATTGTGGGAGTGTCTGGAGGAGTTCAGCAGGGCCTCCTCAGCCAGGGTCAACTGGGGCAAGAGCAGCGCTCATCTGGTTGGGGTGTGGGCGGTTTCTGCACCCCCTGCCCTCCCTGCGGGGCTGCAGTGGTCTCTCTCAGGCCCTCGGGTGCTGGGTGTGACTTTGGGGGAGACGCAGGAGAACTGGGCTGGCCTGCTGGAGAGGGTTCAGAGCCGGTTGAGGGCATGGCACTGGCTGCTGCCCCAGCTCTCCTTTAGGGGGAGAGCAATTGTTATTAATATCTTGGTGGCCTCCATGCTCTGGCACACTTTTGCATGTCTAGACCCCCCACCGGCCCTGGTGTCCCAGATACAGACCCTGCTCCTGGATTTCTTCTGGGACGGGCTGCACTGGGTGCGCAAAGCAGTGCTATACCTGCCGCTCCAGGAGGGGGGACAGGGGTTGGTAGATCTGTTAAGCAGGCTGAGTGCCTTTCGGCTGCAGGCAGCTCAGAGGCTCCAGTACCCTCCAGATCCCCTGTGTCTCCCGCCCTGGACACTTGTTATGACAGACACATGTTTTTACTTAAGACACGTCCCAATATACTTCCTTCCCTGCCTGTTTTTTATAGTACTGTTTTAAAGGTGTGGTAGCACTTCTCCCTGGGTAGGGAGCTAGGGGGCAGCAGTCTGTATTGGCTGTTAGAGGAGCCACGGCTGTGGAACCCCGGTTTTAGCTGTCCACTCCTGCTCTCCAGCAGCCTCAGGTCAGTCCTGCTTAAGGTCGACGTGATCCGGCTGAGGGATTTGTTGGATTTTAACAGGGGACAGTGCGTTGGTGCCGACAGCCTGGCTGCCAGGCTGGGTATGAGGTCACTGAGAGTCGTAACCAGATTTCTCTGGGCAGTACAGAACGCCCTTCCCATAGGCGCTGTGGAGCGGCTTTTCCAGGTTCTCACGCAGCACTGCTGGCCCAAGGACCCTGACACCGTCTTTCCCCTTGTTTGTCTGTGTCTCTCAGTCCCCCCTAGCTCATCAGGCCGCCTTCTGTCGCCTCACAGTCTCTGTATTGTGTCTGTCTCCACAGCTCAGCGTCAGCAGCTCTATCAGCTCAGTGTGAGGGAGCTGCACCATCAGCAGCTGCAGCCCCTCCCTGACACCCCCTGGAGGGAGCACCTGGCTCTGGGGGAAGATGCATGCCTGGAGGAGCCTGAACAAGCCCCCGCTTCTGCATGGCTTCTGTATGGCGTCATCGTTACAAACTCTTTTGCACATACACTGGATCCCAGAGTGAGCGACACCTGCCCCTACTGCGGGGAGAGAGAGACACTTTTTCACTGTTTCTGCCACTGCCCTAGATTAGAGCTGCTGTTCACTGCACTGGAGAGCCTGTTTAAGCAGCTGGGCCTCCTTTTCTCACGCTCTGTGTTTATTTTGGGAGTCCAGTACAAGCAGCGCCACAGACATGATTGTGAGTTAGCAAACTTTCTAGTGGGGAAGGCTAAGCTGGCTATCCTGAGCAGTAGGAGAAGTCAGACTTAGCGGGTGCAGCAACAGTGTGCACTCAACCTCTTCAGGTCTCTCGTAAGCTCCAGAGTGCGACTGGATTACAATTTCTACAGCCTGACGGGAGACCTGGACACTTTTCTGCAGATGTGGGGGGTCAGGGCGGCCCTCTGTGCCATTGACTTTGGACATTTAAACCAACTGGTTTAATTCACTTGAATATTTTATAGGTTGCACGTGTGTAGTGGTTTTTATTGAGCGTTTTTAGAATAGGTTGTGTTTTTATGTCGGGAGTTTTTTTCATGTCTTTTATGTGTTTCTAGTTTGTTTTAATTGTTTTTTGTAGTAAAATAAAGGTGTTAAAAATCAAAAAATCTCTCTCTCTCTCACACACACACATACACACAGCCAGCAAGACACACAGAGCCAGCCAGCTCAGCGATGACATCACGAACCTCTCTTTGAGCTGACTGCTATGACATCACAGAGCACGTGCATTCCGTTGCTTGCCGTCTGTCAACCACTCAGTCACTGCCAGCCAGACTGCCAGGCTGGCTGGATAGGGGGGCTGTTTGCTGCTGCTGCGTACCTTAGCAAGCTTATTTGCTTGACCGGCCTTCCTCCTCCTCCGCCCTCATGCCCAGCTCTGCCCGATCTGCTGTTCACCTGGATCACAGCTCTGCCCCAACAAGGCAGAGCCTCCCAAGAATGGTACAAACTCATCCACGTTCCCCTCCAATACAAATGCTCTGAATTGAGAGATAGAAGTGCTAGGGCACATC
The DNA here is from genome assembly GCF_036373705.1 of Amia ocellicauda. NCBI lineage: Eukaryota > Metazoa > Chordata > Actinopteri > Amiiformes > Amiidae > Amia > Amia ocellicauda. The sequence goes on along the minus strand of NC_089855.1, from coordinate 43,795,143 downwards.
TGTAACATAAACTAGGGAACATTCGTCACATGCTTAGGGAACATTCATAACATACCGGGAACATTTGTAAAACTAATTAGGGAACCTTTGTGACATACTAAAAGGACATACTGGTAGGTGTTGGGCACTGTGGAAGGAAAGTTAGAATTCTTTCCCTCATATCTATTCTACTCTCTTTTATACTTAAGAAAGATAAGGTCATGCCAGGAGGACAGGCCAGAAGGTAGCTTGTTTTCTGTTCGTTATTTACTATGAGAGCCTTGGAGACAATGTCAAACAGTACGATTTAAGTGCCTGCCCCCTAATCCATGTGTTGACCTATGAACTCTGATATATATTCTGCTTAGCTAACTCTCTAATGATAATATAGTAATGACTCTGTGATTGTAACCAGATCTTTGTTTTTTGTGTATAAAAGCCTCTGACTTTTAAATGAAGGCAGAGCGACTTTGGGATCTTCTTGATTCACTGTTCCTCTCCACGCTGCGTGTATTAAAGGCATTGCAACGAACGTTCCAACCTGATTGAAGATGGTTTTTCTTCCACATTACATGGCGACGAGGATGGGATTGCTAACCCTGACAGAGAGGACTGGAATGGCCAGACCAGTGACCAGCAAAATAGAAAAAGGTAAAGGAACCTTTTTGAAAAATTCCCTACTGCGGTGCTTTGCTTTCACTTGTCTGCTCGCCTGGCCCTCTGACGATCAGGTAACGCATTCTATATTTTATTAAACATTGTTGCTTGCCTTATATCAATTACTTGAGGCAGGAAATGTTTCTTGCTTGTTAAGAAACAAAGTTTCTTAGTGTCACCATAGACTTGACTGTGTCTTCTTGTTTATGAAGTAATAGGACTGTGTCTTCCTATTTAACCTGGGTTGCCATGAACTTGACTGTGTTTTCCTGTTTGTGAAGAAACAGGACTGTGTCTTCCTGTTTGGGTTCCCGTAGACAAAAAGAACCTACAATTCGAAAAAAAAAAAAAAAAAAGAAAGCTAATTAATTGTTCAATATCTGATATGCCGGTGATAATATAAAATCACGTGTTTTTTAGAACCATAAATGGTAAATGAAGAAACGTCATAAAGTTATATACAAGTTATATAAATGCAAATTCTACACCATAGTAGTATTATTCAGTGTGTATCCACTTACATCACATTGAAACATCACATATCATTTCACACTTCAGTCACACATCCAAACAGCACAATTCTTTCAATCCAGTAGTAACTCTAATAAACTATGGAAAGTATAGTTCATGAAATGCCCATAGCCCCACCAGACTCTGTATCCTTGTGCTTAGATTTAAAAGAGGTTGGAGTTGTATGACTATTCATGTTTCTTCCCAATCTATTTCTATATTGTTTCTTCAGGCCTTTTCCTCAAAGATAAAATTGTTATTTTTCAGCACCTGAAATCAATCAGAAATGCATTATTAATAATCTGTCCGTCTATTCCTGGACATCGCCACCCTCCTGTTGTCAATTGGAATCAGCAGAGTTAGTTGGTTTATTACTTTTACCAGAGTATGGTAAGCATCGTATGTTTCCACCATCCCCCTCCCTCCTGTCCGTCCACACACACTGGCATCAGTGGCCATGAGGACGAATTATGGGCTGCAGCACTTAGAGCGGAGGCAAATGTGAGAGGGGAGACTATGCACTGATGTGTCATGGCATGTGAGTAGGGAACCTTTGGACTAAACCTTTGGTTCCTGTGAAGACAGATAATAGTAGTTATTTTTCTATTCATCTGTATCAACATCAGTATTATTAGCATTAGTAATTTAACTATTCTCGATTTCCCAGGACATTACTGTCAGTTACAATGTTGCTTGGTTTGTAGTAGTACATCTGTATTTAGTTACAAGGCAGCTCTCTTATCTCTCTCAGTGGGGAGCTGACCTCACAGACACTTTCACTGCCCCAACGCCCCCTCTGAAAACATCACTCTGTATCCTAACAGCTGTTCTTTCTCCTTTCCTAATTTCTTACTAGTGTAGCATAAGGTACACTTATGAATTTCAATTTAAGAAGTGAATTTATAGTATCACCTTATCACGAATCCTGGAATCTTGTAGAACTCAATTTCTGTAATAATTGGACACAGACACCAATTCCAAAGATATAAATTGTCAAATTTATTCAAAAACAAAGACTAAATGTAGCACTACACTAATTATACAAAAGGGAAAAACTAATTAAAATTCAACTCTAGATCAACAAATCAAAGACAAATCACTTCCGTGACCAAATCAAAGACCATGGGATCGCATATGATAACACAAATCGTTAAACAAAAAAGGTTATAAACACATTGACTACAATACCGGTTAGTAAGACGAAGGTGAGTCTCTCATTAGTATTGTTAGTCAGACATTAAATAACTACGCAGGTTAGTATTTAATGTCAGGTAACTTCTCGTTATATATATATCAGTCTTATTTACGTTTAGGTGCCGAGAAAGATCCTATCATTACTTGTTACCACAATTTCCCTTAACTGATTATTATTCAATGATTAAGGATAAGCAGGGCCACCAATAATCTAATGTCTATTAACTTGTGTCAATTTCAGACTAAACAGTTAAACAGGAATGAGAAGATATTTCTCGGCGTTGACAGATTTTATTTCTAAAATGATCAACAAAACAATTTAATGCAACACACATTCATATTTAAGAAAACTAAATGATATTACACATTCTAGAGTTATAAATCACAGATTAACATTTCTAATTTATTTCTCAAATGTCATGAATGATGAACTCCAAACTGTTAAACTTATCTGAACTTCGTCACAGAGAGGCCTCTCTGGCTTCGGGCTCAGATAACAGCACACGGCACGAGGTCCGTGTGGTTTGGAACAAAGGCAGTCCGGTTCGGCTTTGTCCAAGAACTTCCACTCAGTCGATGCACTTGGAAGTTGGGGTTTCGCAAAAGTAGAGTCGTTTCCAAACAGATTTTCCACTGGTTTGAAGGCTCCAAGGTTGTGCACAAAATCTTTTTGGCAAGCAGGGTCTCTCACCGTTCTTATTTGAAGACAAAGTCTTTGAGGAAAGCAGGGCCCTGTTCGTTCCAAGGGTCAAGTTTCTTAAGACTCAAATAGCTATTTAAATGACTGACACTTTCGTATTCAGTCGACTTAGTCAATTGTCCAGCTGTAAAAACTCCACTGATCAGGTGGGCACAGGCGGGCAGCGCAGTCTGTAAAATTCTTTATTTGATAAAGTCCTTTAAAAGAATTCTTCATACGGCTCAATCTCCTTCTCCCAGTTTAACTCTTCTGTTGCCGGTAAAGACTTAGTTGGTTTCTGGTTCTGGTTCTGGCAACAGAGCTACAGGTTGAGCTGTGGCAGCGAGTTTCTGGTTCAGGTGAGAGAGAGAGAGAGAGAGAGAGAGAGACCGTGTGCTGTTCTGTATACGCCTGTCAGATCAATAGGTGATTGGTTCTTGAGTTTGTGAGATTGGATTTCCAGTTCAAAGAGTTATGTTACCTACAGGCCCACTTCTCCAGACATCCCACAGCAGGATTCCAAACTATTTGGCCTATTCTTGGTGCCATCCTCCCCAAAACTGTCACTTTGATGTACACCAGTTCCAAGCTGATGAGTTATGAAAATCTGATAACTTTGGGGGGAGAGGTCAGTGCTTCAGCTCAGAGCTAAAATGCTCTTATAAAAATACACCCAACATAATGCTACAGTGATTATTAATATCTATGCCCCCAATGCTGTGAGAGACAGACTGTCAGTGTTTTCGGTGCTCTGCAAAGCGCTAGCAGACTGTGGGGCTGAGGAGATCCTGGTTTTGGGGGGGTGATTGGAACTGTACTGTGGACTATAGATTAGATAGGAATCATGTGGAGCCCAGTCCACAGTCGGAAAAACAGCTGGAAGGTATTAAACAGTTGCACAATCTGGTCGATGTCTGGAGGAATGCCAACCCAAAGGTGATACAGTACACCTGGGTGAGGCCGGGTTCTAGCATTATGTCGCTAGCCAGGCTGGAAAGATTTTATAACTTTAGACATCATGTCAATTTGATCGGCCCAAGGACCCTGACACCGTCTTTCCCCTTGTTTGTCTGTGTCTCTCAGTCCCCCCTAGCTCATCAGGCCGCCTTCTGTCGCCTCACAGTCTCTGTAGTGTGTCTGTCTCCACAGCTCAGCGTCAGGTGCTCAATCAGCTCAGTGTGAGGGAGCTGCACCATCAGCAGCTGCAGCCCCTCCCTGACACCCCCTGGAGGGAGCACCTGGCTCTGGGGGAAGATGCCTGCCCGGCCTGGAGGAGCCTGTACAAGCCCCCGCTTCTGCATGGCTTCTGCATGGCGTCATCGCAACAAACTCTTTTGCACATACACTAGACCCCAGAGTGAGCGACACCTGCCCCTACTGCGGGGAGAGAGAGACACTTTTTCACTGTTTCTGCCACTGCCCTTGATTAGAGCTGCTGTTCACTACACTGGAGAGCCTGTTCAAGCAGCTGGGCCTCCATTTCTCACGCACTGTGTTTATTTTGGGAGTCCAGTACAAGCAGCGCCACAGACATGTTTGTCAGTTAGCAAACATTCTAGTGGGGCAGGCTAAGCTGGCTAATCCTGAGCAGTAGGAGAAGTCAGACTGAGCGCGTGCAGCAACAGTGTGCACTCTCCCTCTTCAGGTCTCTTGTAAGCTCCAGAGTGCGACTGGATTACAATTTCTACAGCCTGACGGGAGACCTGGACGCTTTTCTGCAGATGTGGGGGGTCGGGGCGGCCATCCGTGCCATTCACTTTGGACATTTAAACCAACTGGTTTAATTAATTTGAATCTTTTATTGGTAGCACGTGTGTAGTGGTTGTTAGAATAGGCTGTGTCTTTATGTCAGGAGTTTTTTTCATGTCTTTTATGTGTTTCTAGTTTGTTTTTAATGTTTTATTAGTTTTTCTTTTGTAAAATAAAGGTGTTAAAAATAAAAAAATCTCTCTCTCTCTCTCACACACACACACACACAAACACACACTCTATCTCTCTCTCTCACACACACAAACAGCCAGCAAGACACACAGAGCCAGCCAGCTCAGCGATGACATCACAAACCTCTCTCTGAGCTGACTGCTATGACATCACAGAGCACGTGCATTCCGTTGCTTGCCGTCTGTCAACCACTCAGTCACTGCCAGCCAGACTGCCTGGCTGGCTGGATGGGGGGGCTGTTTGCTGCTGCTGCGTACCTTAGCAAGCTTATTTGCTTGACCGGCCTTCCTCCTCCTCCGCCCACATGCCCACCTATGCCCGATCTGCTGATCACCTGGATCACAGCTCCGCCCCAACAAGGCAGAGCCTCCCAAGAATGGTGCAAACTCATCCACGTTCCCCTCCATGGAAAGCTTAAGCAATAGGCAAAAGCATTATAAGTAATGAAGAGGAACCCGAGTCCAAGACGCTTCCGACCAGCCAATAAATATTTGTGTGTATTAAAGATCACATTTTATTACATATTGTTTTTCTGTACAGTATTACATCTTATTGTGATTTATAATTATATTGTTTATTTTCCATATATATGTATGCATGTATATATGTATGTTTGCATGTCTAATTGCTTTGAAAATACAAATGCGCTGAATTGAGAGAGAGAGAGAGAGAGAGAGAGAGAGAGAGAGAGAAGTGCTAGGGCTCATCTGTAATTTAAACAAGGGAACATTCGTCACATGCTTAGGGAACATTCATCACATACAGGGAACATGTATAAATCGAATTAGGGAACATTTGTGACATACTAAAAGGACATACTGGTAAGATGTTGGGCACATTTGAAACAACAAAAATGGCATTTGGTTATTTATTAGGGACATTTATACCAGTCTGTGCAAATATCTATGCATATTCCTATGTTTGCTGCAGGACTTACAAATTGAGTGAGGGGGTCTATATGTTTGATTCAGAACTAACCACTGCTTCCTCAATTTTGTTTTAAACATAATTTAAAAGAAAAGTGGGCTATACATTGGTCTGTAAAAAAGGAGCAGTGGTCCCTAAGACAATTCTTTTAGTTTTTTGACACACTTCCTAAAACCCAATTTCAGTAAAATATGTTATCAACTTGCATTAATATATCATCCAAACTACAATCATACTAATCATGAAAATGTTCATATTATTATATTCTAAGGGTTCTAGTCTATTGTGTATTGTATTTATTAACAAGCCCTTCTCTTATGTTTTACAGTTGTTATTATTATTCCGTACAATACAGGGATTAAATTAAGTATTTTAACCACAAAGTATTGGCTAAAGTTATGATGCCTACTTCACTGTTCATATGCATACAGTTTCTGAGGTCTGGACCACTGCACAGTAGTCTCTGGAGTTGTAGTCCAGACCACTGCAAAATTCGTGCTGAAGTGATCTGGATCACCACGCAATGGCCCAAGGACCACTGCAAACTTGGATTTCAATGTTTTTGTGTAATCCATGTTGCAATAGCACCTACCATGTTCCTTTGTGGTGAGCTGGTTAATTCTGATCTGGGAAAACCACAATCCTGCAGGTTTAATAAGTCTCTCTACACATCAGTCCCTGAGTACCTTCAACCATTGGTAATTTTGACCAATTAAGCACAAGAACTGAGTCAATTAAGTTGTCAAGGACTACCCAGTAAAGACGTGAACTCACGACTAGGTCACACTGTGAGCTCTACAGAGCAGACATTGCACTGAGCTCAGTGTGAGCTCACTTAGCGCTTTTCCACCGACATGGTGCCAGTGCAGGAGCCAGAGCCGCTGCTCGGCCTGGGATCCAGCTGATCTTTTTGTGAACCGGCCCGCTTATCCACCGGTTTTGGAATTGAACGCTAATGTCACTGGATGTGGGCGTTCCCAAGCGTGGAGTAGAAGTGGAGAAACACAGCAATAATAATCAGCACTGAGGCGACTCCATCTTTAACATTACAATAAAACTCATTCCGTGTCTATGGCAAATCGTAACCCTAATGTTACAAATGTTCCCTAAATATGTGTTTTGCAGAATACTCAAGCAAATGTTATGGAATATCAGCATTTTATCGACACACATAATAGACCTTATTGTTCATTTACATTGATGAGAATAATTAACATGAATTAACTTACTGTTGAAGATGTAACTGTTAGAGAATTTGAATGCTTGGTTTTTCAGTCAATCTAAATAAATAGTTGAACTGAAAACTCATAGTCAATTGGTTTCTCTTTTAAAATTATTTTTAGAGGGAAGATGCGTTCAAGTCACAGATGTGCAATAATCATTTATTTTTACAAAAATAGGAAACTAATATCATTCAATTATATTACTTAAAATAAGTAATATTAAGCTTCTGCTGGATTACAGTAAGCAAGAGATAATACCCATTTTCTTCTTTCTCCTCACAGTACAGCTTATAGGCCAGTCTGGTCAGGCAGAAAACAGTGCGTCTCTCTCTTTCTCCCTCCAGCTCTCTCTTGTGTCTCGTTGCAGGATGAAGAAGTTAAGAGAACTCAAATTCTCTTTGTTTTCCCTTTTATAAGGTTTCCTTCCAACCAATAGCATTTTGCCACCACCATGACTTGGGTGTCTTATTCTAAAGTAATCTAGAAGTGGGGGTCAATTTGGCTAAGAGCCAATCAGAGGACAGGTCCCTTTTGGTCTCTGGTCATAAAGATAGGGTTACCAGGGCTACAAGGGGCTACCAGGGGAAAGGGAGGAGGTCTGTTTCCTCTACCAAACCAGATGGTACAGAATTTCCCATTGAAAAATACATTCTATCAAATAATATCTTACAGTCCCCACCTTGGGAGGGAAAAACATTCAACAGATGTTTGTCCTTTCAGTAAATAATAAAATAATATAAAAAGAATGCAGAACAAAACAAAACAAAAACATGATAATAATAAAAACAGGAATTACAAAATACAAATAAACATTTAGTTAATGAGCCTGTTATATGTAGTTGTGAGGTAGATTGGATTTACCAAGCTTATTACGTGAAACTAATGGCATGCCGAATGGTGATAACATCACTATAATAAGTACATATTAGAGGACATAGGTAATAAAACATACACATGGTAACAATTAACACAGATAAGAAAGTAGCAGCTTTGAAAGCAAAATCCCATCAAGAATGCTTGTAAGTGAACTGCATATTTTCATCAGAAATCAAATGTTGTACCCCCTGTTGAACTGTTTTGTGATTGATTTTTTTTTTTTTTTTAGTTTGAGAAGGATTATATCAGAAAGTTCCTATAAATTAATAAGACCTTCGGCATCAAGAGGTTTCAGGATCTCTGAAAACATAGCTGCAACGTGGGTGCAAAATTTAAGTCTTGCAAAATATAAGGCAAGGTCAGATCACCAATCTTAATTGCACTTCTGGTTTGAACACAGAAAGTGAAGTTAGTTATTCAACATTCAAAATTATTGTACAAATAATAACGGTTTGTTGTAATGCACCACGTGTGATTGCCTACTAGTCGTACTTGCAAATATCCTATTTTATCCACAGGTACAGCATGTAAGGTCGATAACTTCGTTATGCGATTAACCCTAAACTGTATTGAGTCTCCAGTAACGTTACATTTACACAACATTGTAGAGCGATAGGTGATTCAACATTCAGTATCATCCACAACATGCCATGAGGTTCTCATTTGACCTACAAATGGAGGTTATTGTCTTAGAGTTAATACTTTTCCATGTGCAATAATACCTAAATCATACATATTATGCAGGAACTTCATCACATTTTCAGCTGAATACAAAATAAAAACAAAACCTATAGTCTTAGTGTCTATATGTGGTTTCAATTGGTAACACTAACAGTTTTCAACAGTTATGGAAATTCAAGTGGCAGGGATTGACAAGTTTGTACATCATATACATCACAAACCAAGTGTCTACTAACTACAGATCCAGTAACACATATTATAGAGTTTAAATGAGGATAACACACATGGATACTATTACAGCAGTTTCTACATCTAAGTCAGATTATCAATATTCAGAACAAATTTTAGGCTTGCAATTCCCATAATGGTTATGGAGTCTCATGGTTGTTTGTAAACTTATTGCAGCATCAATGACAGCCCCCAGGAAACCAACGAGGAATAGCATCATGGTCTCCATTTTCTCTCAGGAACACCTGAAAGATCAAGGGTAGCAGTGATCACTTAACAATTGTTATCTGATTGATGTGAAACCATTTAAGAGTATCTTTGCCTTTTTCCTGAATTTTGAAATTGTACACTGCTGGACTCAATTTGTCCACAATGAGGAATGGTCCATACCAATCGGCTTCTAAGGTATGGCATTTGTGTTTGTAATTTCGAACCATACATCTGTCACCAATCTGTAGTTCTTCTTCATGAACTTTGGTGTCAAAATATTTCTTAATTTGTCTCTGTTTGTGGCCTAATTGTTTAGCTACAAAGCGTTGCATTTGATCTACAGACGCTAGGAAATTTCGTAACCAAGTCACGTTAGCAGCTTGCAAAAGAACAGGTTGTTCTTCTAAAGGAAGTAAACAATGTCCTGGGACATGCATAAGACGTCCAGTCATCGCTTGATATGGTGTAATTCTGGTAGTGGAGTGTGGTGTTGACCGCATTGCCATTAGGCACAGAGGTAATGCCTCAGCCCACCTTTTTGGATTGTCTTGACACATTTTTTTCAAAAGTGTTTTTAGAGTGCGGTTGCCACGCTTGACTACTCCTGACGATTGAGGGTGGAATGGAATATGTAATTTCTGGGTGAAGCCTAATGCTTGACACATAACTTTCACTACACTGCTTTTGAAATGTGTTCCTCGATCACTATCAATCACCTTTGGTAGTCCCCACCTAGTGAACACATTTTGGATGAGAGTTTTCGCTACAGTGGCAGCAGTGGCACGCCTGCAAGGAAAAGCCTCAATCCACTTTGTGAATTTGTCAAGGATAATCAAAATATACTGGTAACCCAGTGATGTTTTGGCTAAAGGACCAATGAAATCAATTTGAATATGAGTCCAGGGACCTTCCGGCGGAGTTGATAGTCTGAGTTTGGATTTGTGTGTGAAAGGTGCAGGATTCACCTGTAAGCAGACAAGACAGTGGTTACATGCAGTGGTCATGTCAGCTTTCATAGTCGGCCACCAGTAGTACTGTGTAATCTTCTCTAGTGTCTTTCCTACAGAAAAATGACCTCCTACTGGTGAATTGTGAAATAGGTCAAAAATATCTGGAGCTAATTGTGAGGGAACACAGACTACAGGGTATTCAGATTGTGGCATGTTTACCATGAGGACCTTGTCAGAATCACCCGCACCCACTAGAGTAGTTTTGTGAGACCAAAATGTAGGTGGAGGAAGCGGTTTCTCCTGCAAATGCCAGTGAATATTAGTCTGGATGTCTGAATCTAATTTTTGAATCTCAAAAAGAGACTGTGAGTTCACCAAGGCAGAGACATTTTCATTGGTTGGCAATGGATCTGGCAAATGCCATGGACCACAGTGTCTAGCAGCAAATTTAGCACACCGATCAGCTTCATCATTTCTGATATGATGTTCACCTCTACGATCCTTTCTCACATGGGCCTCAACTTTCAAAACAGCAATTTCGCCTTGTCTTGACTGAATAGAAGACCAGATATGCTGTAGTAAGGAAGCATTTTCAAGGGACGATCATCTGATGATCAGAAATTGGTTTTGGCATAGAGAGGTAGCAAGGTACATGCAGTAACAACATAAGCACTATCTGTATAAATATCTGCAGAATCATCAGTTATCCTAAGGGTTTCTAGCAAAGCTGCCAATTCAGAATATTGTGACGATTGTCCTGGACAAGAACATTTAACAGTGTACTCAGGGAACAATACTGCAAAACCTGCTAGCAATCTACCAGAGTTCTTACAAATGTATGTGTCAGAATATCAGTGTCAGGCAATGGACACTCATGTGGTTTACCCTGCATAAGCAACATTTGTGGAATCAATGTGGTTCGATTACAATCAAGATCTAAGTCACGTTGCAACATTAACAAAGTCCAATGCGAAAGTCTCTGTGATGAAACTAAAGTATCCGTGGGCTTCAATAACAAGTTCAGTGGAGTATGTGGTGTGTGTAGCACCACTTTGTTCAGTCCTGTAATATAAGTGAAATGTTTCACTACCCAAAAAGTCGCTAACAAGTGTCTAATACACGTATCATACTGTCTCTCAACACCCTGAAGACACCGTGAAGCGAAGGCTACTGGTTTCAGCACACCGTGGCGTTCTTGACAAAGCATGGCAGTCAGTGCTTCTTTGGAGGAGCCCACCTCTAGGTGAAAAGGTAGTGTAGGGTTTGGAGTTAGCAGCACAGTAGCTTGCACCAATGCTTGTTTTAACTGTTCAATGGCTTTAGTGTGGTTCTCTGTCCAAGTTTCAGTTCCGTAGAAATCTTCAGGCACCTCCTTTCTCAAAAGTTTTGCAAAAGTAGCAAACTCTGGAATAAAGTCTCTTTGGTATCCCATCAAACCTAGGAAAGAACACAATGCAGTTTTAGTGACAGGCAAAGGCAACTTTGTGATTAGCTGAACCTTGGCATTGTCGGTTGATTTCCCCTCTGGAGTGAAAGTAACCCCTAGATATGAAACAGAGTCTCGAAACAATTGCACTTTCTTTGGGTTGATTTTCAAACTTGCTCGTGAAAGGAGACTTAAGAGTTCATCAAAGAGCTGAAGATGTTCTTCCTATGTAGTTGTAACGACCAGTAGATCATCGATGACAAGGCACTCAGGTCTGGAAAAACCTTTTATAGCCTCAGCCATCCGCTTGTGAAAAATGGTTGGAGAATTATGCAAACCTTGCGGTAAGCGAGTCCATGTGTATTGCTGATTGTCAAAAGTGAAAGCAAATTTGTATTGGCAATTTTGAGCAAGTGGAACGCTCCAGAAACCATTGGAAATGTCCAGCACTGTGAAGACCTTACTGTCAGTTGGGACACGGGACAGTATAGTGGCAATGTCTCTTCCAATCGGTGCACAGGTAGGTGTCACAGCGTTGAGTCGCCTGTAGTCCACAGTCAGTCTCCAGGATCCGTCTGGCTTCCGCACAGGCCAAATTGGAGAGTTTGTTGTAGAAGTACAATGTCTTATGACTGCTTGCTGTAACAGAGAACTAATAACAGTTGCAACATATTTGTGACTTTCAGTGGGTATCCCATATTGTTTTTGAAATTTGTGAGGAGGACCATTGATGTCTTCCTCCTGACCCACATTACCACAATCATGCTTATGCCTGGCAAACACATCAGAGTATTTTGTAATTATTTGCCTCACTGCATAATTTTCATTGAATGGAAGAGGTAATTCACCTGGTGACTTAATGGTACATACAGCATGTGAATCACTAACAGTGTACACAACATTTCTGCCTCTGTTAAACCAAATCTGATTATTAGCATAATCAAGTATTACACCTTGTCTTCTCAAGACATCCGAACCAATAATTGACTGACCCTCAGGTAAAGGCATTAATATAGGAGACCACGTTGTTTGATAATCACCTATTTTCAAATTACATTTTATACCCTTCATAGCAGTAGTCATGTCTCCCTTAAACCCAGGTACATTAGCTGTAATACCTGTAGATAATGTGTGTGTGTGTGGAGATTGAGCATGTAGGACAGATACAGAAGCACCCGTGTCTAAGAGCATACATTGCTGTGGGCCTCCGTCAACAGCTGCTCTTAAGATCGGCCTGTTCCATCTGTCCCGGTAGAGCTTCGTTCCTAGCTTCAGGGAGGCCATGCACCCCTATGCGTGCTGTGCATGGGCTGCTTTCCCTATGAGATCAGTGCGCAGTTGTTGCACTTCCTGACGCAGGAGCTGTAGCTCTTTCTGCGGATACAGGGGAGGAGTTGAGTACTGAGGAGGAGCCGGTGCTGCCTTTGACTCTTCATAGGTTGGAGGAGTCACGTTAGGCACCGCCCCTCGGGGTATCCCGGCCTTTCTGTTTAACTTGGGGTCAGTGTGAGTCTGATCTCCAGCGCGGTCACTTTCTGCCCCTTTTACGCTTGTAACCAGAGTTGTGTTTCTTTTACCAGTGTGGATTATGAGGGGGACAAGGCCCACAGTCAGGCTCAGTGTTTAAGAAAACATGAGGCCCCTCGACCTGGAATAGTTTTTCACAGGATTATTTTTCAGTTTTCCCCTTATTATCAATTTTAACACATTTCCAAGCTCCTTGTTTCACTAATTCCTGTGCTCTGCAAATTTTAGGAAACAAATTCTCCCAATCCTTGGTTGCATCAGCTGAGATGCCCAGGATTGCTTTCAAATCAGGGTGTAATCCATGTAAAAAGGATTTCTTAAACTGTTCATCAGATATATCATCATCAATTGTATCCAGAAACAAATAGAGAGCTCGTTATCTCAGAGCATTTGCCCTTACATGTTTGCCTTTTCTCTGTGTTGCAGAATAAAATTGACTTCCCCAATCTGCTGCATTCCAGCCACAAGCTTCGCTTATTAACTCTAAGACCTCAGTCCACGAAGTCGCTCTCCCCACTTCATCAACACTTAACAGGGATCTTAAAGTCAGAGAACATGCAGCTAAAACTATTGTTTTCCAATGCAGGTCGTTCAGTTGTGGGTGTAACTGAATGCAAGATAAAAGTCGAATTATTAATTCCTCTAAATCGGTCTCTAGAGTAATTGGACCCAAATCATCTTTGAATGCTCTCAGTTCCAGAGCAGTCAGACGCTTAGTCGTCTGAGGCTCATTACTGACTTGAGGATCTTCAGAGCTGTCTGTGTTTTCTGAATGACTTCGTCTTCTCGTACTGTCATGTAATGGACTCGGCTCTGTGTCGCTCGTCCTTAACATGTGCTTCACTGCAGCCCGAGTGCGAAGCACACAGACGGGAGCGGATTCAGGATTTAATTCACAGTCCCACGCCTCTCTCCCTAGCTCTTCCCAATATTCATCATCATCATCAGAGTCCAGTTCAGGACAACACGGACCTCCGACAGCTGCAATGATAGCAGTTTTCATGCCTAGTTTGGTTTTTAAGCGCATTACTAGCTGTTTACATGCGGTGTGATTACTTTGGGAAACTTTGGTCGCAGTGTGTCTGAGAGCTGCCTGGCAATCATTGAACTGTTGCTGTAAAGTGCGGTTCTCTTGTCTCAGACTCTCATTCTCAGATCTGCGCTGCTCTTTATCAAAACATTTTGAATTTTGTAAAAGCAGGGCAGATTTCTCATCGCTAACAAGTTTCAATTTAGTTTCTACCTCGGCAGAATGATCAGATAAGATCTTAACACACTGAGCTAACCCATACAGAGCAGCTAATTTGAGCTGTGACTTCTTCACTTATTCGTGTGTTAACTCCGCTAAACAGGACTCTAAGTTCTGTAATGAAGTGATCGCACACTTTGCTATGGCGTTTTTAATTCGGTCCTTATGGACACACCGGCTTGCCTTCTGACACAGATGATCCATGTTTGCCTCTGTTTACAGAAGGTAACTTTTCAATCACTCGCCCACACTTTATGTGGTTTTCCTCCTTGGAGTTGAAATCACTACACACTCCTAAGGTCAATGATCAGTTCGTACAATCCTGGCTATGCTGACGACACCGTTATGCGAGGTTCGTCTTTCAGGCAAGAGTCGGGTATACAGCGCTATTCTGTCAATGATGCACATTAACACTCCAGAGCAATCTGTGACTTGTAGCAAATATCCGTCATCCCCCCGTACTGGCCACCACTATGTAAGAGAATTTGAATGCTTGGTTTTTCAGTCAATCTAAATAAATAGTTGAACTGAAAACTCATAGTCAATTGGTTTCTCTTTTAAGATTCTTTTTAGAGGGAAGATGCGTTCAAGTCACAGATGTGCAATAATCATTTATTTTGACAAAAATAGGAAACTAATATCATTCAATTATAGTACTGAAAATAAGTAATATTAAGCTTCTGCTGGATTACAGTAAGAAACAGATAATACCCATTTTCTTCTTTCTCCTCACAGTACAGCTTATAGGCCAGTCTGGTCAGGCAGAAAGCAGTGTGTCTCTCTCTTTCTCCCTCCAGCTCTCTCTTGTGTCTCATTGCAGGATGAAGAAGTTAAGAGAACTCAAATTCTCTTTGTTTTCCCTTTTATAAGGTTTCCTTCCAACCAATAGCATTTTGCCACCACCATGACTTATGAAAATGTAATTATGAAGTGGGGGACCTTTCGAGCATTGCTGTGTGTCTGGCAACAGTGACAATGCAACAGTGATTTTAGACCTTCATCACAGACTTCATCAATAAGCACAATATCCCATCAAAGCATTAACATCACCTGAGATGGTCCAACAGTTTTTGATCTGCCCACAATTGTGCCGCAAAAACCAACAAAACAGTCGCATCCATAATCAATAGGCTAGCCTATTGTTTTTTAAATAAAAATAAAAGTAAAAATACGCCACAAAATGAATGAAAATGTGAACTGTGTGCATGGTGACGAATGCATGTGAACTCATCTTGTATTTTAGTCAATACAGTAAAAGTGTCTGAAATAGCAAATCTGTGCAAATCCCTTAATGCCTCAATAAAAACAAATACAAATAAAAGGCTGATCTTAGCATATTCGTATATTTGTATGTTCGTTCCTGGTTGTCTACATGTGATTTCGTGTTTTTGTTTGGTTTTTACAATGTATCTGTGCTGTGTGTAGACGCAGAATGAGTTTGATTGTGATGTTAAATAGGGCTTAGAAACGCAGTCGCCTCGGGGCTGATTATTATTGCTGTGTTTCTCCACTTCTACTCCACGCTTGGGAACGCCCACATCCAGTGACATCAGCGTTCAATTCCAAAACCTGTGGAAAAGCGGGCCAGTTCACAAAAAGATCTATCCTCTTCTTTGCAGTTAAGTACTAAGTTTGAATTTGCTGTGTCCAAAGCTTATTTTTGAAAAAAATTATCGTCTTCTTCTATATATATTTATTATTAAAGGATTGTATTGTATTTTGTTTCATTTCATTTAAGTTTTATTTTCATTTCCAAACTGATTTTCTAATTCCAAAAGAGCATATTAATAAATTACTTTAGGAGCTTTGTTCAACATGACCTCTCTCTCTGTCTCTCTGTCTCTCTCTCTCTCTCTCTGAATTCTGTGCATTTGTATTGTCAAAGACATTGGACATGCATACATACATACATATATACATAAATAGATACATATATATGGAAAATAAACAATATAATTAAAAATCACAATAAGATGTAATAAAGTACAGAAAAACAAAATGGAATAAAATGTGATCTTTAGTACACACAAATATGTATGTATTTGCCTTTTGCTAAAGCTTTCCATGGAGGGGAACGTGGATGAGTTTGTAACATTCTTGGGAGGCTCTGCCTTGTTGGGGTTTTGCTGTGATCCAGGTGAACAGCAGATCGGGCATAGGTGGGCATGTGGGCGGAGGAGGAGGAGGGCCGGTCAAGCAAATAAGCTTGCTAAGGTACGCAGCAGCAGCAAACAGCCCCCCCATCCAGCCAGCCAGGCAGTCTGGCTGGCAGTGACTGAGTGGTTGACAGACGGCAAGCAACGGAATGCACGTGCTCTGTGATGTCATAGCAGTCAGCTCAGAGAGAGGTTCGTGATGTCATCGCTGAGCTGGCTGGCTCTGTGTGTCTTGCTGGCTGTGTGTGTGTGAGAGAGAGAGAGATAGTGTGTGTGTGTGTGTGTGAGTGGGTGGGTGGCTGTGCTAGTGTCTGTCTGTCTGTCTGTCTGTCTGTCTCTCTCTGTCTCTCAATTCCATTCAATTCAATTCAATTCAAAGGTGCTTTATTGGCATGACAAACAGTTTTCTCTGTCTCTCTCTCTCGCTCTGTAGATGCATCATAGGGAACATATGTAACAATCTCTCTTCTTGTTTTCCAAAAATGTTTATGAACGTATTTCAATTGGGGTTTGCCTTGGTTGGAAACGTTTTAAGATTATTTATGAAGTTTAAATTGGATTTGTCTCAATTCTCCGTAGTTTTCAATGTATGTGCCATTCAGTAGCATTCATGTTACAGATGTGTCCTATGCAGTGGTAGGGTCAATAAAATGTAAGTAAAACTTTATTTTAGCAATTATAGAGGGGATCAAATGTAAATAGAGGGACCTAACTAATTATCTAATTTACCAACAACTTTTAAAATTAGGTCTTGCAAAGCTGAAAGAAAAGCTGTATAATCGTCTGTGTGTTCATACACCAGCTCATTTTATTTTTCTCGTGAACAACAAATGCTGTTGGCTTGATTTTTACAGAGTATGTCATAAATTCCATTTTTATGAAGCCTGACAAATTGTATGCTGTAATATTGATTATTTTGAAAGTTGCATAATTTGTTTGTTTTCCCTATCATGTTACAAATGTTCCCTATGTGAAAGATGCAATATATCTTAATAATGTCAAAACAATTAATGATATACGGATTATTAATTTCGGTAAAGTTATAACACATTGCTATTAACTATGTGTGTCAGTAAAAGTTAAAAAAATCCTGACAGTTTTTTATTGATCCTGCAAAATTAGTGTTTAGGGAACATTTTTAACTTAACGTTAGGGTTAGGGTTATGAATATAATTGATATATAGAATTGTTAAGAAGTGTAAATGTTTACATTCCATTTTTCATGGATTGTCTGAAAGTTTCAGTTCTATATTCGGTTTGGAAACCGTTTTTTCTATTTGTGTATATGAAAGATATACATCTATACAATATCTTCACTATTAAAGATAAATGCATTATTATTTTCGGCATTGTTGAAGCTCATTGGTATTACTGTGACATTAGTTTATTATTGAAAAATATAAATATATATGAAAAGGTATCGTAAAAGAAATTAGAAACACCGTATACATTATTTTACTTTATAGCAGGGAGGAATCGCTATGTGTTATGTTGTTCCCCCAAGAACATATTATTTGAGTTGCATGTTGTAAAGCCGGACAGGTTAGAGTGACGCACGTCTTTGTGTTCTGGATAGAGAGGAGTAGTGGCGCTGCACTGCTGTGCTCGGCATTGTATTTGTAACTGCAACTCGGTTCATAAGAGACATAAACAAAAGTGCCAGGAACAATAAATTGTGTCAAGGAGTCCTGATGTAAACTGAACCCCAAACAACATGTCTACCTCCGAAGGGACTCGTTTCACGGTTTACAGACTGGCGGCAGCGAGGGATATTGTTTGCTTTTGTTTTTTCTCTACCGAGGCCGGATGCAGTGAGCTGTGCTTGCGGGTGACTGAGACACCACTGGGAAGTTTTTACTCTCTGATAAATCAGGGAGGTGAAGAGTTCCAGGTTATTGAGGCTACTGTGCACAATATCAGGCAGACAGAAGGCACAAAGTTACCCACAGTGGACTTCAGTCAGTCTAAATTGAGTGATCCACAAATGGACCAGCTGGAGAACTTACTTTTGAAGTATTGTGATGTGTTTAGTTCACATGAACATGACTATGGCTGCACAGATGCTGTAAAGCAACACATTCGAACTGGAGATGCCCTACCGATCCGCCAACATGCTTACAGGACTTCTCCAGCTTTGAAGCAGGAAATAGAAAAACAAGTTCAGCAGTTGCTGGCCCATGACCTCATTGAGGAGAGCTGCAGCCCTTGGGCTTCACCTGTTGTTTTAGTCAAGAAAAAGGACGGCAGCTACAGATTTTGCATTGCATCAAGAAATTAAACCCTGTCACCATACGGGACTCGCATCCCTTACCACGGATTTCTGAAGCTTTGGACAGCCTGGCAGGGGCATGCTGGTTTAGTACCATGGACCTGTCAAGTGGTTATTGGCAGGTTCAGCTGGCATCAGAAGACCGGGAGAAGACCGCATTTACCACCGGCAGCGGCTTATACCATTTTAAGGTCAACCCATGGGACTGACCAATGCACCACCTACCTTCCAACTTTTAATGGAGCTTGTGCTTCGTGGTCTACACTGGAAGATCTGCCTCATCTGTTTGGATGATGTTTTGGTTTTTAGCAAAACCTTTCCTGAACATCTGCAGAGTGTGGAAGATGTCTTTCTTCGCTTTTGAAAGGCAGGACTAAAGCTGAAGGCCAGTAAATGTCAGCTTGCACGGGATGAAGTCTCTTTCCTGGGACATGTAATCACCAAGGGTGGTCTCAGACCAGATTCCAGGAAGCTGGACAAAGTGAACGATTGGCCAACACCAAGAACACCTACTGAGATGAGAGCTTTTGTGGGTCTCTGTTCCAATTACAGACGATTCGTTAAAAACTTTGCCCAAAAAGAAGCAAAACAGTTGGTCTTCTGAACTACAGCCTGAACAAGCTGTTCCTGTAAGACAAACCTGTGAAGATTTAGCAATAGACATTGATGAACTGAAGCAGAAACAACAAGCGGATGTCATTCTGAGAACTGCGATGGAATGGAAAGAAATGGATAACCGAAGACCTACTGCACGACGAATCAAAAACTCCCCGTCAGCTCTGAAAAAGCTCTGGTATGAGTTTCCTCACCTGACTTTGGAAAATGGGATCCTCTGTCAAAAAATTAAAACCTTTCTTCAGAAAGCCTATACTTACCAATTGGTTCTTCCTGAATCTCTCATTCAGACAGCATGGAAATGTCTTCAGTGGACATTTAGGGACTGAACGAACTTTGCAGAGAGCCAGAAAAATCTGCTATTGGCCTTACATGTCACGTGACATTTACAAGTTCTGTACAGAGTGTTTAACATGTCAGACTCGCAGTGCTCCAACACCAAAAGCTAGAGCTCCTTTACAACCTATTGTGGTGGATCGTCCATTCCAGAAAATTGCTGCTGACCTCACGAGCTACCAGTCACTTTTCAAGGCAACAGGTATGTTCTTGTTGTAATGGATTATTTTACATGCTATGTGAATCTCTTTCCTTGCAACAAGTGTAGCTCAATGCTTGTTTGAAGACTTCATCCGTCAACATGGTATACCTGAGTCCATCCACACTGACCAGGGCAGACAGTTTGAGTCTGATCTGGTGAAGCAGCTGTGTAGCAAGTTGGGAATTGAGAAGACACGAACATCTCCGTACCATGCCCAATCAGAGGCATGGTGGAAAGACTGAACCGGACATTAAAAGACCAATTAGCTAAATACATCTACAAAAATAGAGGAGAATGGGACAAATACCTCTCACAGGTGGAACTTGCGTACAATTCAAGTGTACATTCCAGTACTGGATATACTCAATTTTTCGTTTTGTTGAACTGCAGTTCATTCACTACTCAAGCAACTCCGGGCACAGCAGCTGCTTATGCCCAGGATGTCTTTAACGGCCTGTCACATGCTTTTGACATGGCCGCTGAGTAGTCGAAAGAATCTAAACTACTGCTAAAGACTCACTATGATCAAAAGCTTGCTTTTAACCCCTATGCTGAAGGTGATCTTGTTTTCCTTGATGATCCTGCCAATCAAAGGAATAAACTTGCTCCTAGATGGAAAGGGCCACATAGCGTTCTGAAGAGGTTGGATAAAGACGGTTGTCCTGGCGTGACCTATGAAATCACTGACCCAAGAGATCCACGATCCAAATCATGGATTGTACATTACAATCGGCTGAAGGCATACAAAGGTCCTTGGTCTGACTTACCTGCTCATCCAGAAGCGCCTCCACAGCTGTTTAGAGATCCTGATGATGCACCTGTCAGTCCGCCATCAACACTGACGGCTTTGTCTGGAGACGTCCCTTACCCACTTCCAGTTCCAGCGAGCTCCAGTCATCACTCGATGCCGTCTCTCTCTCTTCTTTTTTCCACAGCTCCTGTCCAGAGGGATATGCTACCTGTTCCAGGTGTTGTTCCACAGCCTGCTCTAGCACTTGAGCCATGCCCAGGTGTCACCCATTCTTCCAGCCTTCGGGAGTCCCAAGTCACAGTGCACCCAGAGACTATGTCTGTTCTCTTACCTCAGCGACCCCAGACTCCTGTGGCATTACCTGCTGGATGTACCTAGTGGTCGTAAAGTTTTGAAACCTGACAAGTTTGAAGATTTAGTTCTTTCTTGGTTTATACCTGTTTTCTTGTTAAATTACAGTTCAATACAGTAATTGCTCCTAATTTGCCATTCTTAAAAAAAAATAAAAAGTTCCTATTGTACTGACATACATCTATTGTGATTTAATTACTGCAACATCAGTTTATCATTTGGAAAATCTAAGTATATATATATATATATATATATATATATATATATATATATATAAAAATGTAACATTAGAAATATTGTATGATTTATTTAATTAAGAAACGAGGACGTTTCAAATAAAGTGGGGGAAGACTGTGACATTAGTTTATTATTGAAAAATATAAATATCTATGAAAAGGTATCGTAAAAGAAATTAGAAACACTGTATACATTATTTTACTTTATAGCAGGGAGAAATCGCTATGTGTTATGTTGTTCCCCTAAGAACATATTATTTCAGTTGCATGTTGTAGAGTCACGCACGTCTTTGTGTGGTGGATAGAGAGGAGTAGTGGCGCTGCACTGCTGTGCTCGGCATTGTATTTGTAACTGCAACTTGGGCTCCAGCACCGGCACCATGTCGGTGGAAAAGCGCTAAGTGAGCTCACACTGAGCTCAGTGTAATGTCTGCTCTGGAGAGCT